>NC_092746.1:81031040-81342013 GCF_047496795.1 Chiloscyllium punctatum | reverse complement strand
AGTGGTGGTGCTGGAAAAGCACAGCTGGTCAGGCAGCATCCGAGAAGCAGGAGAATCGATGTTTTGGGCATAATCCTGATGAAGGGCTTATGCCTGAAACATCGATTCTGCTGCTCCTCAGATGCTGCCTGACCAGCTGTGCTTTTCCAGCACCACACTCTCGACAATAAATGCTGCCTAGCTAGCAATACCCTCATCCCATGAATAAAGAAATAAAATTATAATGTCTGTTGAAGTCCTAAAGTCAAAACTATGATGACTACCATCTTATTCAGTTTGACAAGTTAAAAAATGTCTAACTAAAATTTAACCGAACAGGCAGGAGGAGATATATGGCAGAAATTAAAGCTCCCCTCAGAAGCAGGCTGGGTGATGGTGTAGCAGGGCTCGGGTGGGAGTCCATCACTGGTCCAACTCCTTGTGATCAAGTTTGGGCTAAAACGAATCGAGAACAGTCATCTCACTGAGTGGCCAGCTGAACCTTTAAGGAGTCACTTAAAGCCACGTAGCAGTCTCATCCCATCAGTGGTGCTATTCAGTCACAGTGATGGATAGGCACCATGTGGACACACAATCAAATAAATCCTGGTACAAATGCCTGCAGCCTAACAGTGAGGGATTTCCTTCTTCCAGCAGAGGGATGCATCGGTGGAAAGGGAGGGACTCGCAGGAAGCCAGCAACCTGATGTCCACCCTTCCCCTCCTCATCACTATGCTTGGGAGGTCTCCCTGACTGGCCCTGGTGATCCTACTCAACTCATCTTTGTTTGGGGGCTCCCGGATCCTCATTCGTGATCATCTTGAACAACTGCACAGCCACTCTCTGATTAGCGCTGGAATTCCCGCAGTGTTCCCAGAGCATGGGCATCCTGCCTAATGCGAGGAGAAAGTGAGGACTGCAGATGCTGGAGATCAGAGCTGAAAATGTGTTGCTGGAAAAGCGAAGCAGGTCAGGCAGCATCCAAGGAACAAGAGAATCAACGTTTCAGGCATGAGCCCTACTTCATTCCTGAAGAAGGGCTCATGCCCGAAACGTCGATTCTCCTGCTCCTTGGATGCTGCCTGACCTGCTGCGCTTTTCCAGCAACACATTTTCAATCCTGCCTAATGCACTTATTTTGTCATGCCAAATCTTGTTCCTTGCCTCCTTAGGAACATAACCGTGTAAGCAAGGAATTATTGAAGAAGTGCTTGGCCTATTTTGTTCCAGATCATCATCACTAGAATCATGCAGTGTTTTGGGGTGCTGTCCAATGTCTATCTCAAGATATGTGGCAGTTTTTATCAACAATGTCAAATCTAAGTTTTCATTAGTAAGTCCAAAAAAAGACTGCTATCTTCAAAACAAATCAATGGGTGTGCCCGAAATGCTAATGAGGGATAGCATTAGTTCTTCTAAGATTTAATATGTCATGCCCCAGTACATTCTGAACTTCAAACTAACCCTAATGTTTTAAAACAAAACCACAAGAAGGTTGCATATACATGGTCGAGGATTGCCTGACTTCATTTGCAGAATGAAGCATTCCCCTTCCTCTGGATGAAAGCAAATGACAATCCAGAATGAGGCTGACCCAATGCCTTTTCTTGAAAAAGCATTCGAAAGGGAGAATTTCAAATTGAAAAGGGTCTTTCACAGACAAAACCCTCGGCTACGTAAAACCGTTCAGGTATGACTGCCATCACAGAAGACGAATACTCGGATGTAGGACCACTCAGCGCAGCCACTTTGGCGCGGCCGGTTCGGCACAGACCGTTGTGGCGCAGACCCATTTAGGCGCAGGACTGTTTTGGCGCAGCTCATATTTATTCCTTTTCAGGCTTAGTTACAAGCATTGATGAAAGCAATAAAAAGAAAAATACTGTTTACCCTCTTCAGTAAAAATGTTAAAAAGAAAATAAAAATAAAAGAAATAAGGTAAATACAAAAAATCTGAAATATGACACTTATTCAAAATTATGGGCAATCCCTTGTAAATACTCAATGTCATTTCTCTCACCAAATCTTCTTACACGTGTCTGTATTCTAGCGTCTGTTTCCCTGAATTTCTTCAATTTCAATGGAATATCATTTTAATGGGTTATATTTTATTTTAATAATAACTACAAAGTACTGAATAACTACAAACTACTGAATAACTACAAAACAGTTCTGCGCCTCAATGGATCACATCAAATCGCTCGCGTCAAAGTAGCTGCGCCGAATGGTCCCACTCCATGAATACTCAATCCAACCACTAAATCTAATTAGGAAAAAGGACTTTGAATTAGTGGATATGGCCATTTGGTAAGAAGACCATGTTTTCCATTTGCTTTTAAAATACATTAGGAAGCTGCTTTACAGCAAGAATTGCATTGGAGTCCATTAGAAAATCAAATGAATCAGCTGCAGTTCAACTGATTGTCCAATGTGAGAAACTACAAAACCTAAAATGTGGATGAAGTAATCTCCCTAACTTGTTCCAACTTCACGTTCACCTGGGACTCAACCACATCATAATTTGTCTACAAATTACCTTACATATTACAGAGTTCAAGGCCTTTGCCCCACTCAAAGCAGCAACTCCTCTAAGAAACTATAGGTCTTCCACAAAACAGAGATTGAGTCAACTGTACTTTTATAATTATATTGTTTATCCACATCAGTATTTAAGTTTTGTACAAATGACAATGCGTATAATTCAGTAAGTGACATGTTGCATATTTAAATCCCTGAGGTAAGTGCGGGGAAAAAAATAACTTGCTTAACCCTAAAAGCTACATACAGCTTACTGCTGGGATTATTTAAGTTGGGCAATCATTCTGAAAGGTAAGAAAACATACACATCTCAGACACGAAACATATTGATCATGATCAGCAAGAAAATTCCTCCCACAATCCAAAGATGTGCAGGTCAAGTGGATTGGCCTTGCTAAATTGTCCATAGTGTTAGGTGCATTAGAGGGGGTCGGGTCTGGGTGGGTTACTCTTCAGAGGGTCGGTGTGGACTTGTTTGGCCGATGGGCAATGTTTCCACACTGTAAAAATCTAATCCAATTTAAAAAAATGCATAAAGTTCTGTCCATGACAACTGTCGCTAATAATTCTAAAGCATTTCTTAAAACATGCACGATGCAGTAGTCTTATAACACTTCAATATAACAAGCGTACCTCAATTTTTGTATCATTGCTATTGTCCTCAGCAGGTTGAATGTCAAAGATTTTAGTAGGATCCGCAAAGTCCTGCTCCGGACTAGCTCTGTTTGTATCCACCGATTTGGGTGGTTGCTGTCGCTTCCATCGGTGATGATTGGTTTTGACATCTACCAAGATATCTGAAGATAACCTCGGGCTAAATGTGTAGAACACTCCTAGAATAAAAACAGACAAACAAATGTGAGGTAACATTCCATATTCTATTAATCGAGAGAACACAAAAACAAATTTCAAATCTGGAGAACTAATCATTCAGCATAAATGCATGTTGAACACAGGAGATAGGGACTTTGCCAACTAATGTATCTTTTAGGCAGAATGTCAGAAACTGGAAGAGAAAATGAGATTCAATTATGATAAAAGAATGGGATCTTGAATATTTCTTGAGGTGTACATTTGGTGGAAAATTCAATACTATGCTTATGAAAGAGGTATAAATACTTACACTGATGTAAGTATGAATGTATCAAAGTGATTTGTAAGCAATGAAGTCCATTTTGATTAAATTCTTTGTTTTAATAATGTGGTGATGAATTTACATGCAGCAAATGTAATAATCACTACAAAACTAATATCAATTTTCATTTTAAAAATATCTTTCGGTGATCCTTACTTGATCAAGTCTACATATGACTCCACAGCCATGATAATGTGATCAACTCTTAAAGCCACTGAGTTTGCAATTAGGTTTGGCAACAAATGCTGGCCTTATTAACTGATGGTCACATCTCATGGAAGAAACACATTTCTTACTTTATTTCCTTGGAATTGATCAGTCTTGCTGGATCTCTTAATATCCTTTTGCATTTTTCATTAAAAATGTATCTGCTGGACCATCTCAATATTAGACACAATAATAACCTGCTGTGCATTTTGCACTTTGAGAGAATTTTTTTAAGAACTTGGCACTAGCACGATTTCAGTAGCACTTTGTCTACTGCAACAAGGACATGATTTCTATTCCTACATATTTGACTGTACACACATTTTAGTAAACGATCCTATCCATACTGAACTAAAGCTGGTAAAAATGCTTTGAGATAAACTCTGAGCTTATTTTGTGGTTATTACAGCTGGAGACGGATAAAACATGAATGAAAGGGCTGATACAGTACTGTTATTAGTATGCACACTAAATTTGTCCTCAGATTATATTCCCTACAGTGTGGAAACAGGCCATTCGGCCCAACAAGTCCACACCGACCCTCTGAAGGGTAACCCACCCAGACCCATTTTCCTCTGACTAATGCACCTAACACTATGGGCAATTTAGTATGATCAATTCATCTTTGGACTGTGGGAAAAAAACAGAGCACCCAGAGGAAACCCATGCAGACACAGGGAGAATGTGCAAATTCCACACAGACAGTCACCCAAGGCTGGAATTGAACCTGGGACCCTGGTGCTGTGAGGCAGCAGTGCTAACCACTGAGCCACCGTGCCACCCACAATTTTCTGTCTGCACTGTGATATATCTCAGCATAATTCAGATATGTTTGCTGGATTCTTGTTGGCCAACTTCAATGCAAGAGGCCTAACAGGGAAGGAGATGAACTTAGGGCATGGCTCGGAACATGGAACTGGGATATCATAGCAATTACAGAAACATGGCTCAGGGATGGACAGGACTGGCAGTTTAATGTTCCAGGATACAAATACTATAGGAAGGATAGAAAGGAGGGCAAGAGAGGAGGGGGAGTGACATTTTTGAAAAGGAATAGCATTATGGCTATACTTAGGGAAAATATTCCCGGGAATACATCCAGGGAAGTTATTTGGGTGGAACTGAGAAATAAGAATGGGATGACCACCTTATTAGAATTACAATTGACCCCCCAATAGTCAGAAACAAATTTGCAAGGAGATCTCAGTTATCTGTAAGAATAATAGTGTGGAGATGGTCAGGAATTTTAACTTTCCAAATATTGACTGGGACTGCTATAGTGTGAAGGGTTCAAATGGAGAGGAATTTGTTAAGTGTGTATAAGAAGATTTTCTGATTCAGTATGTGGACGTACTTACTAGAGAAGGTGCAAAACTTGACCTACTCTATCACCACTACCTTTCTGCACTCCTTTACTTGCCTTCCACCAATATTCATCCCCCAAACCTCCAAATCCCTGCCTCAGTCCATTGTTACAAACTTCTAAATGTCTAGGCAACATTTCAGAACTATGACCTTACATCAGAACGAGACAAATTTAGAAATATAATAATTTTCGAGGAATTACGTAAAACGAGGGAACTTGGGGGAAAAAAGTGAGACTCCTGACCCCACTTAGTTTCCTGTTTATTTGCTGATTTGATTTCTTCTCTTGCTTTTCTCTTATTTCCTTTGCTTTGCCTTCAGGTAGCAGCTATTCAGCAACTTGCCATTCACACCTCCTTTGACATATCCTTTCACTTAATTGTTCCATTTCCACTCCCTTCAACATGCACCATGAAGCATTCTGTTATCTAATCTCTCCTACCTTCCACCTTATTATACACCTTGCCTTTCCTTCCCAATTTTCCCCCATCACTTGTTGAGCAAATTAGCACGATTTCTATTCTTCTCAGTTCTGAAAACTCACGGACATCTTGTTTCTGCAATTTAACAATTCTGAGATTCTGTGAAAAAGTTAACAGTGTTTCTCTTTTTTACAGATGCTTCCAAACCTGCTTAGTGTACCAGTCAGTTTCTTTTTTATTTCAACTGTCCAGCATCCATACTATATTGCTTCTGCATTAATGAAACAGAACCCTCATTTTGCATAGATTTGGGCAAACATACAAGATAGCCGTCCATTGGAATCTTCCTGTAATAAATGCCCATATAAGCGAGCAAACATCATATGCTATATGCCTAAAGACAATAAATTTAAATAAAAGCTTAAAAAAAAGAGTTGACATCCATCTATACTTCCCCCTGCCTGATGAAAGCAACCAACAGATATGGGTCCCCTATCTCAGGAAGGATGTAATGGCCCAGGAGTAGGTCCAGAGAAGGTTCATGAAAATGACCTCAGGAATAAAAGGTTTAACATATGAGGAACGTTTGAGGACTCTGGGTTGACACTGGATAGAGTTTAGAAGGATTGGGGGGGGGGGGGGGATCTAATTGAAAATTACAGAATACTGAAAGGCCTGGATAGAGTGTAAGTTAGAAAGATGTTTCCATTAGCAGGAGAGACTAGGACCTGAGGGGACAGTCTTAGAGTAAAGGGAAGACTCTTTAGAACGGAGATGAGGAGATACTTCTTCAGTCAGAGGCTGGTGAATCTAGGGAATTCATTACCACTGAAGGCTGTGGAAATCAGGTCATTCAGTGTATTTAAGATAGAGATAGATAAGATCTTGATTGTTAAGGGGATCAAAGGTTACTTGGAGAAGGCAGAAGAATGGAGTTGAGAAACTTAACAGCCAGGAGCAGACTCGATGGGCTGAATGGACTAATTTCTGCTCCTCCGTCTTGTAGTCTAACATAATCAAAGACTGCTCCCACCCCGGTTATACTCTCTTCCATCCTCTTCCGTCAGGTAGAAGATATAAAAGTTTGAATACACATTTGAATAGATTCAAGAACAGCTTCTTCCCCACTTGATCAGACTTTTGAACAGAACTCTCAAACATTAACGTTGAGACCTCTCTCTTCAACTTCTCTGTGGCTATACCATTGTATTCTGCTCTCTGTTCTGCTACCCTGATGCATTTTGTATGGTATGATCTGCTTGTATAGCACGCAAAACAACTTTTCACTCTATCTCAGTACATGTGACAACAATCAATATAACAAGAAACATAATATTAAATATAGATACAATAATGATAAAGCCGATCCAATGACTGAAGACTGTCAATAATAGGAGAGGTGGTGTGACTTGGTACAAATCATACAAGGTTCCATGTGATCCAATATACATTACTCCTCCTGAAATGATGCTGCCAGAGGGCATTGCCCTTCTCACAAATACAGACAATGTAGATTTCCACTGACAGTTTCTACACATTCATCATTTCCACAAGACACTTTCATTAAACATGCAGGAAATTATACCACCTGCTGCATCAGATATCAATATGCAATCAACCGGACACTAAAAGTGCTGCAAAAGAATTCTGAAGGCTAGTGTCTCATCAAAAAACAGCTTTTTTAAGGAAATTAGAAATTGTCAGCAATAATTATGGTCTGCATTGGCTCTCTTGGACAATGTTAAAAATCTCAGAATCAAATTTCCTGCTGTCTGAGATAAGATAACACATTTCAAAACATCACTACTATGCAACGTTCAGTTTAAGTTATTATGATAGTCCAGCAGGTCAGGAATGTATCAATCTCTGAAAAGTTTAAAATTCAATACTGTCAGCAGACCAAGTGCAAATTTAATGGTGGATGAATTGTTATTTGTTCTTTTAAATCAGATGTTTAAAATCATATTTCTTTACAACAGATTAAAATGTCTCTTCACCTTTTTTTAAACAAACGCAACTGTTGCTGCACTTCTGTTCTTGCACCTTGACCTCTTCTATTACAGTATAAACACCATGAAATGTTACCACTGAGAGTCACTGTTCTGACCTGCTGATTAAAAGTGCTCCGCAGGGTTACTGGCAGAACTTGCAGGTTCTTCCACAAGCTCATGTCGTTGCCATGTTCTTCTGAGTTGTTTCTAAAGCTTATGTCTATTGGGGGGTCTTACAAAATGGTTTTTCTTCCTCAAAGAGATGATTATTTTAGTAAGATGACCTGCTTTGACTTTTTTCAACTTTACTTCCATATTGGCATCGTGGAACATAATGTGCATTAGTCACGGGCAAAACTGAACATAAAGCTTGGGTGCCATGGCAGTTATGAACACATTAGCATGTGGTTTAACAAGAAGAATAAAGCTAACTGATCAATGCAAATAATATGTCAAATTCACCAGAAAAGAAA
Source organism: Chiloscyllium punctatum (assembly GCF_047496795.1). NCBI lineage: Eukaryota > Metazoa > Chordata > Chondrichthyes > Orectolobiformes > Hemiscylliidae > Chiloscyllium > Chiloscyllium punctatum. The sequence continues at coordinate 81,333,902 of NC_092746.1, read as the reverse complement.
CAAATGACACAAATAACATTCTCTGTAATGTAGCACATTTCAAGTTGTAGTATTGATTATCCAGTTCAAACCCTTCCCCCTCCAAAGTCTCTTTCAATAACTTTCCTTCAGTGTTCAGAATAAATAAATGTTCGTGGAAACAAACCAGCATCATGTCTCTCTGTGCACATTATTCTGTGTTACTTTTATTTGAGAATAAGAATGTTCAGTTATCAGGCAGGGAAGAATTCTAAGTTTTAAATGCTGTTTGACTTTCCCATAGTTGTTGCAATGATGTGGATATTCTTGTACAGTTAATTATAGAAAAAATTGCAGGAATACTTGTATGCTTAATAAAACAGTACAATATCCACTGTTAAGAAGTGACAAAAGTTGAAAATGAATTATACCTATTTCAACCACACTGTGAGATAACCATGAGTAGAATTTAGTGATCACCACAATGGGCTTTCCACCCACTCCTGAGTCAGTGCCAACTCCACAGTGCCAATAGCTGGCAGCTCTGTTGGTATTAAGTTCCAATCGGGTAGTCAGCAACTGGCCTTCTGGGTCTTGCAAGGAGACTCTCTGCCTCTGACCATTCAGATTCTGGCAGTATCCAATACTCTCCAGCCTTAGCAGCGTTGCCAGCACAGGCACAGCATCAGGCGTCAGGAGGAGGATCTTCACTGGATTCCCTGGTGGGTCTCTTCTTTGGGCACAGGGTACTCAGGCAATGTGGCTAACTTCCACCCACAAGGCTGGAGGCACACCTGTTACATTCACCTGAAGCTGATTGAATATCAGCAGTAACCATATAAAGCCTAGTAAGTTGTAAAACATTCATTAAATATATTAAATAGCCACTTACTGGTCTCAGTGTGTTTTCTCAGCAGGAAGGTTGTCATCAGTTCTTCCTACTTAATTGGAAATAGTTGCAAAAGCAACAGTTTACCTATCCTGAATCATCCTGCTCCATTATATTGATCACCCTCTCCCGTTTAAGACCCCCATGTTTCACTAATGGAACGCATAGTTAAATTGGATAATTCCTATGATCTAAAATACAACCAAGGAACATCAAACAGAAAGAACTGATAGAAGTTATTATGATACTCAACTATTTTTGTCATAGCCGATTGCCACCAGTCTGATCGAGTACAATTAGAATGTATCACAGAATTACAAACGTCACTGATGTCCTACTTCAACACACTGATTCAGGAATAAACAGTAGCACTGGCATGGCCTAAGTAGGACTGTGCTGATAAAGCTGTGGCGATTATAACTATCTGGTCATTTAAGGAAACTGGTCTATATCTCTTCATTTTCATTAACACAAGGATAAGCTATTTCATGATCATCAGAATGGCGCGTGGTCACTCTAAAGGTAGAAGCTTTCAGACTTGCTTATGGTTCAACTAGCTACTTACCTCAGAATTTGACATCCTCATAATTATATCAGTGAACCAGGCTAGCTTCTGAGATCTGGCTGCATACATCTGCTTGTGTTCAGGAGATTTTCTGCCAGTTCAGCAGAATCAGCTGCAAGCAAGTGACCATCTTCAAACTTTTGATTCTTGTCAAAACTGAGTCCTCACATCACATACTGTTTTGTTTAAACGAGCTACATTGGTATCTGAATCCTTTACTTTAAAATCTGCCTCCAAGCACAGAGAAGCAAGTTGCTGTGATGAGGGTTTATGATATATTATTGTCACTATTTGAAAACATGGGTTCTAAAGTGGATAGAAGCAGGTATAGCTCCGATTTTTACTTCTCTGTTGTGTGGATTATGAAAGAAGGACCTTGTTTCATTTTTGAATTCTGTGGGTAGCATCACAGCATCTGGAAATGTGTTTACATGTATCTAAATGAGGCCTCCAAGAAGCCTCTGAGGGGAATGGTTCAGTGCTTTAGGTCAACAAGGATAAAAGAGGGGAACAAAACCTCATAACGAGGTGCTATGAAGTTGTAGACGTGTACTCTACCCTTAAGGGAGCTGAAATTTCCTGCTGGCAAAGAGTGTTCTGAAAGATTTTAAAATCTAACAGGGGAATGAAAGAAATAGTTGGAGATGTGTTGCAAAATCAAATTCAAATTCAACCAATCAATTTAAATTATGCTCCAGATACTAAAATCCAATCAAATTTGAATTTTACTGTTTGGGATGATATCAAACCAATGAAGTGATCTGATGTTTTGGGGTATAAAGCCAGATATTTTGAATAGTTAGGGGAAGAACTACCAAGGAGATCCACACGTATAGACTGCTAGCTGAAGAGTTCTCGGAAAGGTACCTGTCCATAAGAAGTTTGTGCAGCAGAACATCAACGCCGACCTGGAGAAAAATCTATAGAGGAAAATCTACAAAGGAGAAGCGACAAAGCGGAGTGGTTTTAAAATGTGAACTTTTTTTTTGGAAATCTTAATCAGGGTATTTATTAGACCAGTATTGTACACTGGGAGGTAAAAGATAGATTTAAGAGAAAGGAGTTGTAAGTAGTTGTTGGTTTTAATATTCTCTGTTGGACTTAAAGAATAAAATTGTCAATTTTTACTTTAAGTAGTGACCTCTAGGATAGTTCTTTGCCACTCAAAATTTAACAGATTACAGAATGAGGTGACCTTCTCTGTGTGTTGGGTTTAAATTAACAGATGGGTTTACACTGTGTCATAACATGAAGTAACCTATGGCTCAGGGAGGCAGAGAAAGAAACCAGCACTATTAGAAAGACAGAATCATTCAGAAGGTCTGTCAAGTCAAAGCAAATTACTGAGGGAGAGAAAGGATCTCTGCATGGCCAATTGGTTGATAATCCATTCTTAATAGAGAATTTGTTTGAATATGAAATACACTGACTGACAGAATGTGTGTGGCATTGTTTAAGATTTGCCTATTATAATGTATGAACAACAATAATCTTCTGTTTTTTTTCAGTGAGCCTGACATGCCAGTTGTAAACCAAGATCATTAATTCTTTTCATGTTTTAATTGCAGTGGACTAGGTCAGTTTGGGTTAAAAATATCATGGCGTTCTGACATTTGTAAATTATTTGCTTAGTTAGTACTTAATATCATATATATGGCAACCTCCATTTAATTATAAAATAACAAACCAAAGATATCTGTGGATGGTGGAACTCTGAAACTAAAACAGAAATGTTTGAGAAACTCAGCAGATCTGGCAGCATCTGTAGTGAGAAAACAGAGTCAATATTTTGTGTCCGTGTCCCCTCAAGAGTTTTTTGAATTTTTGTTTTTGCTCCATTAGGTTCACTGTCAATCCTTCCATTATTATTTTCCAGCTGTTTTAACCTCTTCTGCATGTCAGTCTAACGCTATTTTTGAACTTACCTGGGATACATGCCCATCTCCACATTGTTCTCTGGACATTTGTGACTTCTTCCTGTATCCTGTATTCTGTTGAGGTACTGCCAGGTTTGGGACAATACCTCATATGAATACTAAGTCCATTTAGTCCTTCAGCACTCTTAGGCTGTCTTTCCAGCTTTCCACTGCAGGTCATTCTATTATAACACGTGCTCATTTAATGCGAATTGGCTGTAATGTAATTGACGAATTAGGGACACTGTTTCCAAAGCACAAACTTTTACAAATGTGTTGGCTGTAACATGTTTACATCGCCAACACTTTAAGCACTGTTTCTAAAGCGCATTTTTTCTATAACGCAGGTTGCACAAAAATGCAACCATCAAATTATAGAAGAGCTACCTGTGCTCTACTGTAGTCTACACAGTAATACTTGCTACACCCATGCTGTCAAGCAGAAACCTTCTATAGATGTGTTGCACTGTTTAATGATCCATTGAAATCTTCCTTTGATTAACGGACGCAAAGTCTGACTGGAATAAATGACTCACTTCCAAGGTGCTGAATACTGCATCAATTCCTCGTTGCTGACTTCAAATGAAAATTTGCTATTATCATCAATTCTCAATAATGTTCACTAATCTATTTCTAGAGGAACAGGATCTTCAGATCAGCACAAACCCAGATGCCAGTCCATTAGTGTTTTCCGCCATCATCAAATAACTATTTACTTCTAACCATTCTGCTACTAAATTTTAGTAAAGACAGGAAGATACAGTTAATAGGAATGTTCATGGAGATCAGTTTAGATTATGACCTTAAGTAGCTCCTCTTATCTATCAGTATGCATGTATCAACATCACTCAGTTGATAACTGTTCTACAACCTGAATTGGAACATTGAAAACTGGAGCTGGTTGCCAAGTAACCCTGTGGATAAATTTGTACTTTAAAATTGTTAGATCGGCATCATGGACAGCTGGTCTGGAATAACCTATTTATGGTGAAAAATATCTTTACATGTGACATAAAACTGAGGCCTTAGCCAACAAAACAGGGATCAATATGCTTCAAAGTAATTCATTCTTTTTGGTACTTGTTTGAAGCCAAATGGTGTTGCCAGTGATCACACAGTTCAGTGAAATACTAAACGCCATCAATTCTACATGGCATATTTAAACATGAAAGCTGACAATCCTGTGCAGTACCAGGTGCTGCAAGGTCGGAAGTGTCGTGTTTCAGTTCGGACATTAAATTGAGGTCCCCCAATTGAAGTCCAGTATCTGCATGTGTGTACAATCAGGACAAGTACGTCAAACTTTATTTTAACTAGCACCTTATGAATTGGCACTCTCGATAAACCGGCAAATATTATTTACCTGAAATACTGGAAGTTTACTGTATTATTGCAATCTCTGTAACATCCAAGTCGTCAGTTAAGGGTGCGAGCAAAAACATTCTCTGCCAATAAGTTTTATTTGAGTTAGTATTTCAGTAATTCCTGCCGTAAATAAAGTATGCCCCCACATTGCATTCCCATTACTTAGTGTGCGTTTTTATATTGATTTTGCGCTCCTCATGAGCAACCGGAATATTTGATCAACCAGACGTCCCACAGGTGCCAGTTAATAAAAAAGTTTACTGTAACAGGGAAGCTCTTTAGATTAAGGAATTCTTATCATGATATACAGATGCCAAACAAGGGTGTAATAACCAGGATTTAAAAACTAGATTAAATGTTATTTTTATAGAACTGCTCAAGACCTGACACTTAAATGTTACTGGGGTGAATGTTACTAGCAGTAAATTATGTATAGAAGAAAATTAGAACTCAGAAATAGACAGAGAGAAAGAGACAGAGAGAAATATAGAAAAAAGTAAAAGAAAAAGCCATGTTTTAAACTACCAACATTACCTTCTAAATATTTGTCAAATTAAGTTTTCAGAGCCAGAGAGGTTTCTCATGAATAATCATCATTTACTATACTGTTACAAATTCACTGATGTTCTGAATGCATCAACCACATTGTGTTCTGCTGCAGTTAGTGGATTAGCACCATTCCATTGTTTAATCCATCAGCAAGGCACTGATCAGATGCAGCATGTGGACCAATAGGATAACTCAGACCACAACTTCTAGATTCCCTTTGGATGTTAATGCATTGGAAGCAGTTTGGAGGTTTATTGGACAAATACCTGGAATAAGTGGATCACCTTATGAGGAAAGGTTAGACAGGGATCGTCCTATATCCCCTACAAGAGTTTAAAGTGAATTATTGAAAGATATAAGATCCTAGGGGACTTGGGCAGGTTGATGTGGAAAGGAGGATTCATCTTTTCGAAGAATTTTGAATTAGGGGTTATAATTTCAAGATCAGGGTGTCGCACCAGAAGATAAAGTTCAGTTTTTTTTCTTTCAGAGGGTCAAGTGTCTTTGTAATTCTCTTCCTCCAAAAGGCAGAATCGTTAAACATTTATAAGGCAAAGGTAGATAGATTCTTGATAACTAAGAGGATAAAAGCTTCTCTAGGGTATGCCAGAATGGAGAGCTACAGTTAAAAACACAGCAGTCATGAGCTTATTGAATGGCAGAACAGGCTGGAAGGACCAAATGGCGTACTCTTGTTCCTTGTTCACAGGTTTATGATGCTGACAGGCAACAGGATAGTCAGGGATGAATTCTGTTTCCTGTTGTCATGGCTAGGAGATCTGAAGATTTTCTCTGCCAGCCCAGGGTCAGGAGTAAAGAAATATCTTTATGCCTGGGGTGATCCTGGAATGGGAGGGGGAGGATCCAGTTGTTGTGATTCGATAAGGAACCAACAAGGTGCAACAGGGAACATTGTTTGGTGAGAATGTTTGAAGACTTTAAGTGCAAATTAAAATATGGTACAAAAATATTGAAAATAAAAATAGTGATTGTTTTTGATCTCATCACAACTACACTGACATGGCTACCAACTCAGCAAAGTTGGGATCTAAATATTCCATAGCATAAAATATTTTGAACAGACAGACAGAATTGCAACGGACATAGGGTAGTCCTGTTAATAAAGGATGACATAAGGACATTTGTGAGGAAATATACTCTCTTTGAAGATTATGAAGTAAACTCGGTTTGGTTTGAGATTAGGAATAGCAAGAACAGAAAATGTTGGTGAGAATAGATTCTACACATCCTGATTGTTAAGCTGTTGGACAAATATGAATCAAGAAATTATTGGAGCATTTAACAAAGGCAGCACCATAATTGTGGGAGAGTGTAATTTTCATATAGACTAGACAAATCAAAGTGACAAGGGTGAGCTAGAAAATGAATTTTTGAAAGTTTTGTGACAGCTTCCTGGAACAATTCAGTGTAGAAAAACAATGGATAAAGCTACTTTAGATTTAACGTTGCACAAAGAGGCTGTGTTAATTAATAATGACGCAGTAAAACATCCACTGGGAGTTCATGGTTTTATGTAATTGAAGTTTATATTTGATTTGAAAGCAACATACTGTGATAATTTAACTTAAACAAAGGCAATTACGTAGGGGGATGCTGGTTAAGAATGATTGCGCAAATAAACTAAAAAGCATGGCATGTATAAACAGTGGAAAAGATTTAACAAAATAATTCCAAATATTCAACATAAATAGGTTCATTTGAAAACAAAACCTCGGCCAGAAAGATCTATCCATGACTTATACAGAAGCTTAAGGATAATATCAGATCAAAAGGAGAGGTTTCAAAAGGTTTCAAAGAATATGAAATAATCTGTTAAAAATCACACAATACCAGGTTATAGTCCAACAGGTTCAATTGGAAGCACTAGCTTTCGGAGCAACGCTCCTTCATCAGGTGGTAGTGGAGTACACAATTGTAAGACACAGAATTTATAGCAAAAGGTTACAGTGTGAACTTTTAACTTTGTACACCCCAGTCCAACACCAGCATCTCTAAATCATGAAATAATCTGAGAATTGAAAGCATTTCAGAAACTAGCAAAAAATCAACAAAAAGTTGATAAGAGAAAAAAATTGACTGAACACAAAGTTGATTGAAATATAAAAATAAATTGTAAAACGTTTTACAAATATATGAGAAAGGAGGATAGCAGTACACGTAAATGTTAGTGGCTTAGAAGCAGAGACAGGAAAAAATATTATGGGGTACAAGGAAATAGTACAGACATCAAACAATTATTACCTTCAAAGCAAAAGACCCAGGTTTCACACAAGAAATACAGGGCAGACAAATGATTTTTAAAAAGTGGCAAAGTTGTGTAAATTAATATGAACAAAGAAAAAGTACTAGGGAAATTTAAGGGACTAAAATTTGTTAATCCCAACTGGCCTACATCCCAGGATTCTAAAAGAGAAAGCTTCACTGTTGGATGGGTTGGCTATTATTTTCCAAAAATCCTCAGACTCTTGAATTGTTCAAGGAGATTAGGAGTTAGTAAATATGATTATTCAAGAAAGGAAGAGAAAAAAGTGAAGCATTGACCAGTTAGCCTGACTTCAGTTGTTAAGAAAGTGCTGGAATTTATTTTTAAGGAAATTTTAACAACACATTCACAAAATTATAGCACTATAAGTAAAGTCAACACAGTTTTACAAAAGGGTAACTCCTGTTAGGACAAATGTCTTCATGGTTTTTGAAGAATTAAATCAAAGGGGAACCAGTTGAAGGATTATTTGGATTTCCAAAAAACACATTCAATGAGGTGCTACACAAATGGATAATAGCTCATATCAACGATTGGTCAACTAGCAGGAAACAAGAGGCAGGTATAAAAGAGGAATTGTTAGGATGGCAACCTGTGACTAGTGAAGTGCTACATGGATTGGTAGAGAGGACTCAGCTATTTACAACCTATATTACTGACTTAGATGAAAGTAGCATGTATAAATTGTGAAGTTGTGAATCTGAGTGTGATATGAACAGGTTGACTAAGTGGCCAACAAGATAGCAGTTGAAGTGTAATGAAAGGAAGTATGAGATTATTCAGTTTGGTTATAAGAGTAAGAGCAGACTATTTTTTAAAAGATGTGGAATTTGGTTAGAATGCAGGTACAGAAATCCATTCAGAAGGCAAATGGCAAATTGGCATTTCTTGCAATGGGATTTGAGTACAGGAACAAGGGGATATTTCTACAATTGTACAAGTTTTTGTTGTGACCAAATAACAATAATCTTTAATCCAATTCCTGATTTTATATAAATCCAGCTGTCCTTATAAAAGCTCTTTATAAAGAACAGAATTCACTTCTTTGCAAAGTGCTTGTCCCCAGTATACCCTGGGAATGGAATATCAATTTAGCTTTGTTTTGGGGTTTATAGGTGAAGTCCAGCACAGTCTGAAGCCAGGGCAGACTGGACACAAGGTGCCAGCATGGTACGGTTGGAAGATCGCTGTTCTGGACTTTAATTTCTGCAATTTTGGACAATTTATTTCTCTATTTTCTAAGACCTTGTAGTAAAGAAGCTGTACCTAGGTATTTTTGGATCTAAGATGGTGCTATAAGTGGTGAATTATAAACTTTACACTGTATTAATTGAGTACATGTGACAATAAAGCTAATTCAATTCAACTTTTTATTTTCTGGTCACTTTTTCTAATTTTGCAATTCTTTCTAAATTTTACAATTATACTTTTCAGTTTCCCAGTTATTGTTCTTTGGTGCAATTTTTCAAATGAAACATTAAAATGAAGCACCACATGCTTATTCAGGCGTGCAAAAAACACCCACCATGTTATTTGAGAAAAAAGCAGAGAACTCTTCCTGGTGTCTTGGGTAATCATTTTCCACTAACAAGCTATAAGAATGCACAGATGGTTCGTTCATCTCCGGTGTTTGTGATCATGTATGCAAAATGCATTTAATTATATAACAGAGCCAATTACTTTCCAAAGTAATTGATTCTGAAGTGCCCTGTGAATATTATTTTAGTGACATTTTTTTCAAACGCTTCATGAAACTTGGATAGTAACTGTGTTCAATGTGCATTTCCCTAATGAACTGCATTAAGCACTCAGTATAATATTCTAAAGATAACAATCTTGCAGACAGAATACATGACGGCATGGCAATGAAATTTCATTTCTATTAAGTCCTCTATTGGTCTTCTTGATCAAGGAGCTCCACTTGGCACATAACTTTGCTCAATATTAGCATTCTCCCTTTCAGCCTGGAAATGTGAACTGCAAAGGATCATTCTACTTTAGCATCAGCTTTAATACTTCTCCATACAATTCACTTTTATACACCTGAAATAAATGTCTGTGATATGATACGACAGTTCATGTAAAGCTGTCTTAAAACATTTGAGATGCTTCTGGAACTGTCATGGTATTCTTGCATAAAACGTGTTTCACTGTTCAATCTAATTTAGGTATGTCATGAAATGCGATTTTACAGCTCCTCAAGAAACTGTGATGAGAAAACAATAACATTACCAACAGTGTATCTCTTGTTACATGTAATCACATTTTTGGTTTTACAGACTGATGAGTTCTGATTATAGTAGGGAGTCAGGTTATGGAATCCATTCCTAGAAAGCGATTACTCCTTATTTAGTGTCAATTGGCAATCTTGAAATTGCAGCTGATAGAGAGCTTGTTACTCTTTTTGAAACACAACACCTGAGGGTGCAGCGCTCTGAAAGCTAGTGCTTCCAAATAAACCAGTTGAACAATAACTTGATGTTGTGTGATCCTTAACTTTGTACACCCCAGTCCAACATCGGCACCTCTAAATCATTGTTTCTTTTTGCTTGTTTACTAGACACGGGTGACATTGGTGAATCCGAGATTGAGTGAAGCTTCAAATCCAAAAACAGAAATTGCTGGAAAATCTCAGCAGGCCTGGCAGCATCCATGGAGAGAAGGCAAAGTTAACATTTCAGATCTAGTGACCTTCTTCAGAACCAAATGCTTCAGCAATATTCAAGAACCTTGCTGCCATCCAAAGGAAAATTCAGATCAGTGAATTTAGGCACTTCATCATGACATGAAGCATTCAGTCCCCCGCCACTTGCACTCGTGTATCATCAATAAGATACCCTGCAACAAACCGGAGCCAGTCAACTTCAAAACCACCTTTGAACCCTACCACCCAAAAGGACCAGAATCCCACACCTGGTCTCTGTCTTGATGCATTAAAAAAGCAGATAACATGGATGCTGGAAATCAGAAACAAAATCTGAAGTTACTGGAAAACCTCAGCAGGTCTGGCAGCATCTGTGGAAAGAAAGCAGTGTCCAGGATACACAAACACCAACTAGCCACAAAAAGACATGATCCTCTCTCACTAGTATCCTCACATACAGATGAGGAAGGACACCACTTCAACTGGGGCAGCACATCCATCCTAGGACAAGCCAAACAAAGACATGCATGGGAATTCCTAAAAGCGTGGCATTCCAACCAGAACTCTATCAACAAACATATCGAGTTAGACCCCATTTACCACCCCCTGAGAAAAGGAACCGGAAGTGACTTCATCATAGGAAATAACATCACCACAGGAAATGACATCACCAACCCAAAGAAACCCAAACATTTAAATAGAAAGCAGGAATTTTCAGCATTGCTTCACATGAGGTCCACTGAAGATGTTACCTAGTAAGGTAACGTAACATCTGGAAATGAATCTTTCAGCTCAGCGAGCAAACCTACGTCCAAAAGTGTTAACCTTTTGGATCCAGTGACCCTTCTTCAGAACAAATAGTAGCTTGGAAAAGATTGGTATCTTTGCTCAAGGAGGGGTGGAAGTAGGGGGGGGAAAAGAGTGAATGATGGGTGGAGATGGAGCCCAGTTGAGCAGACAAAAGAATGGGTAAAGGTCAACCTGGGAGATTGAATTGCTGATAATGGGGACTGTTAGTGACTGGCATGTGGCTGTGTGTGGTTACTGTCCATGTGATGATAGGTCTTGGTGTTTGGGGGTTGAGATAAGAAGATTGGAAAAGGTGCTCAGTTCCTAAAATTATTAAACCCGATATTGAGTGCAGAGGTTGTAGGATCCCAAGTGGAAGATGAGGTGGTGTTCTTCCAGCTTACGCTGAGTGGCATTAGAACACTGCAGCAAACCTGAGACAGAGGTTAGATTTATGTTCAATTACTTACAGTGTGGAAACAGGCCCTTCGGCCCAACAAGTCCACACCAACCCTCTGAAGAGCAACCCACCCTGACCCATTCTCTTACATTTACCCCTTCACCTAACACTACGGGCAATTTAGCATGGAGATTTTGACCAGGGACCAGGGTGGTGTGTTGAAATGGCAGGCAACTGGAAACTCAGGTTCATTTTTGCATACTAAAGGTAGGTGTTCTGTGAAGTGGTCATCAGTCTGCTCTTCATTGGCCATGCTAAATTGCCCGTAGTGTTAGGTTAGGGGTATGGGTGGGTTGCGCTTCGGCGGGTCGGTGTGTACTTGTTGGGCTGAAGGGCCTGTTTCCACGCTGTAATCCAATCTAATCTAATCTAATCTAATCTAATCATGTCCTCCATGTAGAACAGTCCAGATTGTGAGCAGTGAATGCAGTAGACTAGATTGGTGGATGGGTATATGAATAGGAAGGGCTTGGAGGGATATGGGCTGGGTGCTGGCAGGTGGGACTAGATTGGGTTGGGATATCTGGTCGGTGTGGACAGGTTGGACCGAAGGGTCTGTTTCCATGCTGTACATCTCTATGACTCTATAAGTGCAGGTAAAGCACTGTTTTAACTAGAAAATGTGTCTGGGACCTTGGATAGTGAGGAGGGAGGAAGTAAACAGATTGATGTTACACCATCTGCGGTTGCAGGGGAAGTTGCTGTGAGACTGTGGGGGCTTGTTGGGAGTGAAGGATGAGTGGATCAGGGTGTCCCAATGGGAAAGGTCCCTGTGGAAGGCTGACGAGTGAGGGGAGGGGAATACGTGTCTGGTGATGGTATCCCGAAGGAGGTGGCGGAAATGGCGTCTAATGATTCTTTGGTTGTGGATGCTAGTGGGATGCTAGGTGAGGACAAGAGAGATCTGCTGTGGGAGGGAAGAGAGACAGCAAGGGCCGAAGCACAGGAGATGGGTTGGACATAGTTAAGGACCCAGTCAGCCATGGTGCTGGGGAATCCTTGGTTTAGGGAGAAGGTGGACATTTTGAAGACTCCTTGTTGAAGATGTCATCATTCAAACAGATGCAACAAAGACATAGCAACTGGGAGAACAGAATAAAATCTTGAAAGGAAGCAGGGTGTGAGGATGTACCGTCAGTGTTACTGTGGAGTCAGTGGTTTGTAGTGAATATTGGTAGCCAGGCTATCCCCAGAAATGGAAACGGATTGTCTACGAAGGGAAGGGAGGAATAAGAGATGGGGTAGGAGAAGGTGAGACGGCATGGAAATTGGTGAATGTTTCCAATTCCAGATAAGAAGGAGAAGCAGCACCAATGATATCATCGCTATATTGGAGAAAGAGTTGCAGGTGGGGGCCAGAATAGGACTGGATCAAGGAATGTTCTATGGACCCCACAAAGGGACAGGCATAACTGGGGCCCATGCAGAGACCCACAACTACCCATTTGACCTGAAGAAGGTGAGAAGAGTTAAGGGAGAAGTTGTTCAAGGTTAGGACAAGCTCAGCCATGGGGAGGAGGCTGGTGGTGGAAGTGGATGGTTCAGGCCCTTTCTCCAAGAAGAAGTGGACAGCCCTGAGACCATCCTGAATGGGGGTGGGCGTGGAAAGGGATTATACATCCATGGTAAAGAGAAGGTGCCTGGAGCCTGCAAACTGGAAATTCTGAAACTGAAGTAAGTTCTTCATTGTCAGAAGAATCGCAGATGCAAGTGGGAAGGGACTTGACCAGGGGAGAAAAAGTCAAGTCTGTTTTCTGTCTATCTGGGCCACATCCTCCATCTATCATGTACACTTTCTCTCCCCACCAACCCCTCCTCTAGTATATATATGCTAACATTTTCTGAGCTATAATCAATTCTGAAGAAGGATCACTGGACCTGAAATGTTAACTCTACTTTCTCTCCATAGATGTTGCCAGACCTGCTGAGTTTCTTCAGTTGTTTTGCTTTCAGATCTTCAGCATCTCAGTTGCTGGTGTTTTTTGTGTCATCTGATTCTAGAATCCCCAGCCAAGGGCAACATCCTTCCTGTATCTATCCTGTTGAACTCTCCGAGGATTCTTCATGCTGCAATGAAATCACCTCACATTAGACTTGAAGACTTGAAATGATGTAGGCCTGTAACCCCTCCTTGTCCACTGAAGTTCCACCCTTGGGTGACTGTCCGTACAGTTTGCACATTCTCCTTCTGTCTGCGTGGGTTTCCTCCCACAGTCCAAAGTGTGCAGGTTAGGTTGATTAACCATGCTAAATTGCCCATTGTGCCCAGGGATGTGTAGGTTGAGTGGATTAGCCTTGGTAAATGCAGGGTTACAGGGATTGGGAAGTTGCGTGGGTCTAGGTGGAATGCTCTCTGAAGGATTGGTGTTGCCTTGATGATCCAAATGGCCTACAGTTTCTAGACTGTAGGGATTCTACGGTTCTATGAAATCTCTCGTAATTTCGCCATTGATTTGTTTTCAGAAGCAGATGCCTCCTATTTGACTCCACTCACAGTGGAGAACAAAGCCCTGTAGTGAGTTCCTGGAAATGTCTGCTCAGGTATGAAGTCTCTGCCTGCTGGTGTTTTCTTAGTCATGATCTTTTCACTTCATTAGCATAGGCATATCTGTCTTCCCCATTTCAAATGTACCTTTTTAAATCCACCTATCAGAATCAGCATCTCTTTCTGTTGTCCTCAAAAGTAGTTTTTGATAGTTGGTCAATACTGACCGGCAATCAAGTTGATGAACCTATCATTTGACATCTTGGTAAATCAAGATTTTCACACACAATTTTAGATTTGTTAAGTCTGAAGCCAAACAGTCTGCAACTGTATTGTGAAACCCATCGTTTTAATTAGTTGAAGAAGTGCAGCCATTAATCATAGGCGAGGCCATTTGAATTTTTAATGACATCTCAAAGAAATGAACAGAAGGTTGTTTGCATTTTAATTACTTTATCAAGACTCGGTGAGACATAAAGATTAACTCAGGGATCTTGTAGTTCCATGTGTATTGGCAGGAAATCAGAAGTCATCTGACCTCTCAACTCTGTTTTGTTTTATAGGGAAGAATTAATTTCAGGGTTAAACTACACAAGTTCTTATTTATAGCCAATAAACAATGTGTAAACATCACACCACTGACGCCTATCCTTCATATCTCAGTACATTCTCATGCACTTAACTACTCCGCAAGTTCCAAAACTGCATCTCACAGGTAGCACACATTGCCAACTATCCAACATGTCTGCTGTCTCACCCAAACAGATTGAACCACACTCAATGACATGCTACACACTCTCTTGCAGGACAAGGTACACAACCAGAGACAGCAGATGTTATACCAGTTGGGGGCAAGAATGCCGTTATGCCTAAACCCTGATGGAAGGCATGGTGATCACTGGAGTGGCCATTTCTGATGCCCTGTCCAGTGGCAATACGGAAACCACAGAAGATGATTTAATTCTCATCCCAAATGGGTGGCACGGTGGCTCAGTGGTTAGCACTGCTGCCTCACAGCACCTGGGTTCAATTCCCACCTCGGGCAACTGTCTGTGTGGAGTTTGCACATTCTCCCCACGTCTGTGTGGGTTTCCTCCGGGTGCTCCGGTTTTCTCCCACAGTCCAAAGATGTGAAGGTCAGGTGAACTGCCCATGCTAAATTGCCCATAGTGTTAGGTGCAGGGGTAAATGTAAGGGAATGGGTCTGGGTGGGTTGCTCTTCAGAGGGTCAGTGTGGACTTGTTGGGCCAAAGGGCCTGTTTCCACACCGTAGGGAATCTAATCTTAAAAAAAACTTCCTTCCCATACCCATTTCCCCCGAACACACAAACCCTTCTGAGTTACAAACTGCAGATGGTGTATAACCTTTCCCTTGCGCCTTCCTTCCTTCAAGAACAAAAGTACTGCAACCTGGCCACAGAAGCTAAGTAAGGAAAAGTAGGAGACTGAAGAACAAGGTGACAATGCTGACAAAGCACTGTCACTCATTCTCATACTTGTAACCACAAGTTCAGATACTGATGCGGTGCATAATTTAGTAGATAGCTTCAGAGGCAGGATATGCACGTGTTGAACACCAAGCATAAGCAACCTGTAGCTGGTGCAGAAGACAAGGATAGCATGAGTTACCATCTCATGGGGTTGTACATGACCTCCGCTGCAGAGGATATCGATGAGCCCTTTAATAGGGCATCCCACAAACGATGCCTGATGGTAGGCCCAATGAAAAGCTTTGGGCTCTGCATGTCTGCCAGAATGCCTGCTGCCAAGAAGCACTCAGGAGTCTGGCACCAATGTGGTCTAATGCTTTGCACAGAGCTTGGAGTCCATTTGTTTCAAGCCTTGGAGGATTTCTTCTACCTGCACTGAGCTTTGTTACAATATATTCACTCTGAACTATCAACTCTTTCTCACTGTTATCAATTATGCACTATTATGGACTGTGACCAAAGACAAGAAGTTTATTTTATAAAGCTTAGATATATAATTGCATCTTGATGATTGTTAGCTTCACTGCTATAATTGCAGAACTAGCCCCAACAAAGCCTCTGATGGCCGATGTCTCAACTTCCAATGTAGCACAAGCAAAAGCCACTTAAGGCTGTTGTGAAGGTGCAGACTGAAGTCATGTTAAAGTTATGAAAGCTCATACAGTTATGATGGTTGCAAAAAATAATGTTAAAAAGGGGACGGCAGAATGTCACATCAATTTGCTCTCTGAGAGATTACTAGGATTCCTCGGATGTCAGCCTGAAGTAGTGACAGTGGTTGCATGGAGTATGACCTCTCCCTGGGTGACCTCTGCTGGTACCATCACTGCTGTCTGTCAGGCAACCAACCCAGAATACTACCAGGATGGTTTGCCTCATTCTGTCTCAAAGGCAGAATGTATTTTTGTCCTGAGGGCAGTATCCTGATAATGGTAAACATCACTGTGTTGCTACTGATAGTGACAGTGTGGAACAGCTAACTTCAGCTGTTGCTCTCACTTTTGATATATTTTACCCTTCCAGGACAGTCTGAAGTAGCCTGCCCTTATCTGGACCAAGACTCTCCACCTTAGGGCCTGTCACAAGTTTGAGCATTATACTGTGTGAAACAATCTAGCTATTATCAGACAGAATGGCTTTGATGCATTTTATTCAGAGTCATGGAATCATAGAGAATTTTAGAGACCTACAGCACAGAAAAGGCCCACTGCATGCTGCTCAAAAGCAACCATCTAACTATCCTAATCTCATTTTCCAGCACTTAGCCCCACAGCTTTGTACGCTTGGCATATCAAGTGCCTATCTAAAAACCTCTCAAATGTTATGATGGCTTTTGCCCTTCCCACTCTGACAGTGAGTTCCAGATTCCCACCACTCTCCAGGCGAAGATGTTTTTCCTCACATCTCCTCTACACATTCTGCCCCTTACCTTAAATCTATGTCCCCAGTCACTGATCCCTCGATCAAGGGGAAACGTTTCTTCCTGTCTATGTCGCTCATAATTTTATGCATCTCAATCATGTCCCCTCCCAGTCTCCTCTGATCTACAGAAGCTAACCACAGATTGTCCAATCTCTCTTCATATTTGAAATTCTCCAGCTGAGGCAACACCCTGGTAAATCTCCTGTGTACCCTCGCTAGTGTATTCACACTGCTGTTAAAACTTAACATTTCAATAAATACTGATTTACATAATGGAGGCAGGTCTAGATCTCTATGATCTAGGGTGCAGTGAATAGATCTGTAGTGATTGTAACGAGTTCAGCCAGGTTCACCTCGTAGAATATGAGGTCACTGATTGAGACTGTTAATCTGGTCCAACCAAGGAGCCCTGATTGGCCGATATCAACAGGAGTGACAGAGGTTCCATTCACTCAGAGAGCTAGCTCCGAGGAAACTGGATCAGTGTCAAGGACTTTCCATGCGTAAATAAAGCGTGACTTGGTGATGGGATACCAGCCTCCCAGGAGTTATTTCAAGGTCTATGACCTTCTTCAGTGATGCATTGTTGACCAGGCCAGCAATATTAAATGAGCACATGGGCACTATATTGCTACCAATATGCATGTCATGTACAGTCTTCCAAAATCTTTAGGAGTCCTCCTATTCATGTTGTGCAGAACCAGTCATAGATAACTTTGGATGCAAAGGAACATCACTTTTGTGCATTTTGAGCAGCCATTATATACACAAAGGCAATGACTCGTGAGGATGAACCCTATTAGATATGTCATCTGGCACCCATTGCTCTTACACAAGGCTGACAAATTGTTTTTAACTTGCTTTCCAGTAAGACTGTTTAGTCATGCTGTGCTGAGTGGCAGGTCCAATGCTAAAAATTTAGATTTGTCATTTAGAATGGCATGTATTTTGTTCACAGAGCCGTGCTTATTATGCATGCCCATTCCAGTTGCTTTGTTGGATTTACTGATTTATATATTTGTATATATTTATTCAGGTTTGCCCGGAAGCCTTGCAACACTGCCAGGCATTCATGGTGCATTCTTGTAAATAGAGCACCAGTCATTTGTTCACTGTGTAAACTTGATGCTGAAATATGCACTGTCTAGCTTTTCAGTTTGGAGAGGAGAATTAGAAGTGGGATATTACAGGGCAAGTTGAGGATTTAATGAAAAGACATAGAAAAAAGTTAATTTCTACTCAAGGGCAAAATGCAGAAGTTGCCTCAAATGTGAAACCAATGTTTCTGGCCAGAGCCCTTCATCAGGAATGAGGCTGGGAGCCTCAGGGGTGAAGAGATAAATGGGAGAGGGCTGGGGCTGGGAGAAGGTAGCTGAGAGAGAAATAGGTGGATGGAGGTGGGGGTAAAGGTGATAGGTCGGAGAGGAGGGTGGAGCAGATAGGTGGGAAGGAAGATTGACAGGTGGGACAGTTCATGAGGGCAGTGCTGAGCTGGAAGGTTAGAACTGGGGTAAGCTGGGGGGAGGGAAAATGAGGAAACTTGTGAAGTCCACATTGATGCCCTGGGGTTGAAGGGTCCTGAGGCGAAACATAAGGCATTCTTCTTCCAGGTGTCGGGTAGTGAGGAAGTGGCGATGGAGGCAGCCCAGCACCTGCATGTCCTCGGCAGAGTCAGAGGGAGAGTTGAAATTTTCAACCATGGGGCGGTGGGGTTTGTTGGTGCGGGTGTCCTGGAGATGTTCTCTAAAGCGCTCTGCGCGAAGGCATCCGGTCTCCCCAGTGTAGAGGAGACCACATTGAGAGCAACGGATACAATAACTGACATGTGTGGAAGTGCAGGTGAAACTTTCATGGATGTGGAAGGCTCCTTTGGGGCCTTGGACAGAAGTGAGGAAGGAGATGTGGGCGCAGGTTTTGCAATTCCTGCGGTGGCAGGGGAAGGTGCCAGGAGGGGTGGGTGGCTTGCTGGGGGCTGTGGACCTGACCCGGTAGTCACAGAGGGAATGGTCTTTACGGAAAGCGGATAGCGGTGGGGAGGGAAATATATCCCTGGTGGTGGGGTCCGTTTGGAGGTGGTGGAAATGTCGACGGATGATGTGGTTAATGCGAAGGTTGGTGGGGTGGAAGGTGAGAACTAGGGCTTCTGTCCTTGTTACAGTAGGAGGGGTAGGGTTTGAGGGCGGAGGTGCAGGATGTGGACGAGATGCCTTGGAGGGCACCTTCAACCACATGGGAGGGGAAAGTTCAGTCTTTAAAGAAGGAGGCCATCTGGTGTGTTCTGTGGTGGAACTGGTCCTCCTGGGAGCAGATACGGCGGAGGCGTAGGAATTGGGAATATGGGAAAGCATTCTTTCAGGAGGTAGGGTGGGAGGTGGCATAATCCATGTAACCATAGGAGTCGGTGGGGACTTCACAAGTTTTCTCATTTCCTCTCCTCCCACCTTACCCCCGTTCCAACCTTCCAACTCAGCACTGCCCTCATGACCCGTCCCAATCTTCCTTCCCATCTATCTGCTCCACCCTCTTTTCCGACTGATCACCTTTACCCCCACCTCCATCCACCTATTGCACTCTCAGCTACCTCTCCCCAATCCCACCACCCCTCCCATTTATCTCCCCACCCCCGAGGCTCCCAGCTTCATTCCTGAAGAAGGGCTCCGGCCCGAAATGTCGATTTTCCTGCTCCTCAGATGCTGCCTGACCTGCTGTGCTTTTCCAGCAACACACTCTCAACACAGATCTCCGACATCTGCAGACCTCACTGTCTCCTCAAATGTGAAAGCCCCCACATGCAGACACTGCATCTGCTCCCACCCTCTGAACTTAGTTGCCTAACATTTTACTAAAATTAGCTAACAGGAAGTGCTTTAGCTTCAATGAAGCACTTTCTAAATTAAAGAGGGATGCTTAAATATTACCACTGAACCTTTGACTAGCCAAATTTCCCATGTATTGCTTTAATGCCGCTTACCAAATAGTGTCCATCTTGCTAGATTAGATATTTCAAAGGATCACATTCCAATAGCAGGACATTTATGAAGTACCTTATCATGACATCAGTACTTCATATTTGCCAAGTGCTAGTAGAAGTCAATCATTTTCATTTTTCTTACAGCAACCTATTTTGACTGTTCTCATAACCCAGGTAAGATTTGAACCTGCACTTTCTGGTATAAAGGCAGGAAGATGATCACCATACCACAAGACCCTCAAAGAACAGTTGTTGGATATAGGCAAATAAGACAGTCTTGCAGCCAGTGGATATAGCAGCTCTCACAAGCAACAAATGTGATCATTAATCTATTAATCCATGTTTCTGGTGGTGCCAGCTAACCAGCATTCCATCACACGTATCCCATTTACACATGTTTTACAGATAGGCTCATCACCACATCCCCGAACAACTATAACTGAAATTACATTAGATCCTTTGTAAGGTCATTTCACGGCTCAACATTCCTCATGTTGACATTTGGTGTGAATATAATGTATTACTGTTCTTTAATTTTTATTTCTCTTATTTTAATCTACTTACCTTCTGTGGAGAGATTGGCGGCTTCAATATATCTATTGTGTTTAAGGCAAGGTTCCTTCCACTGAGAGTGGTAGAGGAACTCAACTTTGGTGCAGTGCAATGGAGATCGAGCCCAGCACAAGGGAGATCAGGCCCAGCTCAGGGGAAAGCAAGACAGCGCAGAGGAGTTCAAGCCCAATGCAGTAGCAATAGAGGTGCTCCAGCATCTACAGTGGCAGTAGAGCAAGGAGCCCAAGGTCTTCCCGCATCTGTGATGGTGTTGAACGTGGTGGAGAGTGAGCCCAATGCAGAGGAGATGGAGTCCAGCAGGGAGAAGTTTGAATACTTATGCAGTGTGTAAATGCAGCATGGCTAAGCACTTAAGAAGGACTGCAGTGCTGCATTTTTAACTTTATTTTTCTATCTTATACTACTTTTCTACTTTGTATCTCAACTGGCACTGCGAATGGTCTCATTGTACACTTTCCCCTGTACTCCTTATCCCTGTACTTGAGTACACATGACAACAAAGCTTCGTTCTAAATTCTGATGCATGTATGAAGATGTGATCTACATATCTGATACACACATTTCATTCTCGTGTTTACACATACCTTAACCATTGCCTCATGCCAGCAGGCTAAGCTGTTGGGTGCAGACTATATTGTTCATCTACAATTTCTTATTTACCATCATTGGTTGGATCTCTTTTCTGTTTCTTTCACACTTTATCTCAGGAACAATATTTGCACGTGAGGCTGTTACTTTTACACATGAGTATAGAATGATCTGGGCAACGTGCAGCATTTTAGAGGAGACATTAATTGTGTGGTAAATGCTTAGAATTCCAAAATGTTTTATCTGCTCCAACTTGCTTTATTTCCCATTCTTTGTCATCTGTTTTCTTCCTTTCCTTCAGCTTTCTCTTGGCTCCGGTTTCATGCACAATGAGAATTTGTTGGCAGCTCCTTGTGCATTTGTGAGCCAGAAAAGTGGGTGTCAGCTGGTTAGTTAATGGTGGAACATCATGGCTGAACCTGCACCAAATTCCTGAACCAGCCGTGATGACCTGACTCATCCAGCACAGATTTGCAGGTGCAAGCAGCGTGGATTCTTGACATTTAGGTCAATTATAATGTCTCCTAACTTCAGCACACCAGTATCATAGATAGTACATGGAATTGTTTAGTAGTTTACATCTCTAAAGAGATCCAAAATGCTTCACAGTCAATAACTTAATTTTGAAGTGAAGTCAGTAATATTAAATCAATGAGATTTGCAATCAGTCTGAACACGATGAGCAGGTTTAAATGGCCAGATCACTTGTTTTAGGTTATAGTTGAGAGATAAATATTGGACAGGGCATCAGGACCATTCCTGATGAAGGGCTTTTTGCCCAAAATATCAATTTTCCTGCTCCTCGGATGCTGCCTGACCTGCTGTGCTTTTTCAGCACCACACTCTTGACATCAGGATCATTCCCCTGCTCTTCTTCATATAGTGACAAAAAGACTGCAGATGCTGGACTCCAAAGACAACAGGCAGGAGGCTGGAAGAATACAGCAAGCCAGGCAGCATCAAATGGTGGAAAAGTCAATATTTCAGCTGTTGCCCTTCACCAGGACTGGAACTGGGTGTGGGGGGACCTGCAGAAAAAGGGGGTGGCGGGGGCAGGATGGTGAAGTGGGGATAGGTGGAGACTGGTACAGGGTACGACCTGGTTGGTCAATGTTCTTCCACTGATCCCTGCCACCAACCAGATTCATTCCTCCCATTGACCAACCAGGTCATACCCCCTACCTGTCTTCACCTATCCCACCTCACCACCCTGCTCCCGCCATCCCCTTTATCCGCAGCTCCCCCCACACCCACTCCCAGTCCAGAAGAAGGGTTACACCCGAAATGTCGACATCTCAGCTCCTGATGCTGCCTGGCTTGCTGTGTTCTTCCAGCCTCCTGCCTGTCTGCTTCTTCATATAGTGCCATGGGATGTTGTACATTAACCCAAAACCTCAGTGAGATCTTGCTTCAACTTTCATTCGGCCAACAAGACATACACAGTGTGGTAACTGCTTTACCAATAAAGCTGAACTTTTCCAGATTTATACATTCAGAATATTATTATACAGGATCAAGTGCTGCTCTTCATTCAATAAACAGTAGTAAACACATCTCACCTATTTAGTTCTCCACTCAAGTCGCTGTTGCAGATTCAGTGTTACAAATATTAATGTCAGCTACAATACTGCAATGAAGACACTCTCTTTATCTTCTCAGAATACACACCCGTTGAACAATTTTAAGACGGTTACTTCATTTTAGGATTCAAAGGAAGGAGCATTATAGATCTTAGTCTAATTCCATTTTGATTTTCCTTCCTCTTGCCCAACACAAAATTGAACAAACAGTGAAAAAATAATCAAACAATAATACCTCATCAGAAGTGTATTGACTGAAGGCATGTCACTATGGGTTAGTGCACTCAAAAAAAACACACTGGTGAGAGATTAAAAGATATTTTGACAGTCCACCCTGCAAAAGGCTAATAGCTGTGGCTGAAGTCACTTTCAGATGTGACAATTATTAGCAATGTGGGTAAATTATAGTCGATCAGCATCTTTATTGCAAGCAATCATTTACAGATGCCATTTTTCTGAATGAAGTTTTAACACCTGTTTCTCATTTGCTTCAAGTTTAGTAGTTGTGTGCTTCTCCAGTAAAAGAACACAACACTGCTCCCAGCCAGCTGTCGCTGTTCTCCACACTTGCAGTAGCTCTTTGCACCCTAGCTTCTTTTTCTCTTCAAATGACTGTCGAAGACTATTACAGGATAATAGTCCTTTTCGCTTCCGCTTTTGCTGTAAGATTGTTGTTGCAGGTGCAGGCTCGTGCCACTCGACCCCTAATGGCTGCTGCGCTGCCACTGGCAGATGATCTATAAACAGTGATCGCTGCCTTTCAATTCACTGGAGATTTGATTTCAAGCTAAGCACGCATTACAGATGGGGTGCAATGTGAAAATCAGCAAAGGTCACAATTTGGAGGAAGTAAGATGGCCTTGCATTTTCTTTTTCTGTTTGCTTTTCCTCCATAGAGTCCTCTGTGTTGGATTATTTTACATTTTATTATGATTAAACCCCCTCCCCTGAGTGACACCTGTCATGGTCCAAGCTTCATTAGAATGTATGGTTTATATTGCAGTGCAGTAGATCCCAGTTACAAATGGTTGATCTGAGTATATCCTAAAGTCCTTTTACTCACTAATTATCTCCTGGATCATGTGGAAACAGTGAAAGTATTTGTCTTTTAAGCAAACCATCTAACAATGTTACATCAATAGAACGTCACAAATCATCGTATGTGCATAATTCCTCATGAGGTTGACTACTGCTTACAAGTGACATTGCAGATTGACCAGTGAAGTATTTGTTACATCTCACTACTTGGTGTGACATGTCCTCTCTGTATGGTGTAATGATCATTTCCTGTTAAGAACTGGCCCTTGCTCTTTAACCAGACTTTGGGCATTTGATTGATGCAGAATGCTCATTGCCTTCAATAATAGATCACTCTCTAATCCCACAATGAAATACTCACTTCTGTTTGAAAGAACTAAGCATAAAAATCAGCAATAGCATCACTGATTTCTCCAAAATTGCCATCTTCAATCATTAAGACAATTCACGGAAATAGTATTCCTGTTCTAATGACAATATTTATAAGGATAATTTTGATCAAATAATAAAATGTTTCTTCACTCTATTTTTGTTAAGATGCTGAGTATTGACAGTTGAATTGTAAAAAATAACTTTAATGGAAAAAACGCCATCTATCAAACATATTGTGTAATGATTCAGGTTTCTAGACCAATTAGAGATTACTTTAATTTTACAACTTAGGTTTTAAAAGGAATTGATGGTCAATCCAGCTTCATGCCATATTGAGTCAAAGTTCACCCTTGTTTCTTATTTCAGCCTTTCTTTTTATAATCATCATCTTCATTTTCAATCCCAATATGGATCTCCTATCTGTATGTCTCTATGCAATCTTCTGAATCCCCTTCAACCTCCAAGATGTCTGCACTCTTCCAATGCTAGCCTTTTGTACGTCCCTGGTTTTGAACTGCTCCACAATGGCTGTCATACCCAAGTCTCTACAACTCTCTCTTTGAAACTCTGCATCTCTACATTGCTCTTCTTTTTTATGATGCTCCATGAAACCTACTCTTTGATGAAGCTTTGGGCTATCTCCCTGAATTTTGTTTTACATGGCTTGGAGTCAA
The DNA here is from genome assembly GCF_047496795.1 of Chiloscyllium punctatum. Classification (NCBI taxonomy): domain Eukaryota; kingdom Metazoa; phylum Chordata; class Chondrichthyes; order Orectolobiformes; family Hemiscylliidae; genus Chiloscyllium; species Chiloscyllium punctatum. The sequence goes on along the minus strand of NC_092746.1, from coordinate 81,309,290 downwards.
ATTATGCTTGATACTGCTTGGCGGGGGGGGGGGGGGGGGGGGGGGGAAGTACCTCTGAAAATGTTGCTGAAAGGCATTACAGAAAAGCAGTTGGTAGCATTGTGGTTGTTATGATTGCAGTAAAAATGGACTAGCAATATTCAATTTACATCACCTGATTTTAATACCGGAGACCTTCATGAACTAAAGTGACCTCTATAAAGGGCAAATACTGATCTAAACTGGTTGCTGTGACGACCTGACCAGAATTTCAGGGTATGTTTTGAGACACCAATGTCAGAGCATAGTGTTAAATGTAGTATATTAGTATGGATAGAAGTTTTGCTAACAGAGGTTGCAATAAACGGGGAGGGGGATTTTTAGAATGACAACTTTTAACAAATGGAATACCACAGGGTTCACTGCTGGAAGCACAGTTGTTTACAAAGCATATTAATGACTGAGATAAGGAAAGCGAATGTACCACAGCTAAGTTTGCAAATGATGTAAAAATAGATGGGAAGGCAAGTGATGAGAATGACACAGAGCCTACAGAAGGAAACAGACAGCTGACATGAGTGGGCAAAAACTTAGCAGATGTATATAATGTGAGGAAATGTGAGGTTATGCAGCTTTGCAGGAAGAATAGAGGAATTGATTATTATTTAAATGGAGAAAGACAGCAAAGAATCTCACAACAGAAGGATTTAGGAGTCATCGTCCATGAATCATGAAAAGCTAGCGTACAAATTCAGTGGGTAATAGGGAAGGCAAATGGAATTTGTCCTTTACTTGAAAGGGAATGGAGTATAAAAGTAGGGATGTCTTACTCAAAACTATTTATGGTGCTAGTCATATCCACAGTGAGAATGCTGTGAACAATTTTGGGTCCCTGGCATTGAAGGTAGTCCAGAGAAGGTTCATGAATTTGATATCAGGTATGAAGGGGTTGTCCTATAAGGATAAAGCTAAAAATCACACAACACCAGGTTATAGTTCATAGGTAGCTGATGAAGGAGCTGCCCTCTGAAAGCTCACACTTTTAAGTTAACCTGTTGGACTATAACCTGGTGTTGTGTGATTTTTAACGTTGTCCACTCCAGTCCATCACTGAACCCTCCACATCATGGCTGAAAAGGATAGGTTGAGTAGATTGGGCGGCCGCCCATTGAAATTTGGAAGGAAAGGCAACCGTATTGAAGCATACAAGACTCCTCAGTGAAGAAGTTGTTTCCCCACACGGGACAGTCTAGGGCCAGTGGGTGTCATCTCAAAATAAGGGGTCACTTAGTTAAGACAGAGAGATTTTTTTTCTCTGAGGTTAGCGAATCTGTGGAATTCTTTACCACAGAGGTGTGTCGAGGCTGGGTCAATAAGTATATTCAAGGCTGATGCAGACAAATTTTTAATCAGGAAGGAATCAAGGATTCTGGGGAAAAGGCTGAAAAGTGGAGTTGCCTCTTGTTTAATTGACATGTGTGTGATAAGTTCACATACTGAGAAATAAAAGGCTCACCTGTCAATTATCCAGTTTGGAAAACGATGAGTAGATTCGGGAATATAAAAATGGACCGATATGAACAACTGCTTGGGGCAACAAAATAGAACCATGGAAAAATAGATTTATTAGCTAAAACTGCAGACGATATCCTTTCTGCCTATCCTTCTCACAACCTCAAACATTAATAGCTAGTGAAAAAGTAAATTGTTCAGAGATGTGTAGATTAGGTGCATTGGTCAGGGGTAAATATAGGATAATAGGGTAGGGGAATGGGTCTGCGTGGGTTACTCTTCAGAGGGTTGGTGTGAACTTGTTGGGCCAAAGGGACTGTTTCCACACTGTAGGGATTCTATGATTCTATGAGTTCACTGAGGCCTCAAGAGCTCTGTATTTTAACAGTGCCAAAGAAACACGATAACTGCTAAACAGTTAGGATTCAGGATTAAAATCGAACACCTCAAAGACTTGTAACTGCAATATATAGACAATTTCCGGCTCTTTTTCAGCTTATTACCAGTATTTGTATTCACATTTTTTTTTCAGGGTTAAAGTTAATAGAATCAATGACATCTTGGAATTGACTCGTTTGTTTTGATCCAGTTGACTACATATTCACTGTGGTAGCCATGTGTGAAAAACACAAAGAAATCCATCTCTTGGGATCGATGAAGAGGTGGTTAAAAGGAGAGCAGCCATCCACCCTTCCTCACCTGGTTATACGTGTAACAAATACGTCATTTTGGTTCATGAGAAAAATTAATGTCTTGGTTAATATGAAAAGAAATTACACCATGAAAAGAGGCCCTTCAGCCCAACTTGCTCATGCCACCCAGCTTTCACAATTAGTCTCATCCCATTTGCTTGCCTTTGGTTCATATCCCTCCATACCTATCCGATCCATGTATCTGTCCAAATGTTTCTGACAGAGTCATAGAAGTTTACACCATGTATTAATGAATTACTATTAAGAAAAAAGCCAATTTATTTCTAGCCCCTGATCCAGCATCTTCAAAAAAAAACTTTTAGTTGGATTTAGAAAATAGCATCATGACTACATAGGCATTTTGTTCTCAGTACACATTTGGAACTTGCCTGCTCACAATTACAATTGTGCCTACATTCACATATGTTCTAACTGAGGTTAAATATGGCTTGGAATCAATCTGATCTAAACTAAGTAGTTTAGTCTCAATTAATTTGGTAATAATGAAAACAGAAATTTTCACTCCAGATTCATAAGAATACATGTTAAATGTACAATATTTACTTATTAAACAATTAAGCAAAGTAAAAGGGTCATAGAGTTCAATGTAACATTTTTGCTTCACAAATGCTGACAGAATCTAGAGTTTCTCCAGCAATTTCTGATTTTGTTTGTTTCAGATCTCCAGCATCCACAGTTATACGTCATAGAGTCAGAGAGATGTACAGCACTGAAACAGACCCTTCGGTCCAACTCATCCATGCCGACCAGATACCTTAAACTAATCTTGTTCCACTTGCCAGTATTTGGCCCATATCCCTCCAAACTCTTCTTATTCATATACCTAACCAGATGTCTTTTAAGTGACGTAATTATGTCAGCTTCCACCACTTCTGCTGGCAGCACATTCCATACACACACCACCCTCTGCGTGAAAAAGTTGCCCCTTAGGTCGCTTTTAATTTTTTTCCCCTTTTACCTTAAACCTATACCCTCTAGTTCTGGGCTCCCCCACCCTGGGGAAAAGACTTTGCCTAGTTACCCTCTCCATGACCCTCATGGATTTTATAAACCTCTATAAGGTCACCCCTCAGCCTTCGATGCTCCAGCGAAAACAGCCCCAGCCTATTCAGCCTCTTCCCATAGCTCAAACCCTTCAACCCTGATAACATTCTTGAAAATCTTTTTCTGAACCCTTTCAAGTTTCACATCGTTTTGATAGGAAGGAGAGCAAAATTGCACATAATATTCCAAAAGTGGCATAACCAATGTCCTGTACAGCCGCAACATGACCTCCCAGCTTCTATACTCAATGCTCTGACCAATGAAGGAAAGCACACCAAATGCTGCCTTCACTATCCTATACACCTGCGACTCCACTTTCAAGGAGCTATGAACCTGCATTCCAAGGTCTCTTTGTTCAGCAACACTCCCCAGGACCTTACCATTAAGTGTAGAAGTCCTGCCCTAATTTGCCTTTCCAAATGCATCACCTTACATTTATCTGAATTCAACTCCGTCTGCCACTCCTCTGATTTATTTTAGCAAACTAATTAAAAGAGCTTCTGAAGTACAATTTTAAACAGCTAACCCAGAAGGAATGTTTCAGAAACAGAATGGAGATGAGTAATAACCTGCGACAGGAAACAAATTGCAGTTGAAATGAATTTCTTATGATGTTTATCATTTGGATGAAACTGTTGAAGTAATTTCTAAGCCAGAATGTCCATGCACTGTGATAAAAGCACATACACACTTAGAGCTATACCTATTGAAGAACACAGGATGTGCTCTACCTGTGTAATCCAACCTGAAATGTATGCAAACTGTCAAGTCAAATACTTATCACAAATCACTTAAAGATTTAGAGCACCACTTGAATTAAAGGCAAAGCTAAGCTATGTATTCTTTTCTTCCATCTATTTACAGAAGTTGTGTATTTTTGCAGGAAGCACACTATATAATGCATTGACTAACAAGAACTGGAGTAGGCTGTCCAGCGCCCCCCAGCCTGCTCCATCATTCAATAGCATCATGGTTGATCTGACGTTCCTCATATTCACTTTCTTGTCCTTTCCCCGTGATCCTTGATTCCACTGCTGGTCAAGAGTCTATCTATCTCAGCCTTAAGTATAGATAAGGACTCTCTTGACAGCTCTCTGTGGCAAGGAGTTCCAAAGACTCTCAACCCACTGAGAAGAAATTTCTCCTCATCTCAGCTTTAAATTGGTACCTCTCTAACACATTATATATAACATAGGCAGTCCTCCATAAACAATGTATAGGGCCAGCAAAGCACACAGAAGCTTTCAATCTAATTTGGCTTCTTCAGTGGGGAAGAATAACATGAACCAAAATATGCTCCTCTGCTGAGTTCACAGCAGTTTATTATTCAACAAATATGAAAGGAAAGCTTATTTTTCATTTCCAAGAATAAAGGAGGTAACAAATTGTTGGGGAATTCTTCATAGTCACGTAACATGGCTAGTTCTCCTAGTATCTGGGATGTACAGACTATTTTACATCCTGGCTGAAGTTTCCAACAGAAGGTAATCTGGACTCGCGGAAAGGTGGAAATAAGAAAACTGAAATACTAACAGTTTTGTCTACGGCAATCTGAGAATACCTGCATTTCCCATAGTATGCTCTCACAATGAGATGAGTCCATTTATATTGCTGCTTCTGTATCTGCCTCAGTGTTGCAAACTCTGAACCAAACAATTTTGGAATCTAAAGCAGCAGTGCTGTAGTTCAGAAACAAAATGTACCTTAATACCTTCAGATCAACTGAATATGCCTGTTCACCCCACAGCATTGTAGGAAATGGAAAACAGACTTGGGGACAAAATGTCCCCGTTAACCACCTTCATAAGCTGCTTCTTCTCAGATGTCAGGCCGAAGAAAATGGAACATAAACCTGTGCCCCAGATTTTCATTCCCTTTGTGTCTGACATACATTTCTGATAGTATCCTCCAGAGCAATTGAGAAGCATGTGACTGAAATAGGGGCAAGCTGCTAAATTAAATGGTAATTCTGCAGAAGTAGTGTCAAAATATCTCCCAAACAATGTTCTTGGGTTTCCACCTACAGGGAACCAAAACACCTGTCCACTGACAAGTGACAGCTCCTTCTTGTTTGAGGTTTCGAAACAGGGCTTTGAAAATACCTCCAAAACACCAAATTTGGGAACTACAATGGGCCACAAGAAGAACTAGTAAGCATGCTATCTGGCTGCTGTGTTTGTCAGGAAGCAGAACAGTTGTCCAATTATCAGAAACCACTAAAATCAACAGGAATTAATAATGCTGTTGCAGGCACTTCAGACCTGATCTGTCCCCCATTTGGAACGTTTCAGAGTTTTGCACGCCTCTGAAAACAACACCATGCAAATGAGCTAAACCCCATGCTTCACCTGCAGTATCACAATCAGCTGCAGTGTTCAGGCAACAGCTTGATTTAAATTCGATCCCTAAGTACCAAAGCAGCCAGCAGTAAAGGACAAGACAGTTAGTAGCATCATACCATGGTGCAGTAAGTCAGCACGACTGCAATTTAAGTAGGAACTGCTGTTTCCACTCCAAAAGCAACAAGTTATTTAATTAGATTGATAAAAAAAATCAAACTTACTCATTCCATGGCACAATGCAATGGACAGTGCTGAAGCCAATATTTGTCCCTTAATATAAAACTAATATCTGTTTATGGCATCTTATTGTGCACAAGGCTGCTGGATTTGACTCCAAAACGTTAACCACTGTAACTCAACAAAACTAAATTTAAAAAAAAATCATTGTATGTGGGTGTTGCTGGCTGGTCAGCATTTTTTGCCCTTCTCTAGTTGCGCTTGAGAAAGTAGAGATGAATTGCCTTCTTGAACCGCAGCAGTCCCAATGATGTAGATACATCCAAAAAGCTATTAGGGATGGAATTGCAGAATTTGGACCAAGCAACCCTGAAGGACTGGCAATATATTTTCAAGTCAGAAAGGTGAGTGGCCTGTGGGGAATGTGTGCTCCCATATATGCACTGCCCTTGTCCTTCAGGATGGTAATGAAGTGATTTATAATTGCAATATTCTGAGATTTGCTCTTAGAGGTAGACAAACTAAAAAGACCACATTTATTGTCCACCCTAGTTTCCAATCCCTTACAATTAAGGAAGTTGCAATTCGCAAAGGGACTAAGTATTAATCAAATAGTGTGCTCTTCAAAGTATGTGGGTAGTAGTGCAGGAACCTTTTGAGAAAGACAGGAAAATAATGAAGCAGCTTGTTTTTGTTACAAATCTTACTTAGTTTCATTGTTGGATTTTTCTGGCACAAACCTACAAAAGTACTAAAGTTATTGAGTTCAATTTAATAATGTGGTGAGAATGAACACACAACTTCAAGGCTATTAGCTTATAATCATAACCGCTTTGCTTCCTCATCCTCACTTCTAAGCTATCAGATGGATTGTAAACACAGAAACCATTTTGGAAAATTCACTGACAGTTCACAGTCAGCTTTATGTTGATGCAGTAAATGAAATAAACTTGATGAGAATCTGTCATACAGTGAACATTTGTGGATGCACCATCTTGATAAGCCCCAGTCTAAGCATTCCCCACAAGCATTCAGAGCTAATTCCAGAGTCATTTATCAGATCTGGGGAGGATCCAATGAAGTTTCTAATTTACCAAGAGGACACATTGGAGTAGAAAACTGCTGCAGGACATGAATTGCAGCTGGCTCACATTCAAGAGGATCAAAGCAAACCCGCAGGAGAAAATTTTAAGAGCTACCACTGTGTTTGAAAGTTTATTTGTTTGCCAAACTATTGTTTACATGTTTATTATTTTCTTGCATAGAAAGGTGATTAGGTAGCTGTACACAGTTTCCGAAGAAGAGAATCAATTTCCCTCACAAATATATCTGCATGAGAATATATGAAAAGAAACTGATAGTGATAGAATCAAAGTTGCTGTTAGTTGTAGTGTGAACAAAAGGAGAACTGGAAATTACTCATTGAACCACAAGGACGTTAATGGCATTCAGCTGAACGTCATGTACTTTTTTCAATGCTTCGAACAAAGAGAAGCCAAGTAGCATCTGCAGTCAGATACCTCCTTCCCTCAATTGAAGGGACTGACTCATGGATTAGCTTTGCTTTGCTGAAGAGACCATTCTTGACGTGTCAGCATGAAAATAGTGATTATCAGCAGATAATTCTACCACAGAAACCCGGCATGATTATATTCTCACCCACTGGGTTCATTACCTCTCAAATTTTAAACTTAATGTTGATCTCGCTCTCTGTGAACCTTCTCTGCAGCTGTACCATTGTATTCTTCACTCTTATCAGTTACAAATGCACTTTATTTGGTATGAACTGACTGAACCACACGCAAAACAAAACTTTTCACTGTACCTAGGTACATGTGCCAATAATAATAAATCAAATTAATTTGTAAATGCTGCAGGTGTGAGTGGTATATGAACAGGAGAGGGAGTTGGGATTATCCCCTTCCCAGTATAAAATTTCAAAGACAGAGGGCTGAACATTTGATCTCCCTAATCTATTTGGTTTCAAAATGAGGAGTCTGATTTTCCACTTTGCTACTGGGAGATCTAGCAGGTTTCTTTTTTAAGTAGTGCTTGGATACAACTGATTTTGGATGCCTGCCACAACAATTCAGCATCAAAATTGCATAATTGCTGGTGTTTCATTTCTTGTTCCATTTACTGGATTCTGCACTAAATAAACAGTAAGATGATTGTGGCAGTGTGCAATTTCTTAACATTAAATCCCAAATGATTCAAATACATTTTCTCTATTTGAAAATCTTCTGCAGTTAATCATTCACCTATTTGCAAAATTTATTCAGATTTCCATATATCCAAGCTGATTTTGTACGTTATCTCTAAAGCTTCAAAAAGAAGCAGAATATAATTAGAACCAAAAAAAACAAGACTTTTATGTTGCTGGCTCCTATCTGACAGTCTTTTCTAAAGCCTTGCTGTATTGGCATGAGCAACTATTAGAATAGCTTTTGAGACTCCAGTGGTTGCCCGGGGATGAAACAGTTAAGAGGGTTGATACTGAGATGTAAAGACCAAGATCTTGGTACAGATATGGTGGATTCATGGAGACTCTGCATATTGCCTGTCACTATTCTGTCCCATTTCGACAGTGAGGGGAGTGGAAAATGACTCAATTATGGAGGAAAACTGAACTCAGTAGGACCTCTGAAATCCATGCTGAGTTCAAACTCTATTTTCACTGGGGTAAGGTCCTTACTACGTGACTGCAACTTTTAAGAATAGAACCTAAATGCTTAAAATTGATAGATAATATCTGTGAAGCTGTTAATTTATTTAAATCCCTTGCCTTGTTAAAGAATAAAACACTGACTGTAGTTTGATTTTGTGATATGCTGATATATCATTATCGTTCTATATTATTAGTGATGATAGACTGCACAACTTTTGATTATCACAGCAAAAGGATTTAAGTTCACAGTTTGATTCACACTTCTAAGAGGGTATTAAGAGATAGGTATTCTAATCAATCTGTTCAGACAATCTTTTCATGTCCAAGGTAAGCACCATAAGGTATTTTTAAACAACCTGTTTAGGTATGTTTTGACACAACTCTGGAACAGGTAGGATCTGAACAGAGGCCTTTTGGCCCAAAGATAAGGAATATTATAATTATTTTTAATCAACTTGTTCAGAACTGTTATGACACAGATTTCAGGCAGGTAGGACTTCACCCCACACCTACATGCTGAGAGGTAGGGACACTTCCACCTCACCATAAGACTCTCATTATTAAGTAATAAGTTTTCTTTGATTCAGGTTATGGTTAGAATTGTTTGTTTTAATAAGAGATTAAGTACATAATGTGTTTTAAATATATTGAATAGGTTTGTCCATCTGAACTCTCTGAATTCAGGAATTTGCCTCATCTCAGGTCTGCCCATAGTGGATAATGGGTAAGTGACATGGGGGGGTGCAAGTTGATGGATGGGGGCATGGATTGTTTTGAGTTGGCACTAACCTTGAACAGCCACACAAGGACCAAGGGGATTATTAGCGCCAATACAAAGACTGGCCTTGGTGTATGAGGTGCTATGAGTTGTGGATAGAAAGGTTTGGGTTTGCATGGAGGGTTTGAGGGGGTCATTGGGTTGGGTATAGTTAAATGGTTTGGAATGGAAGATTTAAGGGCCACAGGTCATGAGTGGGAGCATCTGCAGGCAATAAATGGCATGGATGAGGCATGGAAATGAGTGGGGCTTGGGGTTCTGAGGCATGAGAACAGTGAGCTGGGCTGCCTTGGCTCCCTGCGGTGGCCTCTAAATTGTTTCTGCTGGTGATAGGCCCAACTTCAGCATGCACACACTCCCCTAACAACTATCCTGTTCCTTGGGGTATTGTTTCCCCAGAGGATGCTGCAAGCTGGAAAATTTCCCAACACTATCTACCAACCTCAGTAGTGAAAGTCCAGGACAATCAGAATTATAAGAGCTGACCATGATGAAGCTGTGACCATCTGGACATGCATGAACCTGTGGGCACATGGCTGTTCAGTAAGTGAGGATCATATTAAGTGGGGATTCCCCTCCACCCTTTAACTACATGTTCAATCCTGAATGGGACACCTCGTCAATTGGGCAGATTGATGGTAACAAAATATCAGAATCGTAAATTTCAGACGGACTCCAAACAATAAAAATATCACAAACTTTGTTTTAATTGGCACTTTATCGATCGGCACTCTTGATAGACTGACAAAAATTATATACCTCAAAATAACAATCTACGATGATGCCCAAATAATTATGCTGTAACTAAAGTACAATAGTGATGCGTCTACTCCCTGCATTATGCTTCTATTATTCACTGCATGTTTTTACATTAATTTTAGGAGCTCTGTTGATATTTTTACACAGATTTTTTTGAGGAATGTTGATGTCTTGAAGCTTTGCTTGGTCAGGATTTACTATGTTTAGGTTAGTGTAGTGCTGGAAAAGCACAGCAGGTCAGGCAGCATCCAAGAAGCAGGAAAATCATCAGGAAGGACTTTTGCCTGAAACGTCAATTTTCCTGCTCTTTGCATGCTACCTGACCTGCTGTGATTTTCCAGCACCATTCTAATTTAGTCTCTGATTTCCAGCATCTGCAGTACCCACTGCTGCTCAGGATTTACTATGGTTATACTTACCTTCGATTATCCAGAATCTTTGATTAACCAGCTCAATCCTGGTCCCAGAGGTGCCGGCTAAGAAAAAGTTTGACTGTGGCTGAATTTTCCATTACAAGTACATTTTAGATTTGAATGGTTAGAGGAAGATTCTAAACTTACTCAAATCAAAGTGATTCTGAGGTCAGCTCATTGGTACAGCTTGCTTCACCTGCTGTACAGGAAGCTTACTAATGGTGGCAAGAAACAAGTTGGTACAAGGGACAAGAAACAGCATAGAGACATAGGTTTGACAGATCTGAAAATCTTTAGAAAGGCTCAAAACTAATTCTAGCTGATTGGGAGACACTGATAAAACTACAAGAGAAGAAGAGTGAGAATTAAGTGATAGGCAAAACAAATGGAAAGAAAACCCAAAGGTTGTCCAGTAAAAGATTAGTGCAGTTCTGCACATGGCTCTGTTTAATGAATCACTAATGGGAGAACTTCAAAAGGACACGGACAAGTTGGGGTGCATGACCAGATAAGTGGCAGTTGAAGTTTAATAAAGAGAAATATTAGGTGATGTATTTGGTGCAAAGAATATGGAGAAACACCAGAAAATAAAGGTTACTGTAACAAAGGGTGTGCAGATGCAGAGGATCCTAGGTGTAAGTGTTCATAAGTCATTAAAGGTGAGAAGACAGCTCAAGAGAGCAGCTCATCAAGCGTACAGCATTCTGGGTTTCATTAATATGGGAAAAGATTACAAATGAAGGGAGGTTTTGATTAGCCTTAGTAAGACACTGGTTAGACCTCAGCGGGAGCATTGCATACAGTTATTGGTACCACACTTTCGGATGGATATGAATGCATTGAAGAAAATGCAGAAGAAGCTTTCAGGAATGGTTCCAGGGATGAGATCCATCAATTTTGAAGGAAGATTGGAGAAGGCCAGACTGTTTTCCTTAAGAATAACAGATTAAAAGGAGATTTGGTATAAGTTTTCAAAATCATGTGGGTTTTGGACAAAGTAGACAGGGAAAAATACTACCATCTTCTCAAAGGAACATGCCCTCATCCCATCAAATGTTCCCTCTAGCTTTTGTCCAATGAGAATCTGTTTCTCCCAGCGTCAACAGTAAATTCAGAACCGTGTTAACTGTGCTAAAATGTCTATCGCCAGCTGTCGTGAAAGGAAAGTGCACTGAAAGAAGAAACATCTTTATGAGCTCAGCAATTATCTATTTTATAGATTAACTGCTTATGTCCACAAATAGTAAAGACAAATAATTGAAATCAGAAGGAGTTGACAGGTTCAAGAAAACACATCTCTCAAACATGATGAATTGCAGACAAGTTAGTTGACTATTCTGGAGTAGGGTTACTGAACCCCAAAACGTTAACTCTGATTTTTCTCCACAAATGTTGCTGGACCTGCTAAGTTTTTCTAGCAGTTGTTCTTTTTGGTCTTGTTTCTGATTTTCAACTTCCGCAGATATAGAGTTATAGAGTCGTACAGATGTATAGCCCCAAAATAGACCCTTCAGTCCAACTCATCCATGGTGACTAGATTTCATAAATAAATTCAGTTCCGTTTGCCAGCATTTGGCCCATATCCCTCTAAACCTTTCCTATTCACATTCTCATCATCAGATCTAACCTTGCCAACCAGTCTCCCATGAGGAACCTTGTCGAACACCTTACTGAAGTCCAGATAGATTCAATTCTTTCAATTTTTTGTTTAGTTAACATGCAATCTAGAATATCCCCATAAGGATCGGTGTACTTACTTTCTGTTTTATAACTGCTGCTTTTAATTTTCAAGACAAATATTTTACTAGTTTTAAATGATTTGCTTGCAGATTCTGGATTCTCCAAGGCTTATTCTTACCACTGTTATGATCTTGGATGAGTATGAGTGTAAAGACACAAGATGGTATTAAACAAACACGCCTTTTACCTGTTGTAATTGTTTCTACCATTTCCTCTGGCAGCTCATTCCATACATGCACCACCCTGTGTGTGAAAAAGTTGCCCCTTGGGTCCCTTTTAAATCTTTCCCCTTTCGCCTTAAACATATGCCCTCTACCTTTGGACTCCCCAACTCCAGGGAAAATACCTTGTCTATTCATCCTATCCATGCCCATGATTTTATAAACGTCTATAAGATCTCCGCTCAGCCTCTGACAGTCCAGGGAAATAGCCCCTATTCAGCCTCTCCCTATAGCTCAAATCCTCCAACCCTGGCAACATCCTTGTAAATCTTTTCTGCATGCTTTCAAGTTTCACAACATCTTTCGTCTAGCAGGTAGACCAGAATTGCACGCAGTATTCCAAAAGTCCTAACCAAAGTCAGGTACAGCTGCAACATGACCTCCCAACCCCTATATTTAATGCACTAACCAATAAAGGCAAGCATACCAAATGCATTCTTCACCATCCTATCTACCTGTGACTCTACTTTCAAGGAGCTATGAACCTGCACTCCAAAGTCTCTTTGCTCAGCAATACTACCCAGCGTACCATTAAGCGTATATGCCCTGGTCTGATTTGCTTTTACAAAATGCAGCACCTCACATTTATCTAAATCAAACTCCATCTGCCACTCCTCAGCCCACTGGCCCATCTGATCAAGATCCCATTGTACTCTGAGGTGACCTTCTTCATTGTCCACTACACCTCTAACTTTGGCATCTTCTGCAATCTTACTAACCATACCCCCTATGTTCACATCCAAATCATTTATATAAATGACAAAAAGTAGGGGACTCAGCACTGATCCTTGTGGCACACCACTGGTTGCAGGCCTCCAATCTGAAAAGCAACCCTCCACCACCACCACCCTCTGTCTTCTACCTTTGAGCCAGTTCTGTATCCAACTGGCTACTTCTCCCTGTATTCCATGATATCTAACCTTGCTAACCAGTCTCCCATGAGGAACCTTGTCGAACACCTTACTGAAGTCCATATAGATTAAATTATTTTAATTTTTTAAGTTAACATGCAATCTAGAATATCCCCATAAGGATCTGTGTACCTATTTTCTGTTTTATAACTTTCAAGACAATTTTCAAGACAAATATGTTACTAGTTTTAAATGATTTGTTTGCAGGTTTTGGATTCCCCAAGGCTTATTCTTACCACTGTTATGATCTTGGATGAGAATGAATGTAAAGACACAAGATGGTATTAAACAAACAAGTCTTATTATACAAACTTAGATAAGTATATATAACTGATATATAACTTATAGAGTCATAGAGCTTGGAAACAGACCCTTCGGTCTAACCAGTCCAGGTCACCATAATCCCAAACCAAACTAGTTTCATCTGCCTGGGCTTGGCCCACGTCCCTTTGATCCCTCCAAATAAATTTTAAACATGGAACTCTATCCTCATCCACCATTTCCTCTGGAAATTCAATCCACACACAAACCACTATTTTTAAATCTTTCTCTTCTCACCTTAAAAATATGTATCCTAATCTTGAAATCCCCCAACGTAGGGAAAAGACACCTGCCATTTGCCTTATCTATACCCTTCATGAGGTCACCCCTCAACCTCCTATGTTCCAGTGAAAAATGTCCCAACCTATCTAGCCTCTCCTTATAACTCAAACCCTCCATTCCTAGCTATATCCTAGTAAATCTTTTCTGAACCCTCTCCAGTTCTGGAACTGGATGCAGTGTTCCAGAAGAGGCCTCACCAACGTCCTATACAACTTTAACACGACTTTCCAACTCTTATACTCAAACGTCTGAGCATATTGTATTATTATTGTAGTTTATTGTATTCTAATAGTTGGAATTAATGTGGTTTAAATCTGAGTTACCAGACAAACTTACAATCAAAGACTTCACAGAGCAAATCAAAAAGCAAATATCATTATAACAGATCCCTGGAGCTTTTCAGTAGACAGCCAAATCAGAATGACATTGTGGGTCACCAAATCATGCTTAAATATTGTCTCCCTTAAAAGGATTTCAACTCTTCATTTTCAAAGACCTAACTTTGAAATTTGCTCAACTGCTGCTCCATCATGGACTGCATCAATGATGGCTTACATCCAGGTAGTTTAATCTCTTCCCCAAGACACAAGTTCAATGAGATTCCCCTGTTTGCACTCTAGCACCTACTCCCAGGCATAATTCCAGCTCCTTCACAAACAACTAACTAAAATAAGCTGACACAATCCCAGGAGTTTATCTTAGCTTCAATATGTTTTCAGCTGCACAAAGTAAATATTGCTTAAGGGCTTCCTTCACCCTAGCTGCCTAGAGTTTGCCAATAGCAGGACTTAGTAAAGCCACTTCTTTGCTTCAGTATTCCCCCAGTTTCAAGCTGCAATTCCATCTAATTTCTCCTATGGACATACAAAGAAAATGAAATAAAGAACCTTAAACTGTGCCCATCCCTATGGTGACACAGCCTCATTTGCACTACCCTTAATCTGGCCTTTAGAGTTTAGCATCTGATTTTACAATTTCTTCTTTGATTTCTTGAAGCAAATAAATTTTCTAGACTTCAGCACTAAATTCTGAAACGAAATCTCTTCTATTCTCATGGTGCCTTTCTGGTGTCTGAATCTCTTCAAGAAATATGATCTTGTTTAAGCAAAATCACTCCAATGTACTTCAGTTCTATTTATCCCATTTTCTAATATTCAAATTTATTTCTGAAAACTAAAACATAGATACTAAACCAAATGAACCAAGAAACAGAACTTGCAATAGCGCTCTTGTACTGATACTCAAAATCGAAAAAATTGCACCTGATCTGACAACGGTCACACTTTCCCCTCTTCCTTGTACATACTATAAGGCAAATCTTTCTACACTCAAAGGGGTTGATTATGAACTAGCAACCTGGGTGTAAAACTGGTTTTGTTGATTAGCTGTCAAGATTAGAATAGTGCTGGAAAAGCACAGCAGGTCAGGCAGCATCTGAGGAACAGGAAAATCTAAGTTTCGGGCAAAAGCCCTTCATCAACCCCCGGGGGCCTCGGGGGTGGAGAGATAAATGGGAGGGGATTTGGGCTGGGGTGGGGGGGGGGGGGGGGGGGAAGGTAGCTGACAGTGCAATAGCTGGATGGAGGTGGGGTAAAGTTGATAGGTCAGAGAGGAGGGTTGAGCAGATAGGTGGGAAGGAAGAGTGGCAGGTGGGACAGGTCATGAGGGCAGTGCTGAACTGGAAAGTTGGAATTGGGGTAAGATGGAGGGGAAATGAAGAAACTGGTGAAGTCTACACTGATGCCATGGGGTTGAAGGTGAAAGATGAGGTGTTTTTCCTCCAGGCATTGGGTGGCAAGGGATTGGCAGTAGAGGAGGCCTAGGACCTGCATTTGTTCAGCAGAGTGGGAGGGGGAGTTGAAATGTTCGGCTATGGGGTGGTGCGGTTGATTGGTGCAAATGTCCCGGAGATGTACTCTGAAGTGCTCTGTGAGAAGGTGCCCAGTCTCCCCAATGTAGTGGAGATTGTATGGAGAGCAACAGATGCAATAAATGACATTCGTGGAAGTGCAGGTGAAGCTTTGATGGATGTGGAAGGCTCCTTTGGTGCCTTGGATGGAGGTGAGGGAGGAGGTGTGGGCGCAGGTTTGGCAATTCCTGCAGTGGCAGGGGAAGGTGCCAGGACGGGACGGTGGGCTGTTAGGGGGCGTGAACCTGACCAGGTAGTCGCAGAGGGAACGGTCTTTGCAGAAAGCAGATAGGGATGGGGAGGGAGATATATCTCTGGTGGTGGGGTCCGTTTCGAGGTAGCGGAAATATCGGCAGATGATACGATTTATGTGGAGGTTGGTAGGGTGGAAGGTGAGGACCGGGCGGGCGGGGGGGGGGGGGGGGGGTTCTCTCCTCGTTGTGGTTGGACAGGTGGGGTTCGAGGGTGGGGGTGCAGGGCATGGATGAGATACGTTGGAGGGCCTTATTGATCATCTGTGTCAAGAGTGTGTCTCTGGAAAAGCACAGCTGGTCAGGCAGCATCTGAGGGGCCAGAGAATTGACATTTCGAGCACAAGCCCTTCACCATGAAAGATCTGCTGCCTGACCGGCTGTGCTTTTCCAGCACCACAGTCTCAACTCTGATCTCCAGCATCTGCAGTGCTCACTTTCCCTTTTGTTGATTATCTGCCCAACTTAAAAACCACACCATTTGTATTTCCACTGATCACCTAGGTGACATCAAGGTGAGTTCCTGGAATTTCTGCAGTCTGCTCATTTTTTCTTTCGACATTGAAATTTTGAATAAAAACTGTATCTATACAAACAGGTTCCCAGGAACAGTGACAGGGGACTCAAAATGCTAACTCCACTTCTCACTCCACACGTGCGTCTGGACCTGCCAAGTTTCTTTGACATTTTCAGTTTATTTCAGAATTGCAGAATCTGCAGTATTTTGATTTTATTTCTGATGAGGAGGTCCCGGTGTTGGACTGGGATGGACAAACTCAGAAGTCACACGACACAAGATTATAGTCCATCAGGTTTATTTGAAATCACAAGCTTTCGGAGTGTAGCCCCTGTGTCAGGTGAAGTGAGATGGAAGCACCCAGACACAGGCAGAGAGATCAAAAGATCATACAAATGGTGTGAGTGGAGTGTCGACTAATAGGTCTCTGCAGGTGATAAGCTCATTGATTCCCAGTTCTGACATGTCACAGTAAAAAACTGCAATGACCTCCTCAGGAGACAGACACAGAATATAATTGATAGAGTACCCTTGGTCATCCAGTACCTCCCTAGAGCGGAGAAACTACACCACGTTCTTCGCAACCTTCAACATGTCATCGATGACGATAAGCATCTCACCAAGGCCATGCCTACACCTCCATTTTTCACCTTCAAACAATCATCAAACCTTAAACAGACCATTGTTCACAGCAAACTACTCAGCCTTCAGGACGTCGAGCACAACACCACACAACCCTGCCATGGCAACCACTGCACAACATGTCAGATCATCAACATGGATACTACCATCACACATGGGAACACCACACTCAACGTACATGGCACATATACATATGACTTGGCCAATGTTGTCTACTTCATACGCTGCAGGCAAGGATGTCCTAAGGCATTGGCGAGACCATGCAGATGCTATGGTAATGGATGAGTGGATGATCAACAATCACTAGACAGGCATGCTCCCTCCCAGTCAGGAAACACTTCAGTGGTCAAGGGCATTCAGACTCCAACCTTCGGGTAAGTGCCCTTCAAGGCTTCCTTCGAGATACACAACAATGCAGAACTGTCAAGCAGAAACTGAAAGCCAAATTCCGCACCTGTAAAGATGTCACACTACATGTGCTCCCACCACACTGCTCTGTATCTGTAAATTCTTCCTTCCTGCCCTGTTTTGACACCATCACCTTGATAAATTGTTATGATCTCTCTACCTTAATTAGTTTGTATAGTTTTGGATTACTTATTAATTTGGTTAGACCCTTGGCATGTGACTCTCATATCTATCATGCTATTCCAGCCATTTGGTTTATCTCCAGCACAACCTTATTTTTAATTGTTTGTAATTATCCCACTGCCTCATTTAATTGGATTATAGTTCATCCCTTCGCTTGTTACTCAGCTGTTGACATTTTACTCACACGATCTAACACTCTTGGTCACCTGCAGAGACTTATTGTTCAAAATTTCACTCACACCATTTGTATGATCTTCCAATCTCTCTGCCCTTGATCTTTCTGCCCATAAATTCTGTGGCTCTGTGTGTTTTTTCTTACTTCACTTGAAGGTGCTACACTACAAAAGCTTGTGATTTTAAATAAACATGTTGAATTATAACCTGGTGTCGTGTGACTTCTGACTTTGATTTTATTTGCAGTTGGGTATTTGTTGTTCTACCATGAGCTGTGGTAAGAGAAGAGTTAGTCACAGCTGACAGTCTGGACTATATATCTTTCTTTCTCAGAGGTGCTGTTGGGCCCTTACAACTCAATCAGGCCCAAGTGAATTCAGTGAAAAAAGCCATCTTCAAAGACCCCATAAGACAAACAGCACCCTCCAGTTTTACACCCTGAAATTGGATGATGCTCCATGAAAGAGGAACATCAATAAAACTGAGGCACAGTTAAAAGTTGCATAAAGATTTAGTCCTCTTGATATTCCACTCACATTCCTCTGCCTTTGATTCTGGTCTGAGGTAAATTCAAAGCAATTCCAGAGGACCATAAGACTACACTTTCATTTGAAAGCAGTAACACATGGTGAGTTTCACCTGAGGGTCACCATGCCTCAGGTGAGGGCTGAGGTTGAGAAGGCAGGACTTTCATGGCGATATCAGTGGTACAGGAATTGAACTCATGCTAATCCAGCCAATTGAGCTAACTGCTCCCTACCCTAAACCTCACCCGCACCTTCCCATCCCAAACCAGATGTGCACAGCAGGTGGCAAGCAGATTTTTCTTCTTTATTGTTTTATCGGATGTGAGCATGGTTGCTAAAATCAGCAATTTGTGGCCCATTACCAAGTGCCCCTTAACTAATCGCTTTGTGAGATCATTTCAAAAAATAGTTATCTGTCTGTCACATTGCTGTGGATCTGGAGTTGGCAGATTTCCTTCCCAAAAGAATATTAGCACGGTGGCTTAGTGGTTAGCACTGCTACTTCACAGTGTCAGGGACCCAGGTTCAATCTCTGCCTCGGGTGACTGTCTGTGTGGAGTTTTCATGTTGTGTGTGGGTTTCCTCCCACATTCCAAAGATGTGCAGGTCAGGTGAGTTGGTCAGGCTAAATTGCACATAGCTTAGGTGCATTAGTCAGGATTAAATATAGGGTAGGGGAATGGGTCTGGGTGGGTTACTCTTCAAAGGGTCAGTGTGGACATGTTGGGCAGAAAGGCCTGTTTCCATACTGTAAGGAATCTAATCTAAAAAAAAACTTAGGGAATGAGGTGAGCTTTGACAACAATTGTTTCATGACCACCATCTCTGAGACTAAGCACAGTTACATTAGTTGATTTTAATTTTCACCAGTTATTATACTGGGATTTAACCTGAACCTCTGGATTACCAGACCAATAACATTACCACCCTGCTACCAGCGCCCTCTGAGATATCTGCCTGAAACTTATGAGGTCCTTCTTGAAATATGCAGATCAGAATTTTAAGAATTTAATGACTACAATTAGAACAGTTAACTTCCTTGCGAAATGAGCTTAATGATGGGAGTGAGTAGGAATTCATAAGAAAGTTATTTTTATTTTAAAATTATTTGGATGTGAGCGTCATTAGCTGGGAAGCATTTATTGCCCATTCCCAAGTGACCTTTGAACTGCTTGCATGATTTCAGCAGGGAATTAAGCATAAGTCAAAATGCTGAAGGTCATATGCAGACCAGGTAACAATAACAATAGATTTCTGTCTCTGAAGGACAACTGGGAACCGGGTAGGTTTTTACAACAATGGTTACCGAGGTGCTATTAGGCTACATTGCTTAATTAAATTCTAATTTCACCATCTTGCCCCACAGCATTAGCCTGAACCTCTGGATTATTAGTCTGGTAACAATGTCACAGCACAACCACCAAATCAATTGGAGTACATTTTTGCGAGTGACAGGCAGTGATTGGTGAGGTTCCAAAGAATCAGAGCTTCAGCCCCAGCTACTCATGATACATATCAATGGCCTGGGGAAGGAACCAAATACAACATCTCCAAGGTTGCTGATGACAGAAAACTGGGCGGACATGTTTGGAGGATACAAAGAGACTTCAAGGTGATTTACACAGGTTTAGTGACTGGGAAAATACTTGGATGATAAATTCAAGTGGTAAATGTGAAGTTGTACACTTTAGTGTGAAAAACAGAAAGGAAGAATATTATTTAAATTGTATATATTAGCAAATGTGCATCTACTAAGAACACCCTGTAGAACAAGGTGTATTGTACTACAGGCAATGAAAGGCAGGTACAATAAGCAATTAGGAGAGCAAATGGTATATTGACCTTCATTGCAAAATTTGAGTTCAGAAGAAGTCTTACTTACAGAGCGTTGGTGAGCCATGCTTGGCGTATTGAGTGCAGTTTTGGTCTCTCAACCGAAGAAAGGATACTTGCCACAGAGAGTGTGCAGTGGAGGTTCACTAGGTTGATACTGTCCTATGTAGAGAGATAGTTTTGACTCTATTCACTAGAATTTAGAAGGATAAGAGAGGACCTGATTGAACCATATAAAATTCTAACAGGGCTGGACAGGCTAGATGCAGAGACTTCCCTGGTTTGGGAGTCTAGGACCAAAGGACACAGGATATGAAGTAGACCATTTAGGATTTAGGTGAGGAAAACACTATTCACTCCAACGGTGGTGAACTTGTTGAAATCTCTACCACAGAAGACAATGGAATCACTGAATATATTCAAGAATGAGATAGAAAAAAAAAGAAGTTTTAAAGGCATCAAGGATATTGTGAGAAGCAGGAATATGCTATTTAGACAGAGAATCCACCATGATCATATTGAGTGACAGTACAGCACTCAAAGAGCCAAATGGTCTACTCCAACTCCTAGTTTCTATGGCATCCCTCCATAATGGATACATTAATCAGATTTATGGCATGTAACTGTCAAGATTATGGTCCTCCTCAGACCCTGGTGAAATGAAATCCGAGCGGATACATGCAAACATGGGACATGAAATCCTGAACAAGGCCTGTTTCCATTATTGGTGTATCACAGTAGAATTTAAAGTAGACTATTTTGAGATGAGGGTCACAGTCAGATATGGTTTATGGCACTGTCTGTCCATCCATAAAATAGGATTCATTAATAAGAGATGTTTACAACTCATGAGTAGGCCTGGTATTATGATATGACTCTTTATTTTGACCTTCAGATACTTTTTTTTATTAATAGCTTATTGGCTCTTTAAATTTGGCATCTGCTAGGATGTTAATCAATAGTAGACATTTACGAAATTTGTTGAGTGTTAAAACCAACTTGTCCTAATCATGAAATTCAACTTTGACCTCGTCTAAGCACTTTGTTCATAGAACATTGATCACACTAGGTGATGTGTTTTGAAAATGCACATTCGTTCATTACTACCTGCAGATAATTATCATAAATAGGTGTTCACTGAAATCGCCAATTTGATGGAACACTTCAGTCGACCTTTCTTGCAATACATATAAATGTGATTTACCAGGCAGTTTTTGACATATGGGACAGCTAATAGGAATTTAAACTTCAGAATTCCAAACTGTGCTAAAGATCTTGAATATGATCTTCTATGTGCCTCCCCTGCTCATTTACTGTACTTTCAGTGGGAATGTTGCAGAAACATCAGAAAAATATAAAACATTTAAACCAACTGTCTGGTGTTTACACATCTCTTCCCAAACTCAGTGACATAGTCCAAGAGACTGTTGAAATTCAACCTCCCTTGACACTTACATTGACTTAACAACAGACATTAATTCCCAGTATTTCATTTGTTCTGTGAATAACAGTAATGTGTTTTAATTATACTTATTTTAACATCAAACACAGCAGGAGAATCATGAAAGGAGACTGAGGTGTGTTTGGGCTGAGGAAAAGTTGAGGTAGCATCTCCCCTCGGATTTTTCAGGCGCATCACTGTATTTCTGCTCTGTCATGTTAATGAAAGTTTCCCCAGGATTCCACTGGTCAGTCAAACCACTGTTCTAAGTGAAAGACACACAAATACATGCACATAAGACAAATACAAGACAGCAATCCAATTTGAGCAATTTCTCAGACAACTGGCAGTCAGCCAAGTCACAACAGTGCACTTGATCAGATTGGGATGGATTTCCACTCCAAATGAGCTAGACAGACAAAGGGTATTAACCAGCCAGACAGGTAGCTCTGTGATATTGCTCCACACTTGCCAATCAGATCCAGCACTGGAGGACTATCTTCAGAGCAAACAATATGATTCTTTCCACTATCCTGATGGACATCCGTGCACAGAATTAGTAATTATTTCACTTTGCATGTTTACTGTCTGATAGCTCCCGCTATTCTAATAGAAAGCAAAACAATTTCCTGTTGCCTTGCACTGAAGTTTATACTTGGTAGATAGTTCACGTCTGAATGAAGAAAGGTGCTGTCAAGATATGTGAAAGTTCGAAGACTAATCAACAAATGCTTATTTGCATCAACTGTTCATAGAAGTCACACAGTGCCAAAAGACTAAAAAGGCAAGCAAGCACTGAAGACAATTGAAATAGAGAGAAGCAAAAAGAGAGAGATATACAATGCCACTTCACACTGAAGTTAAGTCCGTGTTAAGGCCAGGTATATCTGAAGAGAGAAAAATGCTCTTTAAATTATGCCAAATGGGCCGAATTAGCACAGAATTACCTAGTCCCTTCACATTAAGCTACTGATGCGACACCAATTTTTATCTCACTGCTGCCTTCAGCGGTGGTATTTATCAATCCTATGAAAAAAAAACTAACACTCCTGAAACTCTGAGGAAAACTGTGAGATTACCTATTAGAAAATTCATGATATTTGAAAGCTTTCTCTAATAGCCTAGTCAGTTTCTCCTGGAAGCAGCTGAACACACTGAACAGAAATGTTCCAGGTCCCATCAACTAACTCAGTATTGGCAGATGATATCAAGCAGAAGCAGCAGTAATTGTTTTTCTATTTGCCATGGTGTTTCTGGATTGTGGTTGTGGATCTTCGGCCAAGATTCTCATCATTGCTTTCTGCCGGCCTTTACAAATGTGTGAGTGGACTTTGATTCAACTCTGTTCCAACAATCTCAGCAGTTATGAAGCCTGCTGGCATTCACCACCAATGTTCACACATATATTGAAGTCCCGCTGTTCACGTGGGAAATATTTTCAGTAAATCATGCAAATTGTGAAACTATGAATGGCAAACATGTTTATAACTGCAGTCAATTTGGTGGGTTCCAACCATCCTAAATTTTGATATTCACAAACATTGTTTTTGTTTCCTAAAACAATCTTAATGGACCTTTTTCTTATTGGTTGACAGGACATGGGAATTGCTGGCTAGGCCAACATTTATTGCTCATCCCTAAGTGCCCAGAGGACAGCTAAGAGTCAATCATATTGCTGTGAGTCTGAAGTCATATGTAGGCTAGACTGGGTAAGGATGGCAATTTCTTTCCCCAAAGGACATTATTGAGCCAGATGGGTTTTCCTGACAATAGACATGGTCATCACTAGACACTTAATTTCAGATTTTCATTGAGTTCAAATTCCACCATCTACTATGGCGGGATTCAAACCTGGGTTTGCAGAATGTTACAGGGTATCCAGATTAGTAATCCAATGATTAAAATACCACTACGCCATCACCTCCCCTAATTACATTAATAATTACAACTCCAAAAACTCAAACTCTGCGGTAGATTTAGTGCTGCTCATGAGCACCAGACTGATTTGATAGACTCTCCTTGAACAGAGATGTTTTAGGAGATTTGATGTTTATCAAAATTTAGTAGAAACTAACAACAATTTTTATATTGTTCATCCTACCTGGACAGGAAAACCTACCTCTGCAGATCTGGCTAGATATAAGGAATCCGATTCTCCCATTCTGCAGGAAAGCAAAATTGTTCAGTCTGGTGAAAATGTAATGAATCTTGGCAGAAAAAGTTAATTTCAGTGGAAGAGCAATCATGGAATAGAGGAGATGGACTGGAATAGTATGACTGATATTAATTAAATCCCAAAGATTCAAACACTCATCATTTGTAAGGTGATGGTACAGTAGACTTACGAATGACACTAAGTAAGATGTGATTACATGGTGTGTTCTGGTCTGGGGCAAAGATCACTTACTATTATGTCCGCTATCAAAAAAACTGGAGGCTCAGACATGTTTTCTTCTGATATTGTTAAATGAACCCTCTATTTGTGTAGTGCTCTATTTCATGGCATCAGAGGATAAGTGAACATTAATGCCACCACAGGTGATACGCAGCACAGAATATCATATATGGATCAGCATTTGGTGAAGATGCAAACAATGGGACTTGACTGGATGCAGCCTGGCATTGGATATGGTACTAAAAGTTAACTAACTTCAACAGGAGTTAATACCTGATGCTTTCAGGTTAGTTATATGTGATATTATTATGTTAGATATATTCTATTTTCAAAATAGGCTGTCTCATTCAGGGCTTTTGCCCAAAACGTCAATTTCGCTGCTCGTTGGATGCTGCCTGAACTGCTGTGCTCTTCCAGCACCACTAATCCAGTATGTCTCATTCAGTGTTAAAGAATTTCAACAACAATGGGAGAAAACTGTAACTAAATTTCTGTAACTGTAAATTTCAATATTTCCAATTGTAACTGGCCTTATGTTTGACAGGTTCAAACTAAACACTTTGAAATTACTGCAAATTACATAGTTAAAGGAATTTTTGATCAACCTGTTCAGAGATATAGCAGATAGGGAGAAACTGTTCCTGCTCATTAAAAAATGAGATGGCACACACTTTTGAAGTGATTTGTAAAAGAAGCAAATGTGATATGATAGAAAACGTTTACACACCATGAGTAATTCAGGTCTGAAATGCATTGCCTGGAAGTGTGGTGGAAGCAGGTTGAGTCAAGAAATTCAAGAAGGCGTTAGGCAATTATTCAAAGAGACAATGTGTAGAGTTACAGAAAAAAGGCAGAAGAATAGTACTAAGGCAAAATGCTCATTTGAAAATCCAAAATTGACAGGATGGGACAAATGGCCTCCTTCTTCACTGTAACTATTCTGGGATTGTCATTAGTCTGATACACTGTTCAATGTATCACAGTACCAACTCTCAGCTACCAACAATCTCCTTCAATTACAATTTACATCTAACATTTACAGCCTCACTGCTGCAACCTTTATATAAAATCCCAAAGTGATTTAGTGCAGGAGGCACCTCAGTACATAGTGTCAGATCTCTGCAACAGAATTTAATCAGTTGCATTCCCCTGCCCTTTTCTCATATCTCTGTATGTTGTTTACCTTCAGGTACTTATCCAATTCCATTTTGAATCCACTATTTCTAGGCAGTGCATTCCATATTATAACCACTTGTTCCTCACGTTGCCTTTGATTTACTCATCAATCATGTTAAATCTGTGTCTTCTGTTTCTTGACCCTATTGCTAATGGGAACAATTTCTCTTCATCTACTTTGTTTAGACCTTTCACGATTTTGAGCATCACTATCAATTCATTCAATCCTCTCTTCTTCAAGAAAAATAGCCCCATCTTCTCTAATCTACCAAATAAATGAATTCCGTCAATCTTGGAACAATTCTTATAATTGGTTTCTACACGCTTCCTCAAAGCTTCACTTTTTTTTTGACAATGTTGTACCCAGAATTCAATACAATGCCCTTTTGTGTCTGTCCCCTTCATTAGCCTGTCTATGTCTAGGGTAGAATAGTGACTCAGCGGTTAGCATTGCTGCATCACGGTGTTAGGGCCCCACATTTGGTTCCAGCTGTGGCAACTGTCTGTATGGAGTATGCACATTCTCCCCGTGTTTGTGTGGGTTACCTCTGGATGCTTCGGTTTCCTCCCACAGTCCAAAGATGTGCAGGATTAGGTGTATTGTCCATGCTGAATTGCCCCATAGTGTCCAGGGGTGTGCAGGCTAGTTGGATTAGTCGTGGGAATTGCAGAATTACAGTGGTAGGGGGGTGGGGCTGGGTGGGATACTCTTCAGAGGGTTGGTGTAGACTCGATAGGTTGCATGTCCTGCTTCAACACTGTGGGATTCGATTCTATGTGAATTTCTTGTGGAGACGGAGGTAAGAAAATTGTATCCTGATGACCTGAGGGGAATCTGTTATCCGACTGAGAGATTAGCCTCCCTCCTGCTGCCTCTGAGTAGGCTGTTCTTCACACTCTGGTGAACTTTCTGCTATGTTACAAGACAAGGAGGATGGTAACTGCAGCACTTGTGAATGGGAGCAAGTGCTGTGAACAGATACCTTCACTATGACTCACATCCATCAGGTTCATCAGCTTTAAGCATAACCATAACTGCCAAACTATTCTATTAACTCACCAGCAGCCAATAATGACCAATCTCCAACAGTCCCAAAAATAGTTGATGATCCCTCTAAATAGCATTTGAGGGAGTTCCTTCCTGCTGCTGAATTGAATGTTAAGCTGTGTAAGATGAAGAGATTGCACTACCTGGAATCTTGAGATCAAAAATAGCATTGCCACAATCACATCAGTGATATTGCTAACTTGCTATTTCACATTCTTCAAACACATCCTCCTAAAGTCATGCTAATGGCTTCACCTAAATGACAGTGCAGCTCCGATCAGACACGTGTGACACCATTTTGTAGTTGAATGATGCAGTGTGGAGGTGAAGTAACAATCAGATCAGCCACAATCTTGTTAAATAGTGCAGCAAGCTTGAGGGGCCAAATGACCTACTCCTTAATTGTACCTTTGTGAGTCAGTAACATTGAAACGATGAACTCTACAAAGCTAAATTCTCTAGCCTCTACCAATACAGATTGCAGAATGAAGATATAGGCTTTAAACCTAAAGAGATTTGTTGTGTAACAGATGAAAGAACAGCAAATAGTGTGATGCATCATTATC
Organism: Chiloscyllium punctatum; assembly: GCF_047496795.1. Classification (NCBI taxonomy): domain Eukaryota; kingdom Metazoa; phylum Chordata; class Chondrichthyes; order Orectolobiformes; family Hemiscylliidae; genus Chiloscyllium; species Chiloscyllium punctatum. Next base: position 81,282,360 of record NC_092746.1, on the reverse strand, counting down.
CCTGCATGTTACTTCTAAAATTTTTATGAACTCTTCATTAGAAGGCCACTTGCTTGTGAACTCTTTTTTTTTATAATATTACCCTGGCTGAACTAAATTAGACTTTTAAAGTACAAACAACCACTTGGTTGTGAAGAGTAAGTTTCATGCATGGGCTGCTTCCTAGCAGCTTTATAACATCATTCTGGGACACATCTTGACTGTGTATGATGGTAGGAATTGGACAAGAACAAATCAGCAGCTCGTTTTAAAATCCTCCTGATTTTTCTTTCCTTGACTTGATGAAACTAAAACTTTGATGAGTTATGAAACCTAGCAAACTGTTTTACAATTTTACAAACTTAAAATCTGCTATATTTGGCCTGAATTGAAGATCCTACCCATTTAACTGTTAACAATAGGTGATTGTAACCAATTAATGACACGCTCCTTTACTTCCCCAGTCTCAGAATCGGCTGTCAATCAGAAACACTGCCAACTGCGGAATGGCCAAACTGTTGATTTGCAGCTGAGAGGGCGACTCTATGTAGAACTTTGTAAACAACAAGGTCATACAATTTATAACAAACAATGAGTCTAACATTAATAATAGCATATGACATTTGAGGCTGTAAACGAAGACTTATTTTCAAAGACTAATATTTCAAACATAGACCCAAACAGCTGTTGCAAAGCTATTGTATAATAAAATACAAAACAATACAGCACAGGAAAAAGGCCCTTCGGCCCACTGAGCCTGCACTGATTCCTGCCTGCTCCTTCTATCTGCTGTTCGCCTCCCTTTCGTGTGTCTATCAAGATACTCCGTACATATTGCTAATGTGTCTGCCTCAACCACCTCCACTTAAAAACTTACCATAGGCAAAAACTCTTTTGCACAAATATTTGAACACACTTGCAAATTGTGGTCAACAGGATGTGCCTGATGCTTCCATCTCCAGAGGTAGCCACATATTCCAGACACCCACCACTCTGTGAAAAAAATTTCCCCAGATGTTTCTCCTAAATGTTCCCTCTCTCACCTTGAACCCTTACCGTTTTGCAGTTGAAAAAAAGCCTCTGGTTATCCATCCTATCTTTGTCTCTCATAATTTTGTATAACCTCTATCAGGTCACCCAGTCAGCCTCCATCTTTCCAGTGAAAATAATCTGAGTTTATCTGACCCTCTCCTCATTACAAAAACCTTCCAGATCAGGCAACATCCTGGCAATCTTCTCTGCACACTCTCCAAAGTATCCACATCCTTCTGGTAGAGTACCAACCAGAATTGCATGCAATATTGCAAATGTGGCCTTACAAAAGTTTGGTGCAGCTATAATATAACTTGCCAACTTTTATATTTAATGCCCTGGCTGATGAAGGCAAGTGTGCTGCATGCCATCTTGCCCACCTTATTCATCGGTGTTGCCACTTTCAGGGATCTGAGGATCAGTACACCCAGATCCCTCTTTATGTCAATGTTATTAACTCTTTACATGCTCATTCCAGCATTACAGGGATTGTAATTAAAAACTAATTACAGTCAAATGTCTTCGGCGCATGTGTGTGAATATGCTCACAAAGTATGGTCAACAGGATGTGTCTGATTCTTCCACCTCCAGAGATAGCCACATATTCCAGGCTTTCTTCCTCATAGCAAAGTGAGGCTGAATGCCCTGGTCCAGAAATAGGACAGATGTGTTGTCCCAGTCTATCCTGGGACAGGCTAAGCAAAGACATGCCAGAGAATCCCTAGAGGCCTGGCACTCCAACCACAACTCCATAAACAAACACATAGATCTCGATGCCATCTATCAACCCCTCAGAAAACGAAAGGAAATGACATCACCACAAACCTCAGGAAGCCCATCCAGGACAAACATATAAATAGAAAGCAGGAGACAACAGCTTCGCTTCACTTGGAGGTCGCCACTGATGATGTTACCTAGCCAGGTAATGAAACATCTGGATATCAAACCTACAGCTCAGCGAGCAAACTTACACCCTAAACCTCAACCTGAGCTACAAACCTTCACAAACCTTGCATTAACAAAGATTGTTCATTGGTGTGATGCTTTATTACTCATGAAGATTATTGTCATGTTTTTGTGGAATGTAAGCATGGCTGATGAGGCCAACATTTGTTGCCAATCTTAATTAACCTTAAACTGAGAGTCTTGATGGGCTATTTCAGAAAGCATTTAAGAGTTAGGCCAGGCCAGATAAACACTGCAGATTTCATTCCTTGGCACAGAAATATAAAGAAAAAGGGAGTGGTCTTTCAGTCTAACAGGTGGGCATTTGAATTCCTATATCAAGATCATGAGAATTGATTATTAATCCAGAAATATTACCACTAAACTATCATCTCTGCTGTAGAAGAACATACATTCAATTGATGCTAATGATTACTGGATTGTTATGTCAAACCAGAGAATACAATGTCATGTGGAGGAATGATAGTTGATTGACTGTAAGGGCAGAATTTTTCTACAATTCAAAACAAATGTGGGAAAACTTGGTGAAAAGGAAAGAAGACCAAATAAGCAGAGCAAAACTCAGAGAGGAATGAATGCATGGCTCAAAGGACAGTGAGGGAGAGGTGATGTATAGGAGAACTGCATTCTGGTCCATGTGACACTGACACCTGTACTAGGGTGAATGGAATCTGTACCAAGAAAACAGATGGAGGGTTGTTATGTTAGTTAATGATGGTATTAGCACAATAGACAGGAATTACGAGGTTTAGAAAATAAGATGTAGAAATGAGAAATGGTTAAGGGTATGTCCCTTGTGGGACATACTCCTAACAGTAACCACATGGTAGAGTGGGACATAAGGAAACAAATAATGAGAGGTTGTCAGAAAGGCATGGTGAAAACCATGGGAGATAACTTACATACCCAGTAAATGTGTAAAGGTAGCCTGGATATGGAGATTACTGAATGATATTGGGAAAGTTTCTTAGTACAGCACATTCTGGAGTCAACCTGAGTGCAAACTATACTAGTCCTGTTACTATGCAATAAGGAAAAAAATGTTATTGTGAATGTACCTCTAGCAGCAGCAAACATAATATGAGTGAAATTTACTTTCAGTTTCAGGGAAAGAGAGGAGTGGGTCCAAGACATTTTAAGAGATTTGAGTAAGAGAAATTATGAGGGCATAAAAATTGAGCTGGCTAAAGTGAATTGGCAAATTGAGTTGAGGGATAGATCAATAGAGACACAGTGACAGATATTTAAGGGGTATTTTTCAGTACAGATACATTCTAACAAGTAAGAAAAATTCCAAGGAATGTACCAATTGTCTGTGGTGAACTAGAAATATTAAAGAGAGTATCAAACCTAGAGAAAGAAACAACTGATTGTGCTAAGACATGTGACTGGTCAGAAGACTACAAAAACAGCACACAATGACCAAATAATTCACGAAGAGACAAAAGATAAGTATGAGAGAAAACTTTTAGAAATATAACAACAGACAGTAAGAGTTTTGAACCTATTTTTCTAATCAACCCGGTCAGAGATATTAACACACCTCGAGAACAGGTGGACTTGAACCAGGGCCTCCCAGTCAAGAGGGTAGAAGCACTACCACTGTGCTACAAGAGGGCCTTTGATTAAGCTATAGCCTGACCCTCCATAGACAGATAAAAGGAAGCATGTGATACGATGCTTTTTGAAAAAGGCCCATGTTACCAACAACTAAAGCACGGATAAGCGATTTCAACTTTGCTTGATGGAGTCAATAAATTCACTACACTACGTGAAATGAACAGTTTAGACGAGTCTAGTCATCAATTGTTTGCTTGCATCATGTTGGAAGATCCAGATTAGAGAATTTAAAATCATGAGGGCCATTGATAAGGTGAATAGCCAAGGTTTTTTTCCCCAAGAGTAGGAGAGTCCAAAGCTAGAGGGCATAGGTTTAAGGTGAGAGAGGAAAGATTTAAAGGGACCTGAGGAACAACTTTTTCCACAGGGTGGTGCATAAATGGAACAAGCTGCCAGAGGAAGTGGTGGAGGTAAGTACAATTACGACATTTGAAAGACAGTTCGACAGGAACATAGATAGTAAAGGTTTAGAGGGGTATGGGCCAAATGCAGGTAAATGGGACTAGCTCAGTTTAGGAAATCTGGTTAACATGGACAAATTGAGTGAAATGGTCCGGTTCTGTGCTGCATGAGTCAATGAAACGAAGGCATAGCTTTTAATTTTACAGATACTTAAACCAGAAAAGAGTCAGCAAAATGAGTGGTTGGTCTTATAGACAGTGACAATGGATAAATAATAATGGGAAAAAAGGAAGAAGCAGATGATTTGGACAAGTAACTTCAATAAAAAGGCATTGGCAAGCTACAGATGTCAGTGGAAAAATTTGCAAAGAGCTGAGCTACACAGACCTGCATGGATTCCCTAGTCATGTAGGCACTTTGGAGTTTTACTCATTAATTGCAATAGCAAATGATCCACATTAATAGACCTGCTGTCTAAGCAAGGGGTATCAACAGTTTCAGGCATTACACTAAATTAAACATTCCCCCCTTAATGTTTAAACCTTCAAGACTCTTGAAAGACAAATAGTGCTCACTTTCACCTTGATCAGATACCCTTGGTTGATGTCTGCACCTCAGTCTCATCAAGCCAGGGTGCAACAACCATCCAACCCAGGAAACTTGCAGCTGCTTCCTCCCTCTGACATATCCGTTATCAATGGAAACATGTGTTTGAATATCTTTGAGAGATGTACAATGGGTGTCAATTTGCAATCATTCATTTTACATAACTACACAGAGAGAAAATCCACCCTCAAATGTGAAGGGAGCACAGGCAAAGTGTTTAAAAGATGCAAGAATGTGGCGCTGGAAAAGCACAGCAGGCCAGGCAGCATTCGAGGAGCAGGAGAATCAACATTTTGGGCAGAAGACCTTAATCAGGAATTAAATGGCGAAGAACTTATGCCTGAAACGTCGATTCTCCTGCTCCTTGGATACTGCCTGACCTGCTGTGCTTTTCCAGTGCCACACTCTTGACTCCGATCTCCAGCATCTGCAGTCCTCACTTACTCCTGTTTAAAAGCTGCAATAGGCAATAATTTCTAATGATTTATCACCCTGCATACCAAACATTCTAAAGTCAGTGAAAACATTTGCTTCCCCTCTCAGGTCTTGTAGGGAGAATTAGTATCTGTATTGAATTTGACAATATCAGACATTCGAGTATGACTTCATTCCAATATAATGAAAGTAAAATACTTGTAATACATAGAACATAGAACATTACGGCACAGTACAGGCCCTTCGCCCCTCGATGTTGCGCCAACCTGTGAAACCAATCTGAAGCCCATCTAACTGACACTATTCCATTTTCATCCATATGTCTATCCAATGACCATTTAAGTCCCCTTGAAGTTGACGAGTCTACCACAGTTGCTGGCAGGCTGTTCCATGCCCCTACTACTCTCTGAATAAAGAAACTACCTCTGACATTTATCCTATATCGATAACTCCTAAATTTAAAGCGATGTCCCCTCATGCTAGCCATCACCATCTGATGAAAAAGGCTCTCATTGTCCACGTGATCTAACCCTCTGATTATCTTCGATGTTTCAATTAAATCACTTCTCAACCTTCTTTTAAAAAAAACAGCCTCACGTCCCTCAGCCTTTTCTCATAAGACCTTCCCTCCATACCAGTCAACATTCTAGTAATGTTCTCCTCTGAATCCTTTCCAAAGCTTCCACATCCTTCCTATAATGCGGTGACCAGAACTGTATGTAATACTCTAAGTGCAGTTGCACCTGAGCTTTGTACGGCTGCTGCATGACCTCCGAAACTCAGTCCTTCTACTAAGAAAAGCTATCATACTGGATGCCTTCTTAACAACCCTATCAACCTAGGTGGCAAGTTTCACTGATCCATGTACATGGACACCAAGATCTCTCTGCTCATCTTCACTACTAAGAATCTTACCATTAACCCACTACTCTGCATTCCCGTTACTCCTTCCAAAGTGAATCACCTCACACTTTGCTGCATTAAACGCCATTTGCCACCTCTCAACACAGCTCTGCAGCATATCTATGTTCCTCTGTAACCCTCAACATCCTTCGGCACTTTCCAAAACTCTACCGACCTTAGTGTCATCCACAAATTTACTAACGCATGCTCTATGTCCTCATCCAGGTCATTTAAAAAATGACGAACAGCCATGGCCCCAAAACAGATCCTTGCAGTACACCACTAGTAACTGAACTCCAGGATGAACATTTCCCATCAACCACCACCCTCTGTCCTCTTTCAGCGAGCCAATGTTTGATCCAAATCGCAAAATCACCCTCAATCCCATGCATCACTATGTTGTGCAATAGCCTACCTTGGGGAACCTTATCAAATGCCTTACTGAAATCCATATACACCACATCAACCGCTGTACCCTCATCCACCTATCTGGCCACCTTCCCAAAGAACTCAGTAAGGTTTCTGAGGCACAATCTACCCATCACAAAACCATGTTGACTATCCCTAATCAACTTATTCCTTTCTAGATAATTAAAAATCCTACCTCTTATAACCTTTTCCAACACTTTACCCACAACTGAAGTAAGGCTCACAGGTCTATAATTACCAGGGTTGTCTCTACTCCCCTTCTTGAACAAGGGGACAACATTTGCTATCCTCCAGTCTTCCGGCACTATTCCTGCTGACAATGACGACATAAAGATCAAAGCCAAAGATTCTGCAACCTCCTCCCTGGCTTCTCAGAGAATCCTAGGATAAATCCCATCCAGCCCAGGGGACTTATCTTTTTTCACGCTTTCAAGTATTGCTAACACTTCCGCATTGTGAACCTCAATCCCATCTAGTCTAGTAGCCTGCATTTCAGTATTCTTCTTGACTACATTGTCTTCTTCCAGTGTGAATACTGACGAAAACTATTCACTTAGCGCTTCCCCTATCTCCTCTGACTCCATGCACAACTTCCCACTACTATCCTTGATTGGTCTTAATCTTACTCAAGTCATTTTTTTACTACTGATATACCGATAGAGATGGTATTCCCCATTAGTCAGCAGTTGTCACAAGTGGCATGGTGGATCAGTGGTTAACACTGGCCTTGCCAATGTCAGGGGCCCCTGGTTTGATTCCATCTTCGGGTGACTATCTGTGTGGAAAATCCTCCCTGCGTCTGCATGGTTTCCATCTGGGTGATCTGGTTTCCTCTCACAGTCCAACAATGTGCAGGTTAGGTGGGTTAGCCATGCTAAATTGCCCATAGTGTCCAAGAATGTGCAGCCTTGTGAAATGCAGGGTTACAGGGATAGGGGGTGGATCTGGGTGGGATGCTCTTTGGAGGGTTTGTCAGCCGAATGGCCTCTTCCACATTTTAAGGATTCTATTGAAATTCAAAACAAACGCTTGAGAGCAAATGTTCAAATCTATCATTCAATCTTAGCTAGAATGGGCACTCTCAGACTCCTGTGAAAATCAACAATCAAATACAGCAATCTCTTTCTGCAAATGATACTTGCCAGGAAAATTGTAGGTGGTGACTTAAAATCTGCCAACTCTGAAAGCATGACCTTTTGTACTTAACACAACTATCTCAAAGGCTTAAAAGGGGAAGAAAAGAACAGCAAAGCCTGTCCCCTCATAAACATCCCATTATTGTTTGCCTTTGTTCATAAAATAAAACTGTTATCAATAATTGACTAATAGTTCAAAAGGATTTTTACCCAGTATCAAAAGCAAATGTTCAGATCCTGGTATTCATTTCACTGACATTTTCATAACGTCTTTTGTGAGGAACAGTATACAGCTACCTTCCCACGTAGTAAAGTTATGCTGGCATTTAGCTATCTCAATGACTTGTTTTTTTTTCATAAATGCTTCAAATTCCCAAGGACCAAACCCATACAAACCATTTTAAAAAGGCTGACTGTAAAGGAATGAAAAGGAAATCAAGCAGAATAGACTGGAATTATGAGAGGTCTTGATAGGCTGGATAGGTTAAAATTATTTCCATTGTTCGACAAGGCATTAAGCAGAGGATCCAAGCTTAGCATCATCACTAAAAGATACGCATTAAGATATTAAGTTAAATCTTTGAACTTGGGGCTTGTCAGCACATGGAATGGAGTCCCTTCTGGAAACAATCATGGAAACAGAATCCATCGACAGCAAACAAACAAAAGTAGAAAATTATTGAAAAGCAATCACTGCAAAAGGCAAAGGGTAAGGGAGATAATTCTTTCAGAAAGCTAGCACAGACAAGACCATAAGACCGTAAGAAGACCATAAGAAATAGGAGTGGAAGTAAGGCCATTCGGCCCATCAAGCCCACCCTGCCATTTAATAATGGCTGATTGGCATTTCAACTCCACTTACCCACACTCTCCCCATAGTCCTTAATTCCTTGTGAGATCAAGAATTTATCATTCTCTGCCTTGAAGACATTTAATATCGCGGCCTCTACTGTACTCTGTGGCAATGAATTCCACAGGCCCACCACTCTCTGGCTGAAGAAATGTCTCCTCATTTCCGTTCTAAATTGACCCCCACTAATTCTAAGGCTGTGCCCACAACTCCTAGTATCCCCGCCTGATGGAAACAATTTCCCAGCGTCCACTCTTTCTAAGCCTTGCATTACCTTGTAAGTTTCTATTAGATCTCCCCTCAACCTTCTGAACTCTAACAAATACAATCCCAGGATCCTCAGCCGTTCATCGTATGTTATGCCTATCATTCCAGGGATCATCCGTGTGAATCTCTGCTGGACACGCTCCAGTGCCAGTATGTCCTTCCTGAGGTGTGGGGTTCAAAACTGGTCATAGTATTCTAAATGGGGCCTAACCAGAGCATTATGAAGTCTTAGTAGCACATCCACTGCTTTTACATTCCAACCCTCTTGAAGTAAATGACAACATTACATTTGCTTTCTTAATCATGGACTCAACCTGCAAGTCAACTTTTAGAGAATCCTGTACTAGCGCTCCCAGATCCCTTTGTACTTTGGCTTTATGAATTTTCTAACCGTTAATAAATAGTCCATACCAATGTTCTTTTTCCAAAGTGCAAGACCTCGCATTTGCTCACATTGAATTTCATCAGCCATTTCTTGGACCACTCTCCTAAACTGTCTAAATCTTTCTGTAGCTTACCCACCTCCTCAGAACTACCTGCCTGTCCACTTAACTTTGTATCATCAGTGAACTTCGCCAGAATGCCCCCAGTCCCTTCACCCAGATCATTAATATATAAAGTGAACAGCTGGGCCCCAACATTGAACCCTGCGGGACACCACTTGTCATCAGCTGCCATTTCGAAAAATAACTTTTTATCCCGACTCTCTGCCTTCTGTCAGACAGCCAATCCTCAATCCATGCCAGTAGCTCACCTCGAACACCGTGGGTCCTCACCTTATTCAGCATCCTCCCATGAGGCACCTTTTCAAAGATAGACCACATCCACTGGGTTTCCCTGGTCTAACCTATTTGTTACCTCCTCAAAGAATTCTAACAGGTTTGTCAGGCACGACCTCCCCTTACTAAATCCATGCTGACTTGTTCTAATTCGACCCTGCACTTCCAAGAATTTAGAAATCTCATCCTTAACGATGGATTCTGGAATTTTACCTATAACTGAGATTAGGCTAATAAGCCTATAATTTTCCATCTTTTGTCTTAATCCTTTCTTGAACAAGGAGGTTACAACAGCGATTTTCCAATCATCTGGGACTTTCCCTGACTCCAGTGACTTTTGAAAGACTACAACCAATGCCTCCGTTATTTCTTCAGCGATCTCCCTCAGAATTCTAGGATGTAGCTCATCTGGGCAAAGAGATTTATCAGTTTTTAGACCTTTTAGCTTTTCAAGTACTTTCTCCTTTGTAATGGCCACCATACTCAACTCTGCCCCTTGACTTTTCTTAATTGTTCGGATAATACTCATGTCTTCCACTGTGAAGACTGAAGAATTTAATGAAGACAAAGTATTCATTAAATTCTTCAGCTGTTTCCTCATTTCCCATCACTAGCTTTCCTGCATCAATTTGAAGTGGCTCAATATCTACTTTTGCCTCTCGTTTGTTTCTTATGTATTGAAATAAACTTTTACTATCATTTACTTTTACAGGCTGCTTAGCTTCTTCAAAGGTGTAAATATAATCGATTTTCAAGCAGCGTTAACAGCAGTCCACCCATTTGAACGTATAGCCAGGAAAATCAGCTCATTTTAACTGCTGGGATCTATCTGCATGTCATTTGCCAGTTAAAACATCCTGGATAGCTGATAGAATTGGGAAACTCACAGACAGCAAGTGGGAACCTGTCAGAATTCAAAGGAGGAAAATTGGGATTGCTGCAAGCACAGTGCACAAGAAGCATAAGGTTATCTTATAGGGCCCTGAGAAAAGCTCTTGTTCCTCCAAACTCAAGAATTCTTTAAAAAAATCTGAGTCTGCCTGGATCCAGATTCTAACGGCTTTTTTCATAGAAGGAAAGTCACCACTGCCACCCCACTCAGTCACCAGGGAAAAATAACATTTGTCTCCCAAATTACTTGGAGCTCAAGAACTCTTCCAAATTTATCAGCTTTAGTTTAAAATTGCAATTGACCATATTGTGATGAGAAAGTGGATAAATCTTCTAGTACGTTCTAATTGTTCCCACACAATCGGCTTTAGTTCGCCCCTCCTGTCCCTATAAGGCTTTAAGAGAAGGACCAAAAATTGGCAGAAAATTGAGATACTTTCCAAGGCCTGATTTTACAAATGAACACCAAGAATCTACATCAAGACATCTTTAGCAGAAAATTCTGAGGAACAATTTCTTCATCTACCAGATCAGGTGTAAGTATTTTCAAAATCTTTCAAGATAATGAAGAATAAAACCATTGTTTAAAATTGGTTTAGCATATGTTTGAAAACATAGCTTCACCAGACAATAAGATAAACTAAAGAAAAGACTGAGAGAATAGAGAAGACAATTATTCTTTTGGTGCAATATTTGGAGATTGAAGACTCTTGTTTTCTTTATTACAGCTTTGCAGCGTTGATTCATTTAAACCACATGGGAAGTGAATTATGTGACAGAAAACACTCACATGAAAAAGTGCAGCAGTTCTTCAGGACGTTGGAGGAATCATGTTCTGCAAGCAGCACTCTCCCTACTGATTGTAAAACATGCTGTTTACACTGATAATGAAAATGTAATTTATTACATACTTTGCATCAAATTGAATTTTCCCATCAACTGCATATTATAACCCAATTAGACTCTAACTAGCAACAGTCAAATTCAAACAAAACCAGTAGCTTTAGGCCCCATATATGGACTGAATGCCAGTCTTGGCCTGTACTGAAGTGGCAAACAGAAGACAAACAGAAATACCGTCTAATAATAGAAATTACAATTATAAAGTGACTTTGTCTTGAGGTAGCTCAGAGAGACCAGCCAGATAACTGCTTAAGGTTACACCTTGAGAAGAACAAGAGTTTTGAATGGTCATCTACGCAAGCCATAAGCCCAATTTTAACTTCCCACCACAGCTTTATCCTCACAACACAATGGAGCCATCATTTCCATTATTTTTATTGCTCACCTTGACTAGGGTGATGGGGGTTTAGGGTTGGTGGAAGGGGTGGGGGTGCTAGAGGTAAATCAGAACAAATTGGACCATAGAGATAAGAAAGAGCTGACACTCCCCTGCTTAACAGTAAGCTACCAATATGGATTATCGGCCCAGACTACAGATACATATTGCACTCTTCCCTTTGAAGAGTACACAAGGACAGAGTTTTAAAAAAAACAGTTTTAACTCTACGACAAAACGCTTGTGATACTGAACATTCTTATGTACACCAGCTTAGGTTTGAGCATTGATATGTTGTGAAGGACACATTCTAAGAATGATCTTGTCTTTTCTGTGTTGCAGGTAGAGACCTCCTCTTACTCTGAGTGTTTGAAGTCAGCTAGCTAGCAGCTCAACAAAGGGGAAATCAAACAACAAAAAGACTTTCTCTACCCTGAATGTTGGAATTTGTTTACAATTGAAAGGAATCAGAATTACAGAATGTCAAACATTCGGCACAACTAAGGATTGTCAGACTGTTCAACAATTAACATCAATGCTACTGGTAACTTCATTGCAACATCCACAATGGTTAACCAGCCATTCTTCACCATCAATTCAGACTGATACATATATATGTTAACCTTGTTCTTATCGTACATTTGTAAAGTCAGGCAAGATTTTGGTATATCCATTTTCTGCTACTTTTTGATTCTTCTCTTAAGACCTTATAGAATCATAGGGATAGGAGGGAAAACTAAAGCTGATTTTTGTGGGAATAGTTAGAACGTTGTAGAGTCATAGAGTTGTAGAGATGTACAGCATGAAAACAGACCCTTCAGTCCAGCTCATCCACGCCAACCAGATATCCTAAATTAATCTGGCCCATTTCCCTCTAAACCCTTCATATTCATATACCTACCCAGATGCCTTTTAAATGTTGCAGTTGTACCAGACTCCACAACTTTTTCTGGCAGTTCATTCCATACACACACCACCCTCTGTGTGAAAAGGTTGCCCTTTGGGTCCCTTTTAAATCTTTCCCCGGTCACCCTAAAACCATGCTCTCTAGTTCTGGATTCCCCCACCTCAGGAAGAAGACCTTGTCTATTTACACTATCCACTATTACAGATTTAGACCACCCCATATTTTTAATCTGTGTGAATGTGCGATACTAATTTTCACATTTAGTCATTAAGAACCTCATTCTTTGATAACTCAATGAAGCCTTGTTAAATTGGCTCCTTTTAAAACATAAACACATTTGGGACTGAGAGATTGATACCCACAAGATACTTTGCAGATTGAAAACAACCAAAGAGGTGGATGAATAAAGAAGGTGAGGTGGTTCAATCCTCCTCACTGGGGAGCTGACCAGTTTGGGGTATCCTGTCGGTGCCCATAATGAGATTGGGAATCTGATCCAGAATCTGTATTGTAACAGTAACACTCTGATTTCTTAACACAATCATGAAGCTGCTTATTGAACAAGTCAGAGCCAGAGTTGATGCCAAAGATGTCACTGAGCATGGAGTGGGGGGTGACCGAGCAAGCCAACGTCCTGTCTGCAGTGTCATAAATATTTAATCAGGATTGCCAAACCTAGGCTCAGCTTCACATTTCTTGAACTTTTAATGCAGCTCGGCAACACCACACTGATGCTAGCGCAAACAATCCTTCCTCATGTGCCGTAAATAACTCTCCTCCGACAGGACGCCTCCTTGCCTCGCGCTTGTTGCTGCTTCAAAACCAGACTTTTTCATGTTTGGATTTATATGCCAGTCTGAAAAGGCATATTGGCAAATGAGCGAAAATCTGGCAGATCGAGTACAATGTGGGAGAATGCAAACATGTCCACTTAGGTAGCAAGAGGTAAAAAGCAATACACAATTTCACTGGAGTGATTTCTGAGGTGCAGAGGAATCTCAGTGCCCTGGCACATGAATCACAAAAAGTTAGTATTCAGATTGAGCCAATGATGAAGAATCAGTCGGAATATTGGTGCTTATTGCAAAGGAAATAGAATTTAAAGTACACCAGCTGTAGAAGGGCTTGCAAAGACTACAAATGGAAAACTAGGTAAAACTTTGGTCCTTTTATTTTAAAATAATTTATAATATAGGAATACAAGGTATATTTAAAATATATTTACTTCAGAATCAGTTCAAAGGAAGTCCACTGGACTCACGAAGAAAGGCCTAACAGGCTGGACTCATTGGAGTTGAGGAGAATGAGAAGTGATCCTATTGAAACACAGAAGATTGTGTGGGACCTGAAAAGGTTTCCCTTTCTTGAGTTGACTAGAATCAGGGGACAAAGTTTAAGAACAAGAGACCTCCCTTTTAAGATGGAGATGAGAAGGTATGTTTTCTCTCGGGATTGTTTTCCTCTTCCACAGAAAGCAGAGTCGGTGGATTGCTTATTCAAAGATGAGTTGGTGGATTGCTTTTTGGTACAGAAGGGTATCAAGAATGGTGTGGGCAGACAGAATATAAAACTAAGACCATAACATGATCAGCTGTAATTTTATTGAGTTTTGTTCAAGGAGTTTGATTTCTTGCAGTTATCTTCTTTCTCTTTTAATAATATTAATTTTTTTCTGTGTTCATGTGAAATGTTTACTTCAATTGTATATCAATATTTTGAAGAACTGTAATGGATCTCTCTCAATCTTTTATATACAGTATTTGTTTGGTTAATCCTTTTGCGCAGCGTAATCCTGTAACAAAGTTATTCCGCATAGGTGATTGTGAAAGTCCAGAGTACATTATTTCATGAGGACAGAATACAGAAATGATACCACTTTTGAAATGATGGGGGCAGGTCTACTACAAATACTATTAAGTGATTGAGAGAGAACCCAGTTCTGAATAATGCTGGAGAAACTCAGCAGGTCCAGCAGCATCTGTGTAGAGAGAAACAAGTTAATGTTGACAGCTTGATATGACTCTTCTTCAGAACTGTAGATATCAGTGATATGAAAATCTTACGTTATCACACTCAGTCACAGAAGGACCTCCCAGCCTGGCATACAATAAACATAAGAGATGTCATTCTTGTGTGATTAAGTTTGAAGAAAAATCTTGTATGATCAGAGAGAAGTTTTGAATTCTCCAAAGCATTGTATTCTCTATTTATCTATTTTCACACTCAGTCATCTAGGTCAGTAGAAATGATATTTACCATGATAATCAAATTGTTTCATAACAATCTTTGCATCTGACCTACTGTGACAAATTATCTCTGTTAACATGAACAAAAATACTAGCTACAGAACAACTGAAATAAATTATATACAGTGAAATGAGAGAGGCGTCAGATTGCTTTGGAAAAGGGCAGAAAAAGCATATCATTTTCTGATTTCTAGTGAAAATAGATTGGCCTTTCTGATCGAAAAAAAGTGACTACGTGGATGAATCTGTTTGCTGATTTGTGGGATTTCTTCCGATCCATCGTCCCTTATTTTTTCTAGCTTTGGCAATAACTTACCAACTGCATGTCAGATACTTGAAAAAAATACATATTTTAACTTAATTAAAATGTTATATTTTATTTGCTACCAATTTAGCTTGAGGCTGCTAAGAGTATTGGGCATTGTCATCACTCATGAAGTAAGGTTGGAACATTTCAATTAGGTTTGAAGCTAGCTCAAACTGCTCCTTATTTAGCACCAACGGGCACAAAATTGATAATCTCAGCCAGTATGCCAGAAGATTATATTCATCTGTCACTTCCTTCACCAATCATTGGTGTAAATACCTTTACCATCAAGGCCACAGCTCTGGAGCTCAGTGTTCAAGCCTCTGGCTTATGAAAAATTTAATTAAAATTTTTCTCTTGTGGCACAGTGATGATACCCCTACCTCTGACTCAGGAGGCTCAGGTTCAAGTCTCTCCTGTTCCAGAGTTGTGAAATAACAAATGGAAGCAGGCCAATTAAAATAACTAACTTCCTCTTTGATCAACGTTTGATTAATATTTCTGCCATTGTTTTAATGACAATGTACACATCTGTGAAGTGCCCTTGCACATTTTGCAACCCTCAAAATGCTCATGAATGCAAGTTGCTGATTATGCTGTTATCAAATGGTGGCACGCAAGCTGGAAATGTTTATTATAAATACCACAGAAATGCTCTCTCAGGTTGTGGTTATAAGATAATAAACTAAAACTTACTATTAACTATGTTTTCATCCATAGATGTCTACAGTCAACCACCTCTTTTCATTCACAGGGAGTCCCTAATTTACAAATGTCTGACTTACAAACCCTTGAACTTATGAACATACAGGGGTGTAATTTAGAACCGACATACGATGTTTCTTGTACTTACGAACAGTTCTTTTACATCGTCCTGCATTATCTTCTAGGTTGTGTTCAAATCGACTTGTGAACAGACTCCAAAACAGAACCCGTTCACAACCTGGGCTGCCTGAATTTTCATGCTTCAGTTAAAATAAGAGAGTGGGAATGTATTCAAGCAATTTGTACCAACTCTTGGGATTTATGAGAAGTTTGACTCTGTACTGCACTCTCTGGGTGAGCCAGACATATATATTAACTATGGTAACATTGGCATTATCTCCACAAATACAAATTTCATTCATATTTGACAAAACATGATTTGTTTTGATGTTTTGTTTTTAGTATTTTCACCCCTTCTATACTTCTTTGGGCTGTGCACCATCAATGATGGGCATGGCAGGTAGGTGTTTCTCTACACAGATACTGTACACAAATTGATTGCAAACTCTTGTATGAGTGACCTGGGTTAACTCTCCACGATTGTATTTTGCTGCTTGTGAGAAAGCAGCTGGCCTCTAATTTATGCCAACACTAATGTAGCTGTTATAGCTCAAGTCACTAGGGACTAATTTGCAAATAGATATCTTACCACTCTTGTGAAATCTACTGGCTGTGCCGGTTTTACTATAGTTCATGTGGTGGAGCTTAGTGTACTGACTCAGAGGAAAGATTTTAACATAGACCAAAGAACGCTCTGAATAATACCACAGTGAAGGCCAGCAAGGAGTCATTAGGAAAATAAAGAAACCTATTGATTCAGCTGAGAACTAAAAAGGTAACAATATACAACATCTATTTGAAACGTTTCCCTATAATGAGTGGGCAATGATCGCTTGAATAAATCCTTCATTATTCCTTTCAGGTTTTGCCTGTGCAGATTATACTCTAGGATATAGAACACTCCAAAAGTGTGATAAAAATGTTGAAATTTCTTCAATTATCAATTTAACCCAGACACTTATATTCTTCTCAACTAAAAAATACAAAGGAGCATAGAGCAAGATCGACATGGATAATTGGGACACACATATGCCATCATCTCATTGAATTGTGCAGTATGGTTGAGAAGTTAAATGTGCTCTCCTTATGTTCCTACTTTTTTTGTAATTGGCTTCAATTGCAATTTATAAGGATAGCATGTTGTTAGAGGGGAAGTGATGCCAGTACAGTTGTACCAGACTAATAATCTACAGGACCCAGGCTAATGCAATGGGTACCTGGGTTCATATCCCACCACAGCAGTTGATACAAGTTAAATTTAATGAATAAATCTGGAAATGAAAGTTGGTGACTGCAACACCACCATCAACCATCTTGAAAACTCATCTGATTCACTAATGCATTTTAAGGAAGGAAATCTGCCAACTTTTTCTGGTCTGATCTACATGTGAGTCCGGATTAACAACAATGTGGCCGATTCCAAATGTTCTCTGAAATAGTCTCACAACATATTCAGCTGAAGGACAACTAGGGAATGATAACACTTACCAGCAATGCCACATGCTGTGAATGATTCAAAAAAATGTAAGTCTGAATCTCCTGCATTCCGACCATCCAGGTCTCCCAACATACCTCTGAGATAAAACAATGATTTACTCTTTCAATTGACTTTGCTGTATCTGTTGCTCACAATGTTTTTCACACTGGAGGGATCAAATGCAGACTTGATTACTTTTAGGAATGTCTCTTCAACATGACCCTTGACTTCTGGTTGTTTGTTGTTTGAATTGTCCAGCCCCATTCCCTCACTGATAATTCTATCTTCAAATGTCTACACTGCTCTAATTCAACTGAATGGAAGGTCCATGAACAACACCCCATCTTTTGGTCTAGAATTTTAGAGGTTTTTTGACAAAACTAGTTCAACAATTTCAAATCACAATCATTCTTTGTCTTCCTCTGGCAGGAGACACTGGCAACAATATTATTTCAACCATTTACATCACCTCCAGATCAACATTTCTTCGTTTGGTTCATTAACACTCATTTTTTTATGAACGTTCTTCTTTTCCCCATTCAACCTCTTCTGCCTTCCACTCTCACACAGACTTCCCTTTTGTTCATGTCTTCCCTGCCTTTGTCTCTGTACTTACTCAGAACTTGTTATCTCTCTGAGGAAGCCATCAATCTTTCTCATCACAAGACCTGCCCATTCTGCAGAGCATTTCCAGAATTTTCTGTTTTTCATTTCAGATTTGCAACATCCAACATTATGCTTTTATATCATAATGCAAACTTATTTGGTCCATCTCAATACACACTTATCTTACCTCAACAGGAAGCAAAGGTATCCTTTGTGGGTCTATGGAATCAATAGACAAAAGCATGTGCTCAAGTTCAAGTTCTATTTAAAAGGCCAGAGATTTGAGCAAAAGATCTAGGCTGACACTCCAGTCAATACCAAGGGAGCACCACAGTGTCTTTGGATGTAAAAAGTCCCATGGCACTATTTCGAAGAGCAGGGGCGCTCTAAGGTCTCTTAGCCAGTATTTATCACAAACTAATTTAACTGAAACAGATTGTCTGGTTATTAAACACATTTTCATGCATGGTACCATTCTAAGCCACATCCCCTGCATTAGAACTTTACCACTTCAAAAATACTTCACTTTGGGCATCTTGAAGTTGCAGAAACATGATGTAAAGTAAGTTTTTTGTTCATTCACAGAAATCTTGACAAGACTACATTATAGAAAGCAATTAGGCTCAAATAACTGAGCTGGCAGCACAACAGATTCTTTTTAAATCATCTCACATATAATCTTCACTTGTGTTGATACAACATAAAGGTCAATATATTCACTTCTCATTGATCTTCAGCTATTGTCTGCAGACAAGCAATTTCAAAAGACTGAAGAGAAAAGTTCAATAATTGTAGATTTATAAATGCATTATACATGCGCTTACCTAAATTGGAACAGAGAGGCGGAGCACAAATGCAGTGGGGGAGAAACCCTGTCGTGTCACTGCATTTGAGGGAGTGAAACAGGGCATTCTATCCATCACTTCAGTGCAAACAAAATGAGAGGCAAAGGGTCAAAATCCCAGCATGACAAACCCTTCAACAGCTGCACTATGATACTGACAAAGAAAATTTAGAAGCATTTGCTTCTGAACTCCACCTTTTTGGAAAGTGTAAATGGAGCATGATCCTGGCTGATTGAGGTTCTATATTTAATGGTAACCAAATCTGAAAATGAGAGGCAGATGCATTGAACAAACTAATGATATAAAGATCAGATATCCTTCATCCTCATGCCTGAAAACAGAAAAGGCCTAAAAACTGAACATTTTCGTAACAGCAGAGCCAAATGGACCTGTGGACATTTTGAATTTGGGCCTTTTGGAAAACAACTTCGCTATTAAGTCTGTTCAGGCCTAGGACCTGAATAGAACTACCCTGTATAATTGTTATTGTATCTAGAAAACAGCTGGTCCCAAGGTTTTCAGATAAAGAATTCCCGACTTATAATCAAAGACTTGTAACACTCACATAACCAATAATTGTTGTAGGCAGAACTGAAGTACTGTCGAACAAAAAGACACATTTTAATTGGTCGGTAAATGCATGAAGAAGGTTCCCGATTACTGGGGAGTCCAGAACCATGGGTCACAATCTAACAGTCGGGGTAGGCCATTCTGGATGGAGATGAGGAGAGACTTATTCACCCAAACAGTGGTGTGCCAGTTGAATTCTCTACCACAGATTATAGTTGAGGTCAAAACATTGAATGTTTTCAAGAATGAGACAGACATAATTTTTAGTACAAAAGATTCAAAGAGAATGGGATGAAGGCAGGAACAGGGGACTGAGTAACCAGCCATGATCAGATTGAATGGCAGAGCAGGCTCATAGGGCCTATCTTCTATGTTTCGGTTTTGTTGAAGTTTTTGTCTTGCACTCATCTGAAAAGATTGCCCCATTGGAGGCAAGTGAGTCATTGCCAAATTCTCAGCCTTTTACCTGTCACTGAAGCTAGACTGTTTAAATGAGTTGCCCAGTTCAGTTTCAGATCAATGGTAACTGGGCTGCTGATCGTGGGGGAACTCAGCAATAATAATGCCACTGATCAGAGTCTACAGGGAGGTGGTTAGATTCTCTCTCATTGCCTGGCACTTGCGCAAGTATAAATGTTATAAGCCAGATATAGTCCAGGACTTGCTATATGTGGACACAAATTGTTTCATTATCTGAGTTGTTGCAAATGGTGCTGAACTTTGGGCAATCATCTGCTAATGTCTCCACTTCTAACCACACAATAAGGGGGGGTGGGGGGGAAGTTTTGATGAAGATGGCTGGATTTGGGACACTACCCTGAGGAGCCCCTGCAAAGGTGTCCAGGAGTTGAGATGACTGACCTCCAAAATCCACAGCCATCTTCTTTTGTGTTAGGTATGACTCCAACCACACTTAGTCAAATAAGGCCTTGATGTCAAGGGCAGTCACTGTCACCTTACCTTTGGAGTTCTGCTCTTTTGGACCAAGCAAGTCAGGAGATGAGTGCCCCTGGGGGAATCCAAACTGAACATCCCTGTGCAGGTTATTACTGAACAACTGCCACTTGAACGCACTGCCAACTTTTCCTTCCATCTTTTTCTGATGGCTGAGCATAGACTAATTGGGCAAGTTGGATTTCTCTTGTTTTCTATAAGCAGGATATACTTAGGCAACCTTCCACTTTACCAAGTGGATGCTAATACTGAAACAGCTTGGTTGGCATGCAGGTGCTTCAGAAGTACACATCTTCATTACACATTTATTGCTTAAATGTTGTCAGCCCCTAGCAGCAACCAGCTCATTCAGCGATTTCTTGTAGAAAGAACTAAATTGTTAAAGTCTGTAATCTGTGACATTGGGGACCTCAGAACAAGGCTGAAATGGATGATCAATCATTTCTGGCTTAAGATAGATGGAAGTGCTTCAGCCTTGTCTTTCATACCAATGCACTGGGTTGCTGTTTGTGCAGCTTCATTCTCCTCTTGTTAGGTGACCACCACCATTCATGACTGAAGGTGGCAGGACTGCAGAGCGTAGATCTGATCTGTTAGTTGTGGGATCAATTAGCTCTGTCCATCACTTGCCAGTCCTTCATTTGGCACACAGGTCCTGTGTTTTACCTTCGCCACTTTGTCATCTCATTTTTTAGTTAATCCTGGCATGTCCTTATGCACTCTCCACTGAACCAGGATTGATCACCTGGCTTAATGGTAATGGTAGAGTGGGGGATATGTCAGACTGTCAGATTACACATTATACTTGAACACAATTCTGTTGCTGGCGATGGTCAAAGTGCCTCATGTTGATATACTGAATCTGAATCTGCACTGTACAACAGTCACTCTCGCCATTACATCAAAGGCAGATGAATCAGTTGCAGTTGGATAGATGAGGACGAGGACAACATCAAGAAGGTTTTATCCTTCACCAGATGGTTCCTTCACCATCTGATGCAAACACAAACTAAAATCTCTGTCCTTCAGGACTTAGGCAGTTCAATCAGTAGTGATCTTGCTCAACCCCTTTTAAGTGATGGACTTTGGGCTCTTTCATGATTGCTTTCTTTGCTCTTGCATTCTTCAAATGTCTTCCATTTGGTGTTCAGCATTGAAGAGGATTGATTCATCAGCTAAAGGGGATGAGTGGGCCAATGCTGGCCTTCAGTAGGAGGTCTCCTAATGCCTTTTGATCAGTTAATAAAGCAAACAGTATCATTATCTTTGTTAATAGCTTTTGCATTCTTTGCCTCTATGTTCACCATGAAAGGAATACTGTTTCAACCACAAGTTGAATATTGCATCCTGTTCTGTGTGATACATCACTGGAGAGATGTGAAGGTGTTAGAGTGCAAATATTACAAAATTACAGAGTTGAGGAACTTCAGTTATATAGACATTTTAGGGAGAGCAAGACTTTTTTTTGGAGAAGGTGAGGAGGATAGCCTTACATTATAGGATAATATAGACATCTGGTCAGATGGGCTGATCACAGGCAAATGGAATTCAATCTGGATAAATGTGAGTTGATGCAAACAAGACAAGGGAATACGTAATGAACAGGATGACCCTGGGAAGCACCAAGGATCAGAGGAATATTGGTGTACATGTCCACCAGTCTCTTAAGGTATCAGGACAGGTAGATAAAGTGGCTAAGAAGGCATACAGAATACCTGAATTTATTAGCAAAGCATTTAATAGCAGGAGGTTATGCTGTAGCCACAACTAGAGTACTGTGTGTAGTTCTGGAATCCATATTGTAGGATGGATGTGATTGCAGAACAGAGTTACCCAGATGTTGCCTGAGATGGAGAGTTTTAGTTATGAAGACAGACTGGATAAACTGGGATTGTTTTCCTTGGAGCTGAAGAGACTGAACAGGAGCCATGATTGAGATGCATCAAATTATGAGAGACATAGACGGGGTAGAAAGGAAGGAACCTTTTCCCTTAGTGGAGAGATCAGAAACCAAAGTCATAGATTTGAGGTAAGAAGCAGGAGGTTTAGAGGAGACGTGAGGAAAATATTTTTGAGTATATGAAGGGAATATCAGGAAAATGCAGTTGGAATCTCGAAGTCACTGCCTGTAACTGTGGTCGAGACAGAAAACCTCATAATATTTAAGAAGTATTTGATGGGCATTTGGGATGTCAAGGTATACAAGGATGAGAAAATGGAATTGGAATAGATAGTCGCTTGTTTTTGAACAGCACAGATGATGGCTGAAATGTATTTTTTGTGTTGTGGACTTCTAAAAGGTTGTCATAGACCCCACTCTCATTAGATTGGTGGTGGATTAACCTGAGGATTACCACAGATCAGGGAGGGGAGGGGAGAAAATGAGAAGGATAATCCTTCATGGTGCCCCTGGATGACTAAGGTTGAATGGAGGTACAGAAAGTTGTGAGGAAACGATATAGAATGGACAGTGAAGAACTGTTCTCACTGGTGGTAAGATAGAAAGAAAATAGGGCATTAAGGTAATTGACAAAAGAACAAAGGTGACATGAGGAGAGGTTTTTTTTCACACTATGAGTAGCTGAGATCTGGAAAGCAGTGCCTGAGAGTGAGAGTGTGGGTGAGGCAGATTTAATTTTTGCATATCGGTGGAAATTGAATCATTATATGAAGAGGAAGAATGCACAGAGCTATCAGGAGAAAACCAATGACTGGTAGTTGGTAAACTGCTTCACAGAGAGGCAGCAGAGATAAAAGGGGTGAAACGCCACACTAAACCTTCATTCCAATCTTCTCCAAGAAAAGTGTAATTCTCAAATGTATCTACATAACTCTGGAGCTATTACTGTAATTTTTGTTTTCTGCAAACTGTGCTGTATCCAATCAGTGATTGTGTACTACTCCATAGAAACAGGATTCTCATGACCTAAATATTCCATGGGAACAAAATAAACTTACCTCCACTAGGGGTCATTGTTGCTGCACATGACCTGAATTTCCAAGGCAGTACAGCCCAGAGTGCCATGTGGCCTTTTACCCACTCATTTGTGCAAACCCAAATCCATCACTGGAAAGCAGTGAACAAAGGAAATTAACCTATTTGTACATGTACTGAAGACCTGCTAAAATGCAACTGGGAACATGGCCTCCAAACCTGTCTTATCTCCTGAGGCCAGGGCACAATGACTTTTTGAATGGAACATGGGAACAGGAGTAAGCCATTCAGCCTCTCGAGCCTGTTCCACCATTCAATGAGTTGGTAGCTGTTCGATGGCCTAAGTCCATATACCTGTCTTTGGTACATACCACTTAAAAAGTGTGGAAGCAAAGAAGAACATATAACAAAGATAAAACAAATAAAATTGCCATTTCAACTGTAAAGTACAGTTGGCTTATTTACTGAGCAGTCTCATAACAATACATTATATAATTATATAGAAATTTTAACATGAAACACACCCAAAATGGTTCATTGGGAACACTGCATTTGTCAACATACAGGCCAGATTGGGTTTGCCAGTAAGAAAGCTGAACCATTATGGAGGCTGGGCCTCCAAAACATGCAGCTGACAACTACAGATAAAAATACAGTTTGCGTAGGGGTCCTTTGGCTCCATGCTGGAAGTAATCAATTCCCAGGAGGAGGGGTACTAGCATAGCAGTGACCCCGGCTGTTCTTGTGAAACCAGGTGGACCAGGTAACCTCAGAATAAATTAAACCAACAATATCTGTGCTCCTACCAGCATTATATCATGTGTACTTAAAGGGGTTTACTGCCAATCCAAGAGGTGGTCCAGCCACCCAGCAGTAGACCATTGGGAAGGCTGCATCATCTGCAATCACTGACAGAAGGAAGGAAGGAAGGAGCTTAGCTTTTTGCCAACTTGTTACAACCAGGAAAATCTGCCCCCAAAGTCTAGTCCTGAGCACGGAGGTCTCGTCTTGGTGTCACGGTTTAATCCTTACTTTGTAGGTGGCCTCCGGGTCTTCTAGCTGCCCAGTGTGGAGGTCTTGCCTCGGTGTGGCAGGGCAATCTTGACTCAGCCCTGCTTTTCCAGTGTACCCCAAATCCACGAGCCATTAATTGAACTGTAATGAATTTTTACTCTTTTTCTTATTATTTATGACTTCTGTCATTTATTTAGGTGCCATGGTATAGTGACTTATAAAACTTTCAATGTATCCTCTTTGTAAGAAGACACACGGCAATAATTTGCTATTCTCAGGGTTTGGATGATAGTTACAACACGTTTCCATATCCTTGTAGCAGTTTTCAGCAGCATCCAAATATCTCAGTGAGGATTATTCCTATCATTTTCCTATCATATTCCTATCATCTATACAGTATTCTCTATTAGCAACAGGTTGTATCAATAAGAGTTATTTTACTGAGTGTAGATGTGTAGTTTCCCATATATGAAGATATGACAGCAATTAATGCAATGTTTTATATAGCCTGATCCTGATTTTATTTAGTCATTGATGGAATGTTGATGTCAATGTCTGGGTCAGCATTTATTGGCTGCATTCACAGCCATGAATCACTGCAGTTCATTTGGGAGGTAGGTAGACTTAATGTCTTGAGAGAGGGAGTTCTAAGATTTTGACCCAGCGACAGTGAAGGAACGGCGATATATTTGCAAGTCAGGATGGTGAGTGATTTGGAGAGGAACCTGCAGATGATAGTGTTCTCATTCAACCAATGTTGCCCTTTTAGATGGTAGTGGTCATAGTTTTGGAAGATGATGACTAAACTATAAAGAAAGCAATTCCCTCCCCTAAAGGGCATTAGTGATCCAGATGGGTTTTTCTGACGATTGGCAATGGATTCATGGTCAGCATTATACTCTGAATTCCAGATTTTTAGGTGTATTCAAATTCCACCATCTGCCATGGCTGGATTTGAACCTGGGTTGCCAGAACATTACTTGGGTCTCTGTATTAACACTGGATTAGTGGTGCTGGAAGAGCACAGCAGTTCAGGCAGCATCCAATGAGCAGCGCCTGAACTGCTGTGCTCTTCCAGCACCACTAATCCAGTATTTGCTTTCCAGCATCTGCAGTCATTGTTTTTACCTCTCTGTATTAACAGTCCAATGATTATACAAGACTGTCACCTGGATTGCAAAGGGAAAACCTGGAACGATACTGCTGGATGTTCAGTTGAAGGGAGCTCAAAATAAAAATAATTAACACAACCTTACTTGCAATAAACAAATTATTGGAAATTGTAAGTGTCACAGAAATGTCACTTCTCTTTCTTCCATAACAAGAATCAAGAAAATAAGCAAAATGTGTTGTGCAATGGTTTAAGTTGCATGAGTGGTAACAATCAAAGATGCACCACTGACTATTGGTAAAAGCAAACTACTCTTGATGGAATTCTTGAGACAAGGCATTGACTTGGTAAAATATCATTGCAGGGATTACCATGAAGCTGAGGTAAAAAGGTAGGGAGGGGCAGGAATGCCTTCTTTTTTGTAATCAATGAGTATGCCCCAGGTCAAATACAAAATACAGTTTTCTGTTACTCCAACAATGACCTATAATTTCAACTGGTTGTGTTATGACATTGCTTCCCTATTTGGATAAAATTAAAAATCTCACAACACCAGATTATGGTCAAACAGGTTTATTTGGAAGCACTAGCTTTCGGAAACCTGCTGGAGTATAACCTGGTGTTGTGTGATTTTTAACTTTGCTCACCCCAGTCCAACACCAGCTCCTCCACATCTTCCCTATTCAAGATATCTCAATATCTACATCTACCCCTTACCCAACACTACGGGCAATTTAGCCTGGCCAATTCACCTGACCTGCACATCTTTGGAGTGTGGGAGGAAACCGGAGCACCCGGAGGAAACCCACGCAGACACGGGGAGAATGTGCAAACTCCACACAGAGAGTCGCCTGAGGCGGGAATTGAACCCGGGTCTCCGGCGCTGTGAGGCAGCAGTGCTAACCACTGTGCCACCGTGCCGCCCACTAAAGCCTACTGCACCTGGTATTCCCAGGCGGTCTCCCATCCAAGTACTAACCAGGCCTGAGTCTGCTTAGCTTCCGAGATCAGACGGGATCGGGCGTTTTCAGACTAGTATGGCCATAGATTGGATGCTGCCTGAACTGCTGTGCTCTTCCAGCACCACTAATCCAGTGGCCATAGATTATGTCAGCTCTTATTCGAAAACAAAACTTTTGTTGTGATCACTTGTCCAGTGGGAGCTAAACTGACATTGTCTACCTCAATTGTTTGTACAAGCCACAAAACC
The DNA here is from genome assembly GCF_047496795.1 of Chiloscyllium punctatum. NCBI lineage: Eukaryota > Metazoa > Chordata > Chondrichthyes > Orectolobiformes > Hemiscylliidae > Chiloscyllium > Chiloscyllium punctatum. The sequence continues at coordinate 81,255,779 of NC_092746.1, read as the reverse complement.
AAATTATTTACAATCCCCTTTGACCCAGTGTAGCTCAATTCTTTCAAAAGAGGTTCACTAGGGAGAACGAGTAGCTACTTCAGGAGAATGAATGCACAGTACCACTTACCTACATAAAAAAGCCAGTTGCTTAAATATTAGACCATCAGAGAGGGTGAACATATTAAACTGTACAAATGACATTGTGGAGGTGTTACATAAAGAACCTGCGGCATTTAATGTTTCGACATGAGTGATTATGTTTTCAATGTAGATAAAAGACGAGGAAAGTATCTGCATGCACAAAAATAATAATTTTGTTTGATTAAGCAAATTAGTAATGATGAAGGAATTCTTACAATAAGTGCTGAAAGATCCCATTAAATTGTTTGATGTGCTTCCAAGGTTTATTTGCAGCAGGAAGGATATTTAAATTGATTTTCTTTCCCTAATCAGCTAGAAGATTTAAAGTAGCACTAAGAGGAAGATATTCATGTCAGTGAGGTCCTATGACTTCTAAGTAGTTTAGTCCATTTAGGTGCCAGATCAGTTTTTAAGATAAGTTTTCCCAAAATGATCAGTCGCAGCAGGGTTCTTCCATGGAGGTGCCTTGTTTAAGCAACCTAATAGTGAAGTGGAGGGGTTTGAATGACAAGATTTATTCGCTACCTTACCTAAAAATCTTTTTTGTTTATTCATTTGTGAGGCATGGGTGTCACTAGTTGGCCAGCACTTATTGCCAGTCCATAGTTGTCCTTGTGAGGGTGATACTGAGATGTCTTCTTGAATTGACGCAGTCCACAGCTATAGGTTGACCCACAATGCCTTCAGGGAAGGAATTCCAGGATTTTGACCTAGTGATATTAAAGGAACAGCGATATATTTCTAAATCAGGATGACGAGGACTTGGTGCAGGTAGTAGTGTTTCCATATATCTGCTGCTCTTGGCCTTCCAGATGGAAGCAGCTCTGGGTTTGGAAGATGCTGACTAAGGATCTTCGGTGAATTTATGCAACGCATCTTGTAGATAGTCCATATTCCTGCTGCTGAGCATCAGCGATGAAGGGAGTGGATGTTTGTTGATGCGGCTGCTTTGTCTTGGATGGTGTCAAGCTTCTTGACTGCTGTTGGAACTGCACTCATCCAGGAAAGTGGGGTACAAAGTTAAAAATCACACAACACCAGGTTATAGTCCAACAGGTTTATTTGGAAGCACTTGAGAACTTTAAGAAAATTCTGGAATGTACATATGAAAGAACTGAAGCCAACATGCCCATTCTTAAAGCTGAGAGATTTAACAAACTAATCTTAATTGAAACTATATAATTTCAGTTACAATCACACTGTAAATGTTCACTATAAATTCTGTATCCTATGATCTTATACTCCACAACCACATGATGAAGGAGCATCGCTCCGAAAGCTAGTGTGCTTCCAAATAAACCTGTTGGATTATAACCTGGTGTTGTGTGATTTTTAACTTTGTACACCCCAGTCCAACACCGGCACCTCCAATCAGGAAAGTGAGGAGCATTCTATCACATCCTGACTCGTGCCTTGTAGATAGTGAATAGGCTTTGGGGAGTCAGGAGGTGAGTTACTCACTACAGTATTCCTAGCCTCTGACCTGCTCTTGTAAGCACTGTGTTTATGTGGTAAGTCAAACTGATTAATGGTAACTCCCAGGATTTTGATCGCAGGGAATTCAGTGAAAGAAACACCATTGAATGTCAAAGGGTGGTGATTAGGTTATTTCTTATCAGAGCTGGTCATTGCCTGGTATTTGCATGGCAGGATTGCTATTGCCATTTGTCAGCTCCAGCCTGGATATTGTCCAGATCTTGTTGCATTTGAACACTGACTGCTTCAGTATCGGGGAGGTTGTGAATACAGCTGAACCTTGTGCAATCTTCGGCAAATATTCCGTATGATGGAGGGAAGGACATTAATGAAGTAGTTGAAGATGGTTGGGCCTAGGACAGTCCCCTGGGGAACGTCTGTAGAGATGCCCTGGAGGTGAGATGATTGACTTTCAACAATCATTACCCCATTCATCTGCATCAAAATATCCCTGTTTTCCTGTTTCTTCCTAATTGCTTGCTTTACCTGCATTCTGTTTATAATTCATCTACTGGGACACATATATTTCTCTGCACCTCAGAATTCTGCAACCTGTCTCCATTTCAACAATAGACTACTTTTTTATTCTTCCTGCTAAACATCAAAGTGAGTGCAAAATCCAGTCAAATTATGATCATTACTGTTACTTAGGACATAATTAATTAAAGTTGTTATGTTTCATAATACCACCTCTGGTTAGCTCGACAATGTGGCAAAAACTGATAGTGGTGCTGGAAGAGCACAGCAGTTCAGGCAGCATCCAACGAGCAGCAAAATCGACGTTTCGGGCAAAAGCCCTTCATCAGGAATAAAGGCAGTGAGCCTGAAGCGTGGAGAGATAAGCTGCAGGAGGGTGGGGGTGGGGAGAGAGTAGCATAGAGTACAATGGGTGAGTGGGGGAGGAGATGAAGGTGATAGGTCAAAGAGGAGAGGGTGGAGTGGATAGGGGGAAAAGGAGATAGGCAGGTCGGACAAGTCCGGACAAGTCAAGGAGACAGTGCTGAGCTGGAAGTTTGAAACTAGGATGAGGTGGGGGAAGGGGAAATGAGGAAGCTGTTGAAGACCACATTGAAGTCCTGGGGTGGAAGTATTCCGAGGCGGCAGATGAGGCGTTCTTCCTCCAGGCGTCTGGTGGTCAGGGAGCGGCGGTGAAGGAGGCCCAGGACCTCCATGTCCTCGTCAGAGTGGGAGGGGGAGTTGAAATGTTGGGCCACGGGGCGGTTTGGTTGATTGGTGCGGGTGTCTCTGAGATGTTCCCTAAAGCGCTCTACTAGGAGGCGCCCAGTCTCCCCAATGTAGAGGAGACCACATCAGGAGCAACAGATACAATAAATGATATTAGTGGATGTGCGCTCGACAATGTGCTGACCTAAGAAATTCTCAGAGAAACTAGACAGTTCCAATTTGCAATTTGAAAGTCACACCAGTTATCTTGCAGCTTCCACTCCCAAGTCTTCTTTAGGTCTCCATTCCTTGGAAAGCAGGTCCTGGGTCCTACTGTTTAGTTCAGGGTCAGGGACCACCTGACCCCTCCTTCCATACAGATTGGTATCAACAAAGCAACAACAATATCATCATGGCACATCTGACTAAGTCATAATGCAGTTCAGCCCATTACAGTTGGAGCTGAATTGTTCACCGATACATTGCATTCAGACATATATATGCAGAAACACACATATGGATCGAAACGGGTACTCAAAGCAATGCTGCTATGGCTTGTCTTTAGCGCACTGCTGCTTCAATCAGAACTTACAGACTCTCAGTAATTCTTTCTTGTCTTGCCTTTAATGCAGACACAAAAGCAGCTTATCGTGCTTCCCAGCAGCAATCAAAGGATGGACATGTTGCTGTATGACAAAATGGTGCATCAATGTCATAGCCACAGCAGATGGCAGCAGTTAATGCAACAAACACATTGTATGTGCTCAATCAAATGAGCAAATGTCTAAGAGTAGTCCTTACACCAGTTAGGGAGGTGATCCATCATCAGTCAGGGAAGTTGGTGAGGTACCCCAAGTGACTGAGTAGGAAGTAGAGGGAACAGGAATGATTGGTTAATACTTGGGGGGAAATGAGGGATCGAGAAAAGATTCTGCATTTTTGTCTTTATTCATGCATGGGATGAGGGCGTCGCTGGCTAGGCAGCATTTATTGTCCACCCACAATTGCTTAGAGGGCAGATAAGAGTTCACCACATTGCTGTGGGTCTGGAGTCACATGTGGGCCAGACCAGGTAAGGATGGCAGTTTCTTTCCGAGAGACACAAAATGGGTTTCTTTCCAGATTCCAGATATTCATTGAATTCAAAGTCCACCATGTGCCATGGCAGGATTCGAACTGGGTCCCCAGAACATCACCTGGATGCGTGGATCATCAGTCCAACAATAATACCAGTAGGCTATTGCATCCCTCTAGATCATGTGTCTTGGGTGTGAGTGAGATGTAAGAGCTACAGTGAGTGCAAGGCAGCAGAGACAAGCTGGTGACACTTATTCATGTGAAGCACTGAAGTTAATTAACCTAATTGCGGCATCACTACATATTACTCTTGATTGGAGGTATGGTGCTGACTTAGTTGGCTACTTCAGAACAGGCTGGCCATGTTTGAAGTGCTGTGCAACTGGGATTTACATATGGCAGCCCCAACGTGAATGCTGTAAAGAACTGCTGCTGGTAGCACAAGATTGTGCCACAGTGGTGCTGTGGAGGTGTGATGAACAATGAATGAGGTGAGCCCCAAAGAATTGCAGGAGAAAATCCTCCATAAAACTTTCCGAAACTGGCACACTGCTAAAACACAGGAAGATTCAGCCCAATGTCTTTGTGACACTTATGCTTAAAACATCCTAACTTACAAATAATAGAACAATAAAACAGAGTAAGAACTACTTATTGTGATTATGTAGATCCAAAGTAATATAATTGTAGTCAGTGCATTGTAGTCAGTGCATTGTAGTCAGATTCCAAACAAGAATACATAGCAGGTCACCGCCTCCTTCTTTCTTATCCTCAATTCTGGTGTCGTGGGTCCTGGGGCCACGAAGTAATCTGATACTGGATCAGCAAACCTGCCAGAGGTAGAGCTGGTGGTGTCTGCAGAGACAGGTAGGCGATACGCTTGTGTTTCCAAATACGTTTTGCTCTGTCTGCATCTGTCCTCTATCTGGACCTATCAGCGATGCTCAAAACAGTTGTCAAATTTGTAGACGTCTCTTCTCCAGTTCGAGTGGCTTTGAGCTACAAATTCCCTCCAGTCAGTGGGGATGTTGCATTTTTTAATAAAGATACAAAGAACAAAAAAAATTTACAGCCCAGGAACATGCCCTTTGGCCCTCCAAGCAGGAGCTGATCCAAACCTACTGTCTAAACCTGTCACCCAATTCCTAAGCAACTGTATCCCTTTGATCACCACCTCTGTCCAGACACATCTTAAATTAATCTACCATGAATGCCTTTATTACCTCTGGTGGCAACCCGTTCCAGACACCCACCACCCTCTATATAAAGTACTTGTTGCGTGTGTTCCCCTTAAACTCTGGTGCGGCCGCACTTGGAGTATTGTGGACAGTTCTGGTCACCGCATTGTAAGGAGGATGTGGAAGCTTTGGAAAGCGTGCAGAGGAGATTTACTAGGATATTGCCTGGTATGGAGTGAAGGTCTTACGAAGAAAGGCTGAGGGACTTGAGGCTGTTTTCGTTGGAGAGAAGAAGGTTGAGAGGTGACTTAATAGAGACATATAAGATAATCGGAGAGTTAGATAGGGCGGACAGGGAGAGCCTTTTTCCAAGTATGGTGACGGTGAGCACGAGGAGGCATAGATTTAAATTGTGGGATGATAGATATAGGACAGATGTCAGAGGTAGATTCTTTACTCAATTGGTACTAAGGGTATGGAATGCTTTGCCTGCAACGGTAGTAGATTCGCCAACTTTAAGTACACTTACGTCGTCATTGGACAAGCATATGGTTGTACATGGAATAGAGTAGGTTAGATGGGCTTCAGATTGGTATGACAGGTCAGCGCAACATCGAGGGCCAAAGGGCCTGTACTGCACTGTAATGTTCTATGTTCTATGTTAAACTTTTCACCTCTCATCTTGATAGCCTAACCTCTCGTTATTAAATCCTTCACCTGGGAAAAAGCTTATTTCTATCTACCCTGTCTATACCCTTCATGATTTTGTGAAACTCCATCAGGTCCCCCCTCAATCTCCTTTTTTCTAATGAAAACAAACCTAACCTACTCAATCTCATCTTCATAGCTAGCATCTTGCATACCAGGCAACATCCTCGTAAACCTTCTCTGCACCCTCTCCAAAGCGTCCACATCCTTTTGGTAATGTGACAACCAGAAATGTACACAGTATTCGAAATGCGGCTGAACCAATGTCTTGTCCAAATTTAACATGACCTGCCAGTTCTTACACTCAATACCCGTCCAATGAAGGCAACCATACCATAGGCCTTCTTGACCACTCTTTATAGGGAGATTTTGAGGATATCCTTGATGTGTGCACCCTACCATGATGAAGCATGGTATGGAAATCTTGTTGTGGAAGTCTTGTGATAGGCATGTGGACAATATAGCCTGTCCAATGCAACCAACTGACTGTAACCAGTGCCTAGGTACTAGGGATGTCAGCCTGAGAGAGGACACGGATATTGGAGTGCCGATCCTGCTAGAAAATATTAGATGAAGCTCCAGCATGTTGAGTGCAAAATGAGATCACTTGAACGGATGGGAGACAGAAGAAACAATATTGTGGCAACAGATGTTTTTAAGACACAAATACTTTTAGCATATTTAATAAGTTTGGCAAAGATTATTTGATGGCACTCCAGATAATGCCTTGTTAGGATTTGAGGAGTGAGGAACTGTGTTATTCACAACTAAATTGTCAGCCTCTGAACTATTTTTGGTGTTGCAGTATTTATGTGGCAAGTCGAGGTTATGATCACTGATAACCCCTGGATGTTGATAGCATCATAAAGGTGTAACATGTTGACTATAAAGCTTTCATCCATTGACAAATTTAATGGCTGATACATTCATCCGAGAAAGTATTTGAAGAGCCAAGACACAACTTCAAAATGGCTGCAAAGGTCACCTGATCTACAAGACACACCAGCTTTCTATGCATTGAATTTTACTTCTTTTTTGGCTAAGTGTCAGTTTGATCAGGCATCAGAGGGAATTCCTCTCTGTGTAGCACAGTGAGTTTTCTCATCACAGTTTACTAAACTCATTACATTAGTGACCTTCCCTGCCCCTATGGTGCACCTCTCATTCAACTCCAGCTCCACTCTACCACTTGCTGTACCCAGAGCATCTTGCCATCACCACAAGGTTATCCCACAATGGACCGGCATCTCTGGTATCCATGCCATTGTTAAAAGGCTGTGCAGAACTGCGTTGCACAGATCCTGACATTTGACCTGGACATGGCAGAGAAGGTAAAACTGGTGCATTGTTTTGCTAGCAGGGATCTGGAGGTCTACTGGATGGGGTAGTGCAGCTGTGGGACATCCTTTCCCACAAGACTAGCTGGGAAGTCATGACACCAGCCCATGCCAGCCTGGTCCAACATTGTCACTTGGGATCAGTGCTATCTCAGTCACTAACTGTGTTCAACCCTGTGGACTGGCACTACAGACTGCCCCTGACTCACTATGGCAGGACCTCTGACCAAGACTATCAGTCTGGCATGACAGGGGATTGTTGATAACTATGACAAGTTTCCTGACTTTGTAAATATGCTAAATAGTGTAGCAAAATAGCAACTTGCACCTTGTACCTCTGATTGAGGAACAAAGTGCAAAATGCCAATCCCACACAGGTATCCTGTCAGAATCCAGGTAGGCTCAAAGTGAGTGACTACAAAGACAACGAGCCAACAGCATGGCAATGTGGTCTGGACCAGTGCTTGAGCTGGGTACATAGTATCCTTGCAGCAGTATTACAATGATAGTTTCTAGTGCAGCATTCAAGTGCAGGAGCACTTTGTAAGAAGATCAGAGATGAGCCATGAAGGTTTTTGGAGGCAGGTAAATGTTGAATACCAATGTCGGTAGGGTGTGTGGTCAATGCCCATGAAACATTCTCTGAAACCTTGCTGCCCTGTATACCACATGGAGGTTCTTTGGAGGCAACAGTGAGCTGAAATCACCGATAACTTCTCCAATTTTCATGTTGACAATTTTCGGTACCTAGTTTGTTCATGGTGGTGAAATCTGCATGTCAGTGAGGTGAAGTATGCAGTCAGTAAGATTGCAAATGGGCAATAATTTTCCTCAGCTGTCCGCTGCGTAGCAAGAATTTTACCACGATGCTCAGCATTTATTTAAAAGATGCAGCGGGTCGTGCCTGACATTGAGATAGGTCTGGCTGGAATTCTCACATGATTCTGCCAGTTTTCTCACCATAGTTCACAACATTCAGGCCCCCAGAAGATTCCTCCCAATAAGACCACTGACATGAATTAACAGGAGACATGTCTGGGCAGTTCATCTGCAGAATTTCACACTTGCCATTGTTTGAAACACAGAAAAAAAAAGCCCAAGAAAAATGAACAACAGCTTACTGCTGAGAATGACAACAATGTGGCCTGCAGGATGGAATAGTTCCATCTCTCAAGAGATTTTCCCAGCCCAGTTTCTGTCTTTGTTATATCAGGTGGAATACATCATAGAGACAGAAAATTTAAAAATAAAAGGAACATCAAGTGCTGTAGCACTGACACTGAAGAAGAGAAAAAGAGACCAGCTCCAGATGAATGACCAGTTTACATTGGCTACTATCCTACCAGAATGTCAACGGCCATCAAAGGAACCTCAGAAACCATTTTTTTTCCATTTCTGGACTTTAATTCTTTTTCAACTCCAATTACCCCAACTTTCCAAATTACTTTTTTGCATGGTAGGATACGCGTGTATTTGAGAGATTTTGGACATATTTTTACCTTTTTAATAAGTTTCAAAGAGATTATTATAAAACTAATTCCCTAATTTTGTTAACTCATGAGATTTGTTTGGCTCATCTCTTCATAGAACTTTACCTACAATCAAGTACATATCGAATTGAAAAAATACAATTTTGAAAAAATGTTCAAACTCTGTTGTAATCAACTCCAGGAGCAGAAAGAAAGGAATGCATTCACCCGTCCAGACTTGATCATAGCAATAGTTGCATCCCAGAAGGATCTGTATTTTTGGCGCAACTACTGGATTATTTATTCATGATTTAATTCATATGAGAAAAGGGACAGGTTGCTGGCAACATAAAGGTAAAAATCATTGTAAGCAGCGTAGATGGAATCATATCAGTTTGAATATCAATAGATTAAATGAATTTGCAGAATTGCGCCAAATGGACATTAACGTAGGCAAGTGTGAGCTCATCCATTTTGGACCAAAACCAAAGTCATTGTGTTCCAAACGGTGAAACAGCAGAAACTGGGAGTTCCAATAAGGGAGTGGCCAATGTGAAGCCTACTAAAAGAGAACAAAAAGAGAGAATGTATCAATGAATGTAACTCTGTTTCAAAGTGACAACTTGGGTTTGGTTAATTGCTGCAAGTTTCTTTGGTTCTAATCCTGTTCAGACACGTCCATTTTTTGTTTGCAATCTTGGGGCCATCTCATTTCACATAATTCTCTGTCATGTTCTCTTACATCAAGTTGAACACCTAATCCAAGACAGACCCCAAACTTTTCCAATTTATCATTTCATTTTGCTTAATTGATGATCAGCTAATTGGAAGTATAATGTTAGCATTCTTAGATAGGGAATTTAACTGAAAAAGCAATGATGAGTGAAAACACAAATCAGACAACTTGTTGCTAAAGGGCCACACTTTAAAATGTGTTAAGTTAATGAAGTGCAAAGAATTCTGCCACCACTAAACGTTTTGTTTGACTGATACTTTTTAAAATTTATTGGCAGTTTCCTTAATTTCATGCTGCGTTGAATGACCATTGAAGAGAAAACAGTTAGGAATATTTACATTGGCTTCAACTACTGTGACACAGCTCATCTGGTTTGTCAGTATAGCATGACATTGAGAAACTTTAGTAATATTGTCGAACATCACTATATAAGTGGTAAAGGATTAAGAAAGCGAAAAACCAGAAATGATGCTATTGATGAACTACTAGTGTCAAAGCAGCAGCAACATATTGCAACAGCCTTACCATTTTACACTCCCTTCTGTCAAAAAGCAGACTAGAAACCCAAATGGATATTTCTGAAAATAACTTCTGTATCTCAAAAGAAAATGTAAATTATATGCACAAGAACACAGTACTTGGGGGAAAAAGGATCCCTCCACCCACAAAGCATAGATATGTTATTTTGTCATTTGCTTACAGATTCCTTCTTGAAAGAAGACACAACTGACATCGAGCCAAACCGATCCTGTACGTTATTAATCCTAGTTTTTAAATATAACACCATTGTATTACAAGTAGAGATGTTGGGCTTAAGCTCTGTTCGTCTGACCAGACTCTATCTGCTGCTTTCAGTTGACACCTATGGCAATAAGTGTTAGCCAACACGCAGCAGAAAAAACTATCCTTAACATATTGCAAATAAATAATAATGGTTACGTATCTGAATTACAGATGCTAACACAATCTCAAAATTTAGCTCACCCATAACTGATGTCTATAATTAACGTTCCTTTTTTGGACAGTATATTTTCTCCCAGTGGCTGTAACAACTTGTGCAATCAACAATTAACTCTTAGTTGACTTCTTGGTCACACACACTGACACCATCAAATTGCTTCCCTGTGCTGTTTGGCCCATTTCCCGTTTTGAGCAAGTCAAACTTTGTGGCTCCAACATGTTGAGATAACACTTGGCTGCAGCATGAGGAAGCAGTAACGGAGTTGGAGAAGGGGACAGGGTCAATCATGGAGACTGGCTGACATGGCTTTGAGCAATTCCAATCCTAGGAACTCTGTCAACATCATGGGTCTCCAAGGAAACATGTAACATAATTGCAACCACCCGAGATGGGGGCCATATAACAAATCTGTGAGCAACCCAACTTCCACTTGTTCCATTCAACTTTGGCAGAAGCACTTCAGGGTCAGAGGACCAGACTGGTCAGTCCCTAAAGAGTCTTCGCTCCTCCACTTCACTGCATCCTCCATAGTGAATAGCTGCAGGCCAGTTAGCCCACTATTACCCCTTTGCTCAAGCTCCTTTTGCTCTCAGCTTTCTGACCAAACTCCCTCATTGCTGCCAGCTGTCCTCTCTATGGTTTCACTTCCAGGGATTGGAAAACAAAAATAATATTTATTTTTTACATCAGATTTCCCTGTTAAAATCAGTAGGAGCTAAGACATCAAAGCCATCATTCTTCATTGCTCACTAGAAATTTTGTGCAAAAGTAAAATACTGTGGCTGTTCAAAACCTAAACGATAACAGACAACCATATTCTGGACATATTCAGCAGGTCAGTCAGCACCTGTGGAGAGAAGCAGAGTTATTGTTTCAGGTCAATGAACCCTCATCAGAAATTCTGTATCCCTGCCATTGGTTTTATCTCCTAGCCCACCCTATCTCAGGCAGTATCAGGCCATTCATAGGCATTGTGTCCTCCTGGCCATGAGCTTTGCATCTGCCTCAATATGCGTTCTATCACAAAAACTGACTACTTTCAACTTTATCACTTTACGTGCTGTAACCACTACCTATCAGGTTTCATTATCTCCAAACTTGAGCACTAACTTTCTATATCCAATCCACTTTACACCCCCAGCACTGAAGTTGGAATGGTCATCAGTAAGTGTTACCCAAATGAGTATTAATTGACGATAGGAAAAAGTTCATTTTTGAACCATCACATATGCATCACAAAAACTGATGCTGGGGTTTTTAATCCATGGCATGAAAAGCATATCTTCTGTCCAGAAAGCCTGGGAAAACATTCCGAATGGAATCTTATTAAACACAAGGAAACCCAGCAAGATGTCTTGCCTACCTGCAAAGTTTGTTTAAATATTTTAGCATGAGATTGTGAAGGATATGGAGCTTGTCAGTCAGAAATGTTTTGTGACACTGTCTGTGGACTAGGAATGTCTGTTTAAAGGAGGTATTTGTTCTGATTTTCACAGGGTTATGAGCAATAAGTAGATAAAGAGATGTGTTTTTGTTACAGGAAGTTTCATTAAGAACATCCTACAGTAACTTGCTGACCCAAGCACTTGTTGGTAAATGAGACATTCAGGGCCAAAACAGTTGCAAGCTAATGACTGATTCCAAAACTGTTTGGGCAACTGGGCAGTTTTTATGCAATAATAATCTGTTTATCGCAATGACCCAATTGCATAGCACGCAAACCATTCCATTTATTTGCTGACAAACTGTGAACTACAAACGATCAAGCTGGCACAGAACGGAAGCTGGAAACCTTGTAACTAATAAACCCCAAGGCAAATAAGAAATATCCTATTGCTCGCTGCTCCCTTTTAGCTTAACGCTCATTTCTACTGGATTACAAATGCAGTTAATCATTTATACCTCAAAATGAAGCATACTGTTTGACTCAACCAGTCAGGACTGCTTCACACAAGTATATATTTCTAATCACATTGACACACTTGGCCCCATATATGATCAATTAATACTGAATCGAATCATATCTACTGTCTACTTAGTTCAGGCAAAACTAATGCATCTATAATTTCAAGTCTAAAGGAAAAGTCTTAAGGCATTACTGTGGAGCTAAATTTCTTTTACCTTAAGATCCTTTTAAAGTTTTATTTAGGCTTATCATTTTCTCATATTTTATTTTCCATGTCTCATGTGATTAACCAAAGAAACTATGGAATGCTGGGTTTCAGCAGCTTTATCAACTAAGGGGCTCTCTTACATGTGCCTATACCCTCAAATCTCTATGTTCTTTCTCTTTCAGCAGCTCATTAACAAGTTGAGGGACTTTACACAAGCAATTATAAAGAGAAGGCACAAAGGGCAAGCATCAGGAAAAAATTCTGACTGATAGGTTCTAGACTCTTAACAATCATATGCTAATAGAATTTAAGGAAACTGCAGCTGGGCAAGCCATCTCACTGGGTCCTCATGTGTGCAATAGGGCTCCTTTAGGAGTGCTTTCTGAAATTGCAAAGGCAAAGTTAGGCAGTGAAAATCAAACAGCAAAGACTTGGAAGTTCGAGCAAGTGTGTGCCTTGCAGAATCCCCTTGAGCTCTGGACTAAACAGTGAATCATGGTATTGCAGCAGCACTGCACAATTAATATTTCCTCCAGTTCACTTCTAAAATGATAACTGACGCAAATATTACGCTATGTTATATTTACCTTGATTTGAACATTATCTCAATTTATTACCATCCCAACTGGTCAACCAATGTGCCAAAACATTATTGGCAAAAATTCTATTGTCAGCAAGACATGCTCAACACCATTTTGCAAAACGTAAATTGCCTTCTTAATTATATTCTGGATTATTTATTACCAGCACATTATCTCATTCCTTTCCGTGCATAGACCAATTACAGGGACTGCAAGTTCAGAGGTTAGAGGCCCAATTTATATTAACACTCACCTAATCTGTCCTTTCATGTGGAATTAATCTTCCTATTGGTTTACCACAGTGGGAAAAAAAATCCTCTGTTATACCCAATGCACCAAGCAGTGGATTTACATTTCAGCTGGATAATTTCTTTGCAACTTAATCAGACATCATCTACATTGTAACTCAATTTGTTAAAAACTCTCAAAAGGAAGGAAAGGAGTAGTTGGGGGAAGGGTGAATTAAACAGCTTGATGTTTTGAAATTTCAAACATTTGCATATTTATACTGCTTCGTTAATTTAAGAAATGAATAAATCCCTCTGATCCTGTCGGTCTGATGCAGTATAAGCATCAACAGCAAAAGCAGGATGCAGTGAACTGTTTAAGGAATGGTTGCTCAGGGAATAACAACAGGAGCGAGTAAATGAAAGGTTTAATGCAACATACATAGTGCCTGTGTGAAAGATAGACATGTGTCAGCATCAATCTCCCTTTTCTGTAACTTAGAGTTATGACTGTTTTCCATAACTCCTGTAACTTATAGTTATGAAAGTCATGCTACTGTATTCACATGCTAAACTCAATGTGAAGAAAGGTATAGCTCATAAATTTAGACGTCAAACTGTACATTATAACAGGACTTTTCAGATGCCAGGCATTGCCATCCTGCAGGAACTGTGAGCTGGTCAATACCAGTTAGTCCATAGTCACAAATGGAGTGTTTAATGAACTGGAGATAGGATCTCCTCCCCACCGCTCAGAAGGAAGACCCACCTTAGGCTCTGCAGTCCCGACACTACCAAGTTCAAACTGGGACCACTGTTGTTACTATAGCATGCTCCTGAAGAAGGGGAGCAATGGAGACTGTACTCCAGGTTCAAGAAGGTATCTCACTGTCACCTTCTGAAGGGCAACCAGGAATAGGCCAAGAATTTCACATATCATGGGTGAACATTAAAAAAAATGCTTGTAGTATCACAACTGAGACTCCCTCTTATCTGACACCAGCTTGCTCAATAAAAATTCTTTGGATACCCACCAGGAGTGGGCCTCCGCCTGCCATGAGTAAAAGATCAACGGGCCAGGATGAGGCACTATGAGGTGGCCATTAACTGGATCACCTGACAGTTCACAGCCCTAGTTCAGGTCAGGCAGATAGGCTGCATGCAGGCTCTGCACTGCATTTTACAATTCCCCATCTGCTGCCAGCAAGGAGGCATAAAATTCTAAGTACTTATCAAAAAGGGTTTGAAGGCCTTGGTAAGAAGATGGAATAAAAATACACAGTCATTGAATCTGACATCATAATACCAGAAGTCTACATCACCTTCCTGGATTTTCTCCATCTCCAAACAATAACATTTTCCAAACATCTCTCTCTTGTAAATTACTGCTCCTTCCAATATCTACTGGTAAGTTTGAAGTTGAACCCTACTGGAGAATTTGCCGCTTTTTAAAAAAAAACTCACTCATGGAATTAGAACAAATTGGCGGCGCGGGACCTTTGACAGACTTACCCAACTCTTACCATCTGTTCTAAGAGTCAGTCAGAGGCCTGTGCGGAGGTCTCTAGACACTTTTGGAGGACGGGTCACCCCCGCGTTGACTCTGGCCATCCCTTCACAGGCACTTGTTTTTAAAAAAATGGACATCACGGGTCAGGCCAGCATTTAAGCATTTATTACTCACTGCCCTTGACTGGTTGATGGTGAACCCGACAGCTCATATGGTATAGATACATCTGCGGTGCAGTCAGGGAGGAAGTTCTGGGATTTTGACCCAGTGACAGCCGTATATTTCTCAGTCAGGTTGGCATGTGGCTTGGAGGTAAACTTGCAGATGATAGCAATTAGGGATTAATGAACTCTATCTGAGCTCCCCCTGCAACACTGATACATAGATAAGATGCAGCTTGTGCTGAGTGGACATTGACATACTGGTGGACTCTTGCATTGTAGGTCAGACAGTGCTGCCAGGGAGCTGCCTGCTGGTTCCACAGTGGAGAGATGGGTTCTACGTTCTTGTACAATGCCATGTGTGGTGTCCCTAGCCAGTGACTAGACACTTTCAGAACTGACAGAAGACTAAACACTTGACTATACATAATCAATAGTGTTCTCCTGTGGTTTGCACCATTGGTGGCTTTGTCTACCTTCTCTACAGCAAAACTAAGTCTGCCCTCACCCACCAGGGGGTTTCCACAGGAGCTAACTGATCATCTATTAACCTTGCTGCATTCAAGTTATGCCTGGAGATTCACTGTGTGCAAATCTCCACCTGAAACTCGCCTGAAAAGGTACATGCTTTGCCATAACCTGAGCTGCAATTGCTAGTTTGAGTAATGATACCTCTTCCTAAAGATTATATTCCTCCTTCTCACCCTTCCATTTCTGCCTTCAAGGGCTGAGAAACCAACAGTTTGTGGCTATCTGAATGCATTTGAATATATGGAGCTGTAAGGGAAGGCACAGAAAATTACAGCATCTATGAGCACTCCATTCTCATTGTCCCTTTTATGGCACTTTTAAGGATAAGGGGTGAGGAATTAGTGGAGAAGGTGCACAAGGTCACAACTTAACTTCGTCCAGTACGGACCCTGCTGCTTTGGATGCCTGTAGTCCTATGGTACAACTGGCTGTGATCCTGAGCTCCATGTCCTCCAAGTCACTAAGATGATGTGATCATCATGATCAGATTTCCCTCATGTTGTAGGGGGCTTGCACATACAAGAAAGAGCAGGTAAATCGATAATCATATGTCAGTAATGTTTGGCGATGGCTGTCATAGTTTAATAGCTGGAAGCAAGAGGAAGTTTGTGAAGGTGAGCAAGCAGCAAGGATTCTTGGAAAGGTGTGTGTGGGGGTGTTTGTGTGGGCGTGTGCGCGTTTGTGTGATTTGAAGGTTAAGGATTTTGTGAGAGAGCCTTGAGTGCCAAGGTGTAGATGATCAACATTGTACATTCAACACAGAGATTTATGTGATACGCCAGGACCATGGTGCTTTGATCAAATAGATTTCACTAATCTTGCAATATGCCCTCTTCTCTTCCCAGGATCACACTGAGGGCCTGCCAGCCCATCCTTCCAGACATACTAGTGTTTCCCTTTCTGTCACTGACCAAAATCAATTATCCAGAAATTGTGGTGCATCGTTACAATTTAAAATGCTGCAGTCAGGGGAGAGCTGCTTGGAATACACACAGTCTACAGAATAACTTTCCTCCTGGAGTCTGCAGGTCTTAAACTGCACAAAAATGAAGGTTGTGTGAGGCTGGTCTGTTCCACACCACAGTAATGCCTGGATGGAAAGCAGACTAAATTTCTTATCCACTGAGCACAGACATGCCATAAACATGGCCCCACATTTGAAGGTCAAGGCAACTGAACTTTGCACTCAACAGTTTTTAAGATGATGTGAAACCATTGAATTTTGCTGTTCAGAAAGATTTGGGAGCCTTTGCTCAAAGAACATTCATTGCAAACGCAGAGAGAAAAAAAATCTTGACTCCATGGATTAGCTTATTTTAAACAGTAAAGCATATTATGAGTTATGAAGCAGATATTACAGCAAGTCGACTGATGTGTGCACGTTTAGCCTTCAGACCCAAAGCAAGCTAACTGCCAAACAGAGTCACATCATTGTATATGAACAACACAATGAAAGGCAAAGTATACATACAAAGGGTAGTTAGGCTGCATTAAAATTCAGCATTATCAAATTAAGCCAAGACATTTAACTTGGTGACCTTCCATAGTCAAGTACATCTTCTCCTCAGCTGTTCTCACATTCAGGCCAAAGGTGAGATTGCATTCACCCATGTTATTTGAAAGAAAAATCAATTATGACGAGCTGAACTTAAGAGTAATGGAGCCGATCCATGAAACTATAGATTATTAAGATTAACGCTGGAAATCTAAAAACATTACTGAGTCTTCACTCAAAGATATAATGGAGAAACAACTGGAAAGTGAAAATATAAGAAAGCACAGTTATCACAGAATTTAAAATGAGAAGGTCATGCTTGATCAACTCTCTGAATTATTTCAGGTAACAATACAAAGGTTAGGCCATAGTAGGGCCATGGATACAATATACATGAACTTTCAAAAGACTTTTGATGAGCATGTTATGCAGATTAGGTGTGTAATTGGCAAATTAATTTAAATCCAGGAATAGGAGGTGGCATTATTTGGTAGAGGAATAAAGGAGGATACTTAGCACATAAAATTGAAAGACATGCAAAGGGACCTAAGTCGACAACCTCAGAGAAGAAACTTAATAAATCAACTTTTTGTTTTAAAAATTGACTTGTTCATTGTTCATGGGTGGCACTGGTAAGCCAGAATTTATTATCAATGCCTAACTGTCCTCAAGAAGTTGGTGGTGAGCTGCCTTCCTGAACCAATACAATCCACAGAGTCATGGAGTCATACAGCACAGAATCAGACCCGCTGGTCCAACTAATCCATGCCGACAGTAATCCCAAAACTGCCAGTGCATGGTCCATATTCTTCCAAACCTTTCTTATTTATATATTCATCCTAATGTCTTTTAAACATTGTAAATGTACCTGCATCTACCATTCGGTACAAGGAGACATAAAGATGGCAGTGAGATGAAGGAGAACAACACTATGTGTGAAGAGTGGCCCCAGTCTCTCTTCAAGAAATTTGTTAAAAAACTGACTTCTACCTCTCACCACAATGCATTAAAATAAATTGGCATTGTACCAGGCAATGCTACTTCATTCTAATTAGGAAGCCAGATCTATCATTCCTGAATCGATGTTTGGATAATCTCCAGACACTGCACTCAAGAGACGCTTACACAAAGAACAGCCACACAAGCAGCCTCTGCTACAGCCATAGCTTTGGACAAGCCAAACTCTGCAGGTTTAAGAGTTTCATTGCCATTGAATGACAGGGACATTGCCATGCTGCTTATATGCAGAGGAATGTGTAAAGCAGATCATGCAAGAGTTTTGCTTCCATTTTGTCCAATTGTGTCAACCACTTCAATTTTGTTCTTTTCAGAGTTGGACTGAAACAAACATGACACCGTGAGACCACATAGCAAACATCTACAGTGTGACGTCAACTTCCAGAGCAGAAAATGCAATGATGCAGAGAATGGATTGTTTTGCAGTTGACTGCTCCAAGAGCCTGAATGCTGCAACAAAGCCTTTCAAATAAGATTGTTTCATTTCAAACGTTAATCCTCAGAACACCATCAATGTGGGAGAATCAGGCTGTTGTGATTAATGACAAACTACTTCATGGAGAATTACTGCTGCTTTTTGTTGGCTCGGTTTGTTGACACTTAACATTTAACTATCAATCTGGGTGCATCAATGACATTGGGTCATCAATTTGAAAACAAGACATTTTTATGCAGGTTCTACAGTTCTAAATCCATAAAGGACAGTATTTGCTCAATTTCCTTTTGTTCTACAATTTTGAAAAAGCTATTTATTAAGAAAGTGATTATGAAAATTGTTTTTTTTTGTTGACATAAATTCGACAGGAAGCAAAAGAAAAATACAAAAATGGGAGAGATTGTGGGGAGAGACCTGGCTAGAACTTTTACAACCATTTTCATAAAATGGTACTCGGAAGACCTCCATGTCAGTATATATTAAAGTTTGTTTCAGTGTCAAAATGAGAGAGCTTTGAGATTAGTTTATAGCCAGTGCTCGAGAGCAGCCAATTTAGTAAATGATCAAACATTTGAATTAGTGGAAGGATGAAAATTAAATGTCAAGTCTAAAAATTCCAGCACATTGCAATTAGATAAGAGGGAAAGTAATATGTTATGAAGCTAGTCATGAAAATAATGGACAAGGCAAATTTTTATTATGATCTGGCTTGATAGACCACGGAATGTATGAAAAAACCAAGGGAAAAATTAAGGTAAAGGTAATCAAGGGATTCCAGGAGAAAAACAAAACACCAAAAAATCTTTATCATATAAACACAAGCAATAGTGGTTAAGTAATTGTAGTGAAGGTAAAATAATGATTTAATACCATATGTGCAATAAAAGCACCATATAGTCCAATATGTAGGATTAACATGAGTTAAATACAAGTTCACAAACTGTGGTTAACCACCCCACCAATGACATTTTACATGGCAATGCAGTTAAGACTGATCCCACTGAGCAATTAATAGGTGACCGAACCTTCACAATAGATTCCATTCTTTATTCTTAAAATAACCTTAAACCTTTCAAACTGAGTCTGCCTTAATGATGCACAAAAGTCCTGGTAGATCAAGCTTTTCTCTTGAGACCAACGTCCCCAGTACTGCTCCAAAATGTCTAATCACCAGCGCGTGTTCATCTTTTACCAAAATTCATCATTCCTTAAGCTGCATCAATCAAATATTGCTTGTGAGCTTGCTTCAACTCTACTTCAGCTACAATGAATTAATAATAAATCCACAGGCTTCTTCTTTTGCCGAAACATTTTTCCACAGCACAGAGAGACACCAGCACTTGGGACTTATCCTGACTCCCACCTGCCTTGAGCTTGCAAACATCTGGAGCTACTTCTTCTGCTTTAGCACTCTCCCAGCTCTGAACTGCAATTAACATCTCTCCCAGCAAACATGCAGATAAACTGAAACCAGAGAAGCTTCTTCAACCCCATCCATACCTATGACGATGTAGCTTCCTCTAATTTATCCTTAATTTTACTTCATAATTAAATATCACAAATTTACAATTTTTAATTTGATCTAATTAAGAAAATGGGTTTCACATCCTTTCACAGGTCAATGAATGCTTTTAACTATTCTAGCCAAAACAAACAATTCTATCGTTAGTACAGGTAATGTCTCCAGTTCAGCAAAACTACCTGCTGTTTCTGATCCTACATGTCTAGCTGTTAACCTCAATACATCATGGCTCCAACTTTTTAAGTGTAACAAACTTGCACATGTTTCAGCTGCAGTTATTCCATTTTCTACAGTTATACTTTAATTCATAAAGCTAAAGTCTCATGAATCCATGAACCGCATATTTCACAACAAACGTTAGAAGTGCGATGTAGGGCCAGGGTATGACAGAGTCACTGCGGGGACAATCCCAAATGGATGGACAAATACACTCATATTATGCATTAAATTTGACTAGCTTGGATACTTATGAGGAAATTACTCTTACATTGATGGTGCAACACGTGACTGATCCAATACATTAGTTTGTCCTGTGATAAAATATAAATGGAGAACTTAAAGAGAGACTGTCAGCGCATTCCATTAAAAGTAACTCCCCTTGCCTCCTGATTTTTTCAGATTTTTAGTCACTATGATCCATGGGTGACTGGATTTAGCGTAGAAGTACAAGCAAGAAGCTGACAATAGGTATGAGGTGACCAAAGCAAAGGTGACCATGTTTTTAGGCTCCTTCCAATCCAGTTTTGGAGATATTTCCTGAATCAAGTTAGTTTTCTGCCCATTGATGTAGTAGCAAGAAGGTTACAAAGCATTATCAGACATTTCATTCTTCCACTAACCACTAGCAGCAAAATGACAGGCAGCACACATCTACAAAATTGCTGGTTCTGAAGACTAAATCTATCTCAAATGGATTGACAGCTTTATTAAAATATTTCAATTTTGTCTCCCATCACAAGTATATTGCATTCATGCAAGAAATCCAATGCTTGGACCAACAGCAGCCTACTACAAATCTTTGCACTGCAGACATCTAATCATCAACTGAAACTAAAGAAAACAATAGGAAATATACCATAAAAACAAAGCACGCAGACGTGAATCAAAGTCCAAAATTTGGCAATGAATGGACTATATGTTAACATCAGCTCTGGCTCACTTGGTAGCACTCTCCACCTCTGAAGGTTGGAGGCTCAAGTCACACTCTGTGACTTGACTTTGTATCAGTTTTCACAGTGGAAAATACCAGCAGCATACCAGAACTTCAAGACAGTTAAGGGGCAGAGGTGAGTACAGTGGCCATCACTAAGGAGAAGGTGCTGCAGAAGCTGAAAGGTCTGAAGGTGAATAAATCACCCAGATGGACTACACCCAGAGTTCTGAAGTAGATAGATGAGAAGATTGTAGAGACATTGGCGGTGATCTTTTAGGAATCGTTGGAGTCAGGCACAGTCCCACAGGACTGATTAGATTAGATTACTTACAGTGTGGAAACAGGCTCTTCGGTCCAACAAGTCCACACCGACCCGCCGAAGCGCAACCCACCCATACCCTACATTTACCCCTTAGCTAACACTATGGGCAATTTAGCATGGCCAATTCACCTGACCTGCACATCTTTGGACTGTGGGAGGAAACCGGAGCACCCGGAGGAAACCCACGCAGACACGGGGAGAATGTGCAAACTCCACACAGTCAGTCGCCTGAGGCGGGAATTGAACCCGGGTCTCTGGCGCTGTGAGGCAGCAGTGCTAACCACTATGCCACCGTGCCGCCCTAAAATGGAAAATGGCTAATGTACCACCCGTTTAAGAAAGGAGGAAGGCAGAGGGATGGGAAATTTTAAACCAGTTATCATGTCCTCTGCCACTGGAAAGATTTCAGAGTCCATTATTAAGGATGAGACTGCAGACTACTTGGAAGTGCACAATAAAATAGGATTGAGTCAGCATGGCTTTGTCAAGGGGAGGTCATGTCTGACAAATGTGTTAGAATTCTTTGAGGAGGAAATGAGCAAATTAGACAAAGGAAAGTTGAAGTGATCTACGTAGACTTCCAGAAGGCCTTTGACAAGGATCCAGACAGGAGGCTGCTAAAAATAAGAGCCCATGGTGTTACGGGATTGGTTGACTGGCAGAAGGCAGTTTTTTCGCGATGGTGGCCAGTGACTAGTGGAATTCTGCTGGGGTCAGTGTTAGGGACATAACTATTTACATTATACATTAACGATCAGGACAAAGGAAATGAAGTTATTGTTGTTATGTTTGCAGATGACACAAAGATAGGTGGAGGAACAAGTCGTTTTAAGGAAGCAAATGTTACTTGCCACTTAAAGCCCACACCTGAATATTGCCCATGATGTGTTGCATTTGGACATGGACTGCTTCAGAATTTAAGGAGTCATGAATGGTGCTGAACACTGCGCTATCATCAGTGAACATCCCCATTCTGACCTTACAATGGAGTGAAGGTCATTGATGAACAAGCTGAAGATGGTTGGGCTGAGGACAGTCCTGCAGTGATGTCTGGAATTAAGATGATTGACCTTCAACAATCACAACTATCCTTTGCACTTGATCAGACTCCAACTGCCAGAGAGACTTGCCCAACTTCCATTGACTCCATATCATCAGTGTTCCTTCAGGTCAGATTCAGTCAAATGCTGCCTTGATGTCGAGGGCTGTCACTCTCACTTCATCCCTAGTATTTAACTTTGTTATGTCCTACCTTTTGTGTAAAGGACATATCTGGGCAACTTTCCACATTATTGGCTAGATGCCAGTGTTGTAGCTGCACTGGCACAGTTTGGTTAGGGGGTGCAGAAAATTCTGAAGTATAAGTCTTCAGTTCCATTGTCACAACATTGTCAGGGCCCACTGTCTTTGCAGTGTCAGTGCTAAATGTAGTGAATCAAATTGGTTAAATAACTGTGAATGCTGGAGATCTGAAGCAATAACAGAAATTGCTGGAGAAACTCAGCAGGTCCAGCAGCATCTGTGGAGAGAGAGCAGAGTTAACATTTTCGATCCATTGATCCTTCTTCAGTTTTAAAAAACATTCAGTTCAGAACATTAACTCAGCTTTCTCTGCACAAATGCTGAGTTCCTCCATCAATTTCTTGCCAGCAATCACTGACACCTGTGATGTTGGCACCTCAGGTGAATGCTAAGAAGGAACATCAACTCGGTACTTCAGACTGAAGATGGACACAGATACTTGGTCTTGTCTTTTGCACTGGTGTGCTTAGCTCCCTCATCAGAAGACAGGATTATTTGTGGAGAATCAACTCCTTATTAATTGTTTAATTGACCATCACCTTTAATGACTCGAACTGGCAGGACTGTAGGGAATGATTCTGACCTATTGATTGTCGGATCGCTTAGCCCTGCCTATTTTTGGCATGCACACAGCCTAGTAGTCATGACATTGCTGTATAGATGTACATATTTCACAGAAAGCAATGTATGAAAAATGAAACAGCTAATACTGGAATCATCATTTAAGCTTTATGCCTGCATCAAGACCATAAGATAATAGGTCATTCAGCGCATCGAACCTGCAACACCAATTGGTCATGGCTGATATGTTTCTCAACCTCATCCTCCTGCCCCCTCCCTGTAATCCTGATCCCCTTACCAATCAATAACCTAGTCATGTTAGTCTTCAATACAAATACTGACTTAGCCTCCACAGCAATGGTTCTGCAGATTCAACACCCTCTGGCTGAAGAAATTCCTTTTCATCTCAGTTGTAAAGGATCGTCCCTTCACTCTGAGGTTGTGCCCTCATGTCCTAGTCTCTCTTACCAGTGAAAACATCATCTCCATGTTCACTCGATCCAGGCCCCTCAGTATTCTAGAAGTTTCAATCAGATTCCCTCTCATCCTTCTAAACTCTGTCAAGTGGAGACCCAGAGTCCTCAACTGTGCCTCATAGGACAAGCCCTTGGGATCACTCTTGTGAATCATCCTCTGGACCCCCTCCAATGTCAGTACTAACCCTAACTCTATCATTTAGATGCAACCCAAAACTGCTCACAATATTCCAAATGCAGTCTGACCAGAGCTTTATATAGCCACTGAAGTACATCTTTGTTCTTATATTCTAGCCCTCTCAAAATGAATGCTAACATTGTATTTGGCTTTGAACATACACATTAATCTGAAGAGAAACCTAAACTAGGATTTTGTGTTGAGATGTCCAAAGTCTTTCCCCATTTAGAAAATAGTCAACACCTCTATTCTTTCAACCAAAGTGCATAACCTCACACTTTCCATGTTGCATTCTATCTGCCACTTCATTGACCACTATCCTTGCCTGTCCAAGTCCTTTTCAATCTCCCCACTTTCTCAACACTGCCTAACCCTCCACCTATCTTTGTGCCATCTGCAAACTTAGCAACAAAGCCCTCAGTTCCTTTGTCCAGATCATTTATATATAAATAGTTGTGGTCCCACACTCTACCTTCTGCCAGTCAACCAATCATCTCTCCATGCCAATATTTTGCCCCTAACACCATGGGCTCTTATTTAGCATCCGCCTATGTGGCATCTTATCAAGGGCTTTCTGGAAATCCAAACAGATCACATTCACTAGCTCTCCTTTGTCTAACTTGCTCATTATCTCCTCAAACAATTCTAACTGTTTTGTCAGGCATAACTTCCCCTTGATGTAGCCATGCTGACTAAATCCCTATTTTACATGCAATTTGAAGTACTCCATAATTTCATCCTTAATAATGGATTCTAAAATCTTACAAACGACCAAGATCAGGCTAGCTGGCCTATAGTTTCCTGTCTTCTGCTTCCCTCCCTTCTTAAACAAAAGTGTCATTTAGCCATTTTCCAGTCCACTGTGACTCCACTGATTCCTGTAATATCATGCCTCCAAAATCTCCTTTGCTAACTTTTTCAAAACTCTGGGATGTAATCCATCCAGTCTACGTGATATATCCACATTCAGCACCTTCTTCCGAGTAATAATCACTACAATCATGTCTGCCCCCACCCGTGAGGTTCTGGTATGCTACTGGTGACCTCCGCTGTGAAAACTGATACACAGGATTTATTCAGTTTGCCCATCATTTCTTTACTTCCCATTAGTACTTCTTCAGCCTCAATTTCCACTGGTCAACACTTGTGTCTCTATTATATTTTAGATACCTCAAAATTCTCTTGCAATCTTCTTTATTGATTTTAGTTATCCTCTGCTGGATTTTAAAGGTTTCCCAATCCTCTGTCGTCCCACTAATCTTCACCACATCGTATGCTTTTTCTTTTGTTTTAATTCTGTTCCTGACCTCCCATGTCAGCCATAGTTGCTTCATTCGCCCCTTGATCTTGCTTGGGATAACTTTCTGCTATGCCCCCCAAATTCAAAGTCAAAAATCACAACACCAGGCTATAGTCCGACAGGTTTATTTGAAATCACAAGCTTTCTGAGTGAGGCTCCTTCATCAGGTACAGGGAGAGAGGGCACACTGACACAAGAGTTTATAGGTAGAGAGATCAAAGGATCATACAATTGGTGCAAATTGAGTGAACAAACCTACATCATCATGGCTCTCGAATTCAAGAGTTCAGAATAGGAAGGAACAACAAATGCTGTGCTCTGATGAGATGTCCCTACTCTTGAAACTGCTTCTCTTTCCAAGGTTTTGCCTCACCTGCTGACAGTGTTTCCAGCATATGCTTTTATTTTTGATTACAAGCATTTACAGTATCTTTGTTTCATTTGAGTGATGTTACGGTTCTCTATTTTACATGCAGCAGTAACTATTACAATTTTGTCACAACATTAATATTGTAGACTGCTCATGTGGTATATCTTGGAAGCACATCAAGATTCTAGCAGTAAGTCTCACTTCACTCTACAGGCTAAGGAGATCTGAAAACAGAGGTAACAGAGTGACAAGATCCTGGCACAGCTCTTCGGAAAAGCAAACGTTATAGATTGCAACAATATTCTAGCTGTTTTATTATGTCCAAGATGGTTATTTTTAATGGGAGAACAAGTATTGACTACCTGAATCTCATGCTTCCCCCGCACAACTGAGCTTAAAGGCCCTTGTTTGCACTCATCTGCACATTAACATAAAAAAAAGAGGAACTGGCCAATTAGCCCCTGGATCCTGCTCTGACACTTAATAACATCATGGCAGATGTGATGCTTTCTTGTGGAAAGCAATAGTAGAACTGGTCACAGCATGGTGGCACAATGGTTAGCACTGCTGCCAGGGACCCAGGTTCAATTCCAGCCTTGGGTGACTGCCTGTGTGAAGTTTGCACATTTGCCCAGTGTCTGCGTGGGTTTCCTCCGGGTGCTCCAGTTTCCTCCCACAATCCAAAAATGTGCAGGTCGGGTGAATTGGCTATGCTAAATTGCCTGCAGAGTTCGGTGTGTTAGTCAGAGGGAAATGGGTCTGGGTGGGTTACTCTTCAGAGGGTCAGTGTGGGCCGAATGGCCCGTTTCCATACTGTAGGGAATCTAATCTAAAAAAAATTCACAGGATTCACACTGCCTGACTTACGATGCCTAGCAGGAGGCTGGAAGAACACAGCAGGCCAGGCAGCGTTGGAGAGTTCGATGTTTCGGTTGTAACCCTTCTTTAGGACGTGGGTGGGTGTAGGGGAAACTGCAGATAAAGGGGTAGCGGTGGCAGGATGGTGAAGTGGGATAGGTGATGACACGTGGAGGGAATGATCTGATTGATCAATGGGAGGAATGAATTCAGCTGGCGGCAGGGAGCAGTGGAAGGGAGGGGGGTTATTTGAAATCGGAGAACTCAACGTCAAGTCCTCTGGGCTGTAGGATGCCCAGGCAGAAAATGAGGTGTTGTTCCTCCAATTTGCGATTTGGATCATTGTGGCAATGGAGAAGGCCAGGGATGGTCATGTCAGAAAGGGAATGGGAAGGGGAATTAAAAATGGGTGGCGACTGGGAGGTCTGGTCAGCCCCTGCAGGCCCGGCTGAGATGCTCGGCCAACCGTGCCCTAAGTTTACGTTTTGTCTCCCCGACGTAGAGTACACCATATGCAGTAAACGAGGTTGGAAGTGAGGCAGTGAACCTCTGTCTCACCTGGAAGGACTGTTTGGGGCCCTGGATGGAGGTGAAGAGGGTGGTGTTCCGGCAGGTTTTGCATGTTTTCTGGTTGCTGGGGAAGGTACCTGGGATTTCGGGGGGGGGGGGGGGGGGTTGGTGGGAGAGTGGTGCAATTCAAGGACTGTCGAAGAGAATGATCCTTGCAGAAGGCAGAGAGGGGTGGGGAGGGGAAGATGTTCTTGGTGATGGGGTTTAGTTGGAGTTGGCAGAAGTGGTTAGGGTTGAATGCGGAGACGGAAGGGGAGGTAGGTAAGGACAAGGGGGAATTCTGGCTTTATTACATTGACGGAGGCGGGTTTAGAGCAGTGGAATGGGAAATGAAGGGGTGTGGTGGATGACTGGATGATGGGGGAAGGAAAAGAACATTGTTCGAAATAGGTGGACATCTGGGAACCTCACGAGTGGAATGTCTCCTCATCTGAGCAGATGTGGCAGAAGCAGAGGAAATTGGAGAATGGGGATGGAGCTCTTGCAGGATACTGAGTGGGAGGAGATGCAGTTGTGGGAGACTGACGTATTAATACTGACTGGATTTAGTCCACTTTCAGGAATGCCACCTTAAATAAACATTAAGGTCTCTACATATGCTAATGAGTGTTTCCAGTTTCTAACTTAATCTGCAAAGCAGGCTAAACCTTGTATCTGGTATTCAGTAAATAAGGCTTCAATGCACCCTATTACAGCACCTTTCAAAGCATATCAGCAAACAGAAAGGCTTAATGAGCAATATTCCAAGTTTACCTGGTGGCTGCAGGATAATTTGCCACATTTGAGACTGATTTTAGGAAATTCATCCTCTTACAGTGATCACTATCTGGAATTGTCTTCCTAGTAGGACAGTGGAGGCAGACACTGTGTAGGCATTCAAAATACCACGGGCCTATCACAGAAACAAAGCCTTCTTTACACAACTTTAGGACTGATGCGGCTTCTTCAATCTGCTCATTTTTCTTTCTTTATTCATTTTTTGGGATGTGGGCATTGCTGGCTGGCCAGAATTTATTGTGTATCCCCAGTTGCCCTTGAGAAGGTGGTGGTGAACTGCCTACATGAACCGCTGCAGTCCACTTGCTGTGCATTGCCCCAAAAGTCTATGAGGGAGGAAATGCCAGTACATTGATCCAAACTTGCTACAAATTTTACCCAAGGCATCATGACAGTCATAAAACAGGAAGTGGAGCGCTAAGGTTGATGTAAATTTCCCTCCAACATGGTCTGTTAACATGTGCATTGTTGCTTCAGATATCTCTCAAGACTTACACTTAATGGTAAGGTCCTAGGGAGTGTTGCTGAACAAAGAGACCTTGGAGTGCAGGGTCACAGTTCCTTGAAAGTGGAGTTCAAGACATATAGGATGAAGAGCCAAGGTCGTTTCCCTGGGCTGGGGGAGTCCAAAACTAGAGAGCATAGGTTGAAGGTGAGAGCCGATAGATTTAGAAGGAACATAAGGGGCAATGTTTTCACAGAGGGTGGCGCATGTATGGAATAGGCTGCCAGAAGAAGTGGTGAATGCTAGTGCAATTTAAAAGGGTGTCTGGATGGGTATATGAATAGGAAGGATTCAGAGGGATAGGGCTAAATGCTGGCAAATTGGACTAGATTAAGTTAGATATCTGGTCAGCGCAGAAAAGTTGGACACCTGTTTGTGCTGTACAGCTCTATGACTGTCTGACATATGAAACTGGTTATGGACATTATCATGTTTAAAAATACAGGAGATATTTATTACAAGTAACTAGTGTACAAACATTATATTCCTCTGGGCTAATAATAAGCTATTAGTTTATAAAAGAGGAGCTTGCTTCCAGTGGAGTGTCATGTTTCAAGTGAACCGAGGTAAGATGAAATATTGGAATGTCACATCCTCAGGTCACATGTTATCCTACAGCAATAATACTATGGCCTTATCTCCTCAATATGACCCTGAGCATCCTCCTTACTCCAAAAAGATAAAAATGAATTGCAAACAGACACACACAGGCATGTATTACCAATTTGATTATTATATAAACAGGGTAGAGGAAAGTTTAAGAGACTAACATTTCAAACTTCAATATAATGTTAGTAAATTTAACAACTCTGGTAATCAGAGGAAGTTGTAGTTTTCTGTTGAATTATCACCTCTATGGCTAAAATAAACAAATTTTCTCAGGTATCGCTTTAACACTGTCAGGTCATTCTTTTGTAACTCTTGTAGTCGTTCATCTTCAGTAGTTGCTAATGGCAACTGTTCACATTGGCCCTGGCCAAAGTTCAATAGATCAAGTTGGGATTGTCATGATAGATCAGTGGTTAGCACTGCTACCTCACAACGCCAGGGACCCAGGTTCAACGGTGTGTGTGGAATTTGCATGTTCTTATTGTGTTTGTGCGGGTTTCCTCCCATAGCCCAAAGATCTGCAGGTTAGATGACTGGCCATGGTAAATTGCCCTGGTGTGTCCAGGCATGTGCAGGCTAGGTGGGTTAGCTGTGGGAAACACAGTGATAGAGTGGTTCTGGGTGGGATGCTTTTCAGAGGCTCAGTGTGGAGTCAATGGGCTAAATGGCCTGCTTCCATACTGTAGGGATTCTACAAAAACATTTTCAAATTTGTGGTCATGAGCAGCAACATGTAGCTTAACAGGAGTACGTGTCTCGTGTAGGCTTGGTAATCTGCACTGCATGTTGGATATAAACATCCACATACCACATTTACATCTCATCATAAAGTTATATCTTGCAGGTTGCTGGCTGATTCAATTGCATTATATTAGTCTATTCTGCCAAAGTGATGACACTGAGGTCTATGCATCCTGGTAGTCCTGCCACTCTTAAACCTTTGGTACCTGCCAGGTAGAGGATTTTGGGAAGCCAAGAAAAGCTTGAATATTGGCACTGCAGTATGATTCTGCCAACTGACAGAATTGTTAATCCATTCATTGTAAACTGTGAAATGATTTCTTCAAGGTTGTACAGTGGAGCTCCACCTGCAGAGGTAGATGTTGGTCAGGATGCATAGTATATTGGCACTAGCTCCTGTACCATTTTTATCATTTCAGAACATGTCGACCTGCTTTTTCAGGCCATATGTTACTAACATTTGTCAATGCTTCTGATAGTATTAGATCATCAACATGGAGTCACGGAGGGAGTGGTCTTTTCAGAACGCTGATAGGGGAGGAGAGGGGAGGGGAGG
Source organism: Chiloscyllium punctatum (assembly GCF_047496795.1). Lineage (NCBI taxonomy): Eukaryota > Metazoa > Chordata > Chondrichthyes > Orectolobiformes > Hemiscylliidae > Chiloscyllium > Chiloscyllium punctatum. Next base: position 81,225,678 of record NC_092746.1, on the reverse strand, counting down.
GGAGGGAAATATATTCCTCATGGTGGGGTCCGTTTGGAGGTGGCGGAAATGACGACGGATGATACGATGTATACGGAGGTTGGTGGGGTGGTAGGTGAGGACCAGTGGGGTTCTGTCCTGGTGGTGATTGGAGGGGCGGGTCTCAAGGGTGGAGGAGCGGGAAGTGGAGGAGATGCAGTGGAGAGCATCGTTGATCACGTCTGGGGGGAAATTGCGGTCTTTGAAGGAAGCCATCTGGGTTGTACGGTATTGGAACTGGTCCTCCTGGGAGCAGATGCGGCGGAGACTAAGGAATTGGGAATATGGGATGGTGTTTTTACAGGGGGCAGGGTGGGAGGTGGTGTAGTCTAGGTAGCTGTGGGAGTCGGTCAGTTTATAGTAAAATGTCCATGTTGATTCGGTCGCCCGAGATAGAAATGGAGGGGTCTAGAAAGGGGAGGGAGGAGTCTGAGACGGTCCAGGTAAATTTGAGGGTGGGGTGGAAGGTGTTGATAAAGTGGATGAACTGTTCAACCTCCTCGTGGGAGCACAAGGCAACAGTTTCTCCTGATCAACATCAGTGAAAGATTCACAGAATACCTCGGGAACAGGCATAAACTGCAACTGGAACTGACAACCGGAAGCGGCAGAGACAAACCACTATAAATGCCGGAGGAAACATCACAGAAGCACTTCACAAGAGGCTCCCAAGCACTAAGGATGTCACCTAGACAGGGGACGAAACATCTGCAACACAAATTCCCAGCTAGGCGAACAGAACCACAATAAACTACAACTTCCAGAGTTTCTTCAGCATTTACACAATCTTCCTGTAAAGTTACAGAATACTGATTACAGAATACCTGCAGAAATTCTGCACCTTAGATTTGTGCTAAAGTCTGGCTTGATAGCTCTACTGACAACACCTTTGGACTCAGTTCAAGACTGTAGTAATGGGGCAATAATTGGCTGGAATGAATTTGACCTTCACTTATTGGACAGGAAAATCTTAAAAAGAAAATTCCACGTTTTCAGGTAAATGCCTGTGTTGTAGCTGGAGAAGAATGGCTTGGCTCGGGGCATGGCTGGTTCTGCGGCCTAACTCTTCAGCGATATTGTCTCATTGCTGTCCTGACCAGTAGTATCCAGTGCCTTCAGTTTTGCAGTATCCAGCGCCTTCAGCCATTTCTTAATACGTCACGTGAATAGAATCAGCTAAAATTTGGAATTTGAGAGGAAGGGGACCTTGGCAAGAGGCAGAAATAGGTCACCCACACAACACTTCCAATTGAACATGGTTCATTTGTACAGAGCACAGGTGAGACTGCATCTAGGGGTCAGAGTCAAGATTAGAGTGGTGCTGGAAAAGCACAGCAGATCAGGCAGCATCCGAGGAGCAGGAAAAATCGACGTTTCGGGCAAAAGCCCTTCATCAGGCTTTTGCCCGAAATGTTGATTTTTCCTGCTCCTTGGATGCTGCCTGACCTGCTGTGCTTTTCCAGCACCACTCTAATCTTGACTCTGATCTCCAGCAACTGCAGTCCTCACTTTTCACCTCTGGAGTACGGTGTACAGTACTGGTTTCCTTACTTAATGGAAGACTGTAAATGGATTGGAAGCTGTTCAGATGAAGTTTACCTCGAATGAGTGGATAGTCTTATGAGGAAGAATTGGACAGGTTAGGATTATATCCACTGGAGCTACCGAGAGTAAAAGGCAATTTGATTGAAATATTTAACATCCTGAGCATTCTTGACATGGTAGATGCGGAAAACATGATGCTCTTTATGCAAGAATCTAGAATTGGAGGTCAACAGCAGGCACTTAAAAATTGGTGGACACCTATTTAAAACGAATAGGAGGCATGTTCCATTTCTCCCAAAGGGTCCTGTGATGGAACAATTATCTTGGACAAAGCAGAAATGTTTTCCTCCAACAGTTAAATAAATTTCTTCACATTCCCATGGTTAGCACAATAAGGTTTTATAACATGGTAGATGAATTGATTGCGCAAAGGGATCCCCCATTGTTTCAAATGAGAAAATTTCAAATTATAAAATGAGAGAAAGGAGGAAAGAAAGAGTAATGTTAATAGGAGATACTCATTCAAAACAAATAGACCAGAGACATGAATTTGATCCACCAATGAGCTCTAACCCTGAATAAACCTATTCTGTTTGATTTTGGTGAGCAGATAATATCACTCCAATATCCAGGTAACAATTTAACCACAGTTTCAAGGGGCTGCAGTATTGTGGCAGTCCTTTGTAATATGTTTCATTATCCTTGAGAAAGATGTATAATTTAAATGATCTGTAATAATATCGTGTCAATCACATCCAAATAGAATAATTTTTCATTTAATTCTTAAACTAGGAATATAAAATGCATTGAAAGTGCAGAATTCCAAACTAGCAATTTGAGCAGAGCACCCTTTAATAAAACATGAAGACTTATTCTTTTGGATTCTCACCTTAAATTAGAAAACCTGCATTTTACTGCAAGTGCAAATAAACTGTTTTTACTATTCAGTTTGCGTGTAGATTTTATAGCCGGTCAGCAGAGATTTCTAGTGTTTGGGTATCTGACTCACTTTGGTCCCTTCTAATTATGACATCTGAGAGTACGGCAGATAGAAGAATGTGCACTGTGGACAGCAAGGCAGGAAATAACATGTATTTCCTGTATAAAAACTTAGACCAACACAAAACAAAGCAAAAATAAGATGTGGAATACAAATGATATTAAGGGTGAAACATTAATGAAATAAATTGTCAACATTTATTATTTTCTGAAGGAATGTACATCCATTTTGGAAAGCTTTGCCCCTGTGTACCCCCAAGAATCAGCAAGGTTGCCCTATAGTCATAGATAGAATCACCGAATCTTTAGAATCCCTACAGAGTGGAAGTAGGCCATTTGACCCATCGAGTCCATACTGACCTTTCAAAAAGTATCCCACTAAGACCCACTCCTCTACTGTATCCCCACAAAGTGACATTTCCCATGACTAATCCACCTGGCCTGCACATTTGTGGACTGTGGGAGGAAACCAGAGCAGCTGGAGTTGACCCAAGGTCATCACCACTTATTACACCATTAAAAGCTTATGCTAATAATTTTGTATAAAATGATTATACAAAACCTAGCTTTGTCATTGTTTTACATTAAAACAAGACAGTAATTAGGCAAGTTCACACCATTCCTGATTTCTATTCAGTTGCCATTGGCAAAGATTGAAATGTAGAATCCGTGGAAAACTCGTATCTCTCTAACTGCAGACTCTAGGCTGCTTCACTGAACTGTGTATGCATGCATGCCAAAATATACTGTCAGTTTTTACCCTGTAATAACTGTGTGTTGACAGCCTTGTCATTACAAGTACAGCAAAATCTATGCCAAAATCTTGACATTCTGTATTAAAATGAGGATAAAAAGGTCGTTGGGCTTTGGGTTTCCCGTTTTTGAGTGAGGTTCTGAAAATAAACACGTTTTTAAAAGTCTCAAATTGCAACAACTGCACAAGTCTGAAAGGCTGAATATTATTTTCAGTATCGAAACTGTTACAATTAACGTGATTATTTTAATCCAAGATCCAGCAGCATTAAATTATTCTGGAACAATCCTTTAAAGAGGCGTATTCAGGCAGCCAACAGTGGCAATGCAACAAGCCCTGCTATATGCAGTGAATACTGGATGCAGTCATGAGGGTACACGCCTGAGGTGCATTGGTCAAATACAAAGCTGGCTGAACTGATGTGACATTTCTAATGGAGATAAACAGCTACTCAGTATCAAACGGCTTCTTTTTTTTTCTAATTTGCTTAAATCAAATGTTCAAATAAATAATAAAAATTCTAATTTGGTTACTGAGTTCCTTTACTATACTTGTACCTGAATTAAATAGGACCAGCTTTGAATAAGACAATATATTTAATTCAGGTGGCAAACCAGTTCATTCTGTGAATACAAACATTATTGCTTTTATATATTATCAAAATTCTGATATTCAACCATTAAAGAGGTACATAATGGAAAATACGTAGATGACCCAACCAGCTGAGTTACTGGTGGCTGATGATAGTCAACGTTACCTCAGTTGTAGCAAACGTGAGTGATAAAACCCATTTGAAAACAAAGTTAGAAGTACGTTGCAATGCACTTATTCCAAAGTGAGTTGGAAACTGCAACTTCATTGTGCCAAGCATGTCCATTCCTCTGAAATCATGCCATTCCCCAATTAAGCAGGTGATCATTTGGCTTTGGGTCATATTGATTGAACTATCACATGATCAAAGACTTCTTTTAAAACAAAAAGTTTTTTTCTTGTTTTGACCGCTCAATATGTTGACATTAACGCTGTTCTCTGAGCACTGCTTACTCAGCATTAAAAACCTAGAGAGAGGATTGTGTGAGGTGAAGTATGTATGGATCAGGCTTTCTGTTCCAGACTTTTAAAGCTCATTATTCAGTTTGCATCCTGAATCCAGCTGGAGCAAGAATATCATCAGCAAATAAATTATGTCTCTGATGAATGCACAAAACTGAAATATGGTTTGGTTGGAGTTTCAGTTAGCATTTCTAAATTATACTTGAACAGAACACCATATGTTATATGGGGTTATAATAATAAACATCATTAAAGTGCTGGTGGCAACCAGCCCCCACACACACACAAACGTGGTAGTTTCAGAGGCAGTAACTGGAAAACTAGAGTCAAATCACACTTTTAACACATCCCTTGTTTTTACAAACCAGCATTCAATGTAAATCTGCTTAACACTATTGGGTTGTTATCACACTTCTGACTGTCAATACATAATACACAGTGATATCAGATAAACAAAAAAAAAGTGATATCATTACACCATCTGAACCAAATCAGCATGAAAGATGCATTTAACGGTCAATTTTCTTAAACTTAAAGCAGTTGAACCAGTAATCTGTGAAAAAAAAACTAACAATAAAACAAAGCACAAATGTTCCACCTGACTTCACACAAACTCTGGGCCGTTGCATTTCTATCTCCTGATATTTTGCCCTATTCCTCAAGCAACTTTGTGAAGAACAATTATCCAGCTGGCCAGTCTGCATCTAACTGCCTGAGATGCAACCACTTTCTCAGCATTCCAGGTGCATTCTGATACAAGGGAACTGGTTTTAGATGGTCCTCTTGCATATCAATGTCCAAAGACAGAAATTGTATGACACCAGGTTATAATCCAAGTATCTTTAAAATCACAAGCTTTCAGAGCGTACCACCTTCACCGTGTCCAAATTGTCCATGCCAACCAGGTTTTCCAGAACTAGACTATTCCCATTTGCCTGCATTTGGCCCATATCCTTCTAAACCTTTCCTATTCATGTACCAAATGTCCTTTAAGTGTTGCACTTGTACTTGTCTCGAGCAGTACCACCCTCTATGTGGAAAAACTGCCCCTCAGGTCCCTTTTAAATCTTTCCATCCTCACCTTAAAACTATGCCGTCTTGTTTTGGATTCCATAACCCTAGGAAAAATACTTTTGTTATTCACAATTTGGAGATGCAGATGTTGGACAGGGATGTACAAAGTTAAAAATCACAACACCAGGTTATAGTCCAACAGGTTTAATTGGAAGCACTAGCTTTCGGAGCACCTGATGAAGGAGCAGCGCTTTGAAAGCTAGTGCTTCCAATTAAACCTGTTGGACTATAACCTGGTGTTGAGAGATTTTTAAACTTTGTTATTCACCTTATCTATGCCCCTCATGATTTTATAAACCTCTATAAAATCACTCCTAAACCTACTACAATCCAGGGTAAAAAGTCCCAGCCTATCCATCCTCTCCTTATCACTGAAAGCATCCAGTCCTTCCTCCATCGTAAAGTCAGAAATGGGAATGCTTCCTGATGTTTGCACAAGCACTGTTCACAACTCCTCAGGGACAGAAAAACATCCATGTCCATAATGCAGCAAGATCTGGACAGAATTCAGGCCTGGGTGGATAAGTGGGGAGTACTATTCATATTAATATGTACTATATCCAACAAAAGACAACCACCTGATGAAGGAGCAGCGCTCTGAAAGCTAGTGCTTCCAAATAAACCTGTTGGTCTATAATCTGGTGTAGTGTGATTTTTAACTTTGTCCACTCCAGTCCAACACTGGCACCTCCAAATCACAACAAAAGATAATCACCCATGCATTCTTTTTACTGAATTCCTGATTATCTACATTCTGTGGGCAACCATGTATCAGAAACTGAACTGGACAAGCCGTGTAAATACTGTGACAACAAGCGCAGGTCAGAGGCTGCAGTGAATAACCCAGTTCTGATGCCCAAAAGCCTGTCCACAGACACAAGTGAGGATCGTGGTGAAACACTCCCCACTTGTTAGGATGACCTCAGCTCTGACATCATCCAGGACAAAACACCCTGATTGAATTGCATCACATCTACCACCTTCAGTACCCACCCCCTTCACCAATGAGGCACAGTGACAGCAGTGTGTACCATTTCCAGAAATTCATCCATACTCATCCGATAGCCTGGCCCAAAACAATACATAATGTCAGCTACCAAAACACTGCCCATGTAAGCAGTATGTTTATTAATATATAGCAAGAATTAGGTGTCAGAATGATATTAGAAACACACAAAATAAGAAGCTAATGAACTTGGGATTGCATGGCATGTCTTCACCAGCCTTTGGAGTGGAGGGACATTATTCCAATACCTATGATCTGGTTGCTTTTATGATTGAGCAAACTTTGTGGTTTGGTTGGTGGTGCTATCAATCAATGTTTCAACTGATGCCCATGGTTCCCAAAGGACAATGCTGCATCGTGTTCAAATAAGCAGGGTTTACACAGGTACTTCACAATGAAAGAATAATATACCCACTGCAGGAATTTATTATTCACTGCCTAGGAGAAGAATTGACTTGACATCACAAACTATCTGCATATCTAGAGAATAAAAGCTGCTTAGATTGAGGTGAGTATCAGATTGACTGACAGGGCCTCTACCTCCACATGGATTCAATCAATCATAGTCAAACCTTGGGAACACCAGCAGCATCATAAAACATTTATTGCCCGGACAGCTGTCTCTCACTATTTCTACTTAAATGAACCTTCCAGAAGGGTATGTCCGTCGCTCGTTGAATACAAATATATATAGTCCTTGGTGCAACTGATTTTTGAATTTACTTTCATAAGTAGTTGTACAGTAGCTGCAATCAGTGCTGATTCCAACAAACAAAGCACAATTGCTTCACAGAGTTATGACATGAACTCTGATATGGCTGCAGCTTCCAATGCACAACTCTCTTCAGCAACGAATACAGGCCAAATCAACCCACCTGCTCTTGGTATCACCTGACCCTGCATCTCTTGGATGAACAACAACAACCATCGTCAAGACAACAGCACTCATTTTCCTTCCATGATATTACTAAAGTTATTCGCAACATGATTTATTGCGGAGGCACTCTAACATTAGCTTTTAGAACAACGAGAACAGACTGTTTGGATCTGTTCCCTGATAATATGTGGAAATCCTTCGAATGTATTGCAAAAGCCAGGTCGAGAAACATGAGTTGATGTTAACACATGCACACAGAAGAACTCTTTGCTTGGTGCAGAAAAACTCAATAGTACCTTCTCTTTAATGTGCTTACAAGGCCACTGGAGAAATTGGTCACCGCAATAAACTTTACCAAGTTGTTAATATTTTCTTAACAGATGCTGGAGATTTAAGAACAATTGAACTGGAGCAGGAGTAAGCAAATCAAACCCTTGAGCCTGCTCCTCCATTTAATATAATCAGAGCTGATCTCAACTCAGTCTCAACTCCATTTTCCAGCCCGCTCCCTATTACCTTCCAACCCATTGCGAATTAAAAATCTGTTCGCCTCCTCTTTAGATTTACTCAAAGTCGCAGCATCCGCCACACTCTGGGATAGCGAATTCCACTCATTCACTGACCTTTTGAGAGAAACTATTTCTCCTCATTTCTGTTTTAAATCTGCTACCCCTTATACTAAAATTATGGCATCTCACTCTACAGCATCATCTCCATCAAAAAGACATACAAGATACCGTACTTCTTTGGACAAGGTTTTCTGTCTAAGAGCAGAAAAGGGTAGATTAGAATGGTCATAAACATTAGACAGAAGGTTGTACAGAGTTCTCTCAAAAGATGCTGCCAGACCTGCTGAGTTTCTCCAGCAATTTCTGTTATTCCTGTAAATTGACAATTGTTTTTATAGGAGGAAGAGGTAAAAAGAATGGGATAAGGCAATGTGAACCAAATGATACAATTTTTAAAACGGTGCAGAAGAGAGACCACAGCTTTAAATTCGATCATCTTCAACGATTTATGTATAAATTGAAACAAAAGCAGACAAAAGAATAGAAAGCAAATCTAATATGCCAAACCTTCACAAGTTATCAGTTGGGGTTTAGCCAGAGTGTGTTAAATTCTGGGCATCATATTTCAGGATGGATATCAAAGTTTTGGGTGAGGGTGCAGATGAGACTAGACTGAAAATAGGGATGATGGACTTCAGTTGTATAAAGAGACTAAACGGGCTGGGACAAAGTAGGATTCCTCAAGGTTATGAGGGGATTGATAGAGTAAACTATAAAGAAACCAGTGGTAGGTTGATTGGTAACAAGTTAACAAAGATTTAACAATATTTGAGAATGTTATGATCTGAAATGCACTGCCTGAAAATGGTACTGGAAGAAAGTTCAGGAGTAAATTTCAAATTAGAATTGGAAAACATGGAAAATAATAGGAGGATATGTTTATGCATCACCAGGAGATAACTCAATCAAGGCGGCATATGGGATACTTCAATAGTCAAGGTCTAGTATATAAACGTAGGAGGGTTAGACCACAAACAGTAGTAAGAATGCAGTTAGAAGATTGTATATAGTTCAGTGCATACATTTCAAGAAAACGTAATGAAATAAGGAGAGAGGGATTTTCTTCTCTATTCCATTCCACATTCTCGTTCACTTAAGAGATCAACCTCCTGGCAGGTCACCAACAATGGCAGACTTCTTTCAAGACCTTCACTCCATCCAAAGCATCAGACCTACACCACTATAAAAACTGAGTTAAATTTCATTCTTACAATTCATGTTTTATCTCCATCCAATTTTGTATTTGCACAATGCTGTGGGTAAGTGGATTGAAAGAGCTGTCATGTTTTCATTTAGCTCTAGGGCAAGTATGCAAATTAAAATTACCTTCTTAATTTTTAAAAGCTTGTTGCTGCCTTTTTAAAAATTGACTCAATCACGGTGAGGTTAAGAAAATAGGCGTGCATCCACATGTAAATATACTCTCACAAGCCAATAAAAGTAAACACCTCAGGGAGACATTATCCACTGCTTTGAGGGACATTGTCAATGGTGACTGAAGTGGGAAAATACAGAAAGGATGAAGAAAAAAAAATCAGATTATCCTCGTCGAGAAAAGAACGTTCAACTTTCCCTTTTGGGTTTAAACAGTATGTTCTGAATCAAACTAATGAGCAGCAAATACCATATTTTCACTTAATTGTATCCTGCTATTTGCCAATCTCTCCTCATTTCAATGGCAATTTGCCCCTCCTTCTGAGAAGCACAAAGGTACTAATTCCTGACATAAAAGTCGAAGCTAAGCAGTTACCCAGCAGCAAAAGCTCCCTGCTTGCTTCTTCAGGCCCACATCCAATCCCTGTATACTCCATGGACAATCCCCTCTTCCACCCTGCACCCACACAAATGGGCTTTGCCAAACTATCAGCCTTACCACATTTTCATAATGGTTTTCAGACAAACTTCAGCCCTCCAGGACTTAGGAGGTCATGAACATTCAAGCCTGGATTTGAAAATGGAGGTCCCTTAAAAACTGTACTTTCTAATTGCTTTTTTGTAAGCATGAAATATCATTTAAAAGCTATTACAAAAGTATTTAACTTTCCAAAATTCTAGCATATTAAACAAAGTGACAGTTCACTTCTACCTGATCAATTTAGGCACAGGATACACACACCCCTCATGCATCTACAGAGACTGCTTCATATGGCTCTTAAACTTTCCTAGTGTTCACTCAATTGAGGTGATTTGGAAGCTGCCAGGCTCTCTGGTTTGCAATGCTTTTTTGCATGTAAGTTCTTCAGGCACTGCCAGCCTGTTTAAATGACTTTTTACGCACAGAAAGAGGCAAGCAGTTTGTCATTGTAGGGGGAATTGAACAGTTAAAAGAGAAGGATGTGAGGCAGCAGATGCAATAGCAATGTCCCATCTATAGCATGTGGCCACCAACTTATTGGCAAACACACTGCACATGTTTCAACCAAATGACCATCTCTGAAAATCAAAGGACACCAGAGTCAACAGGGACTGTGGCAAATCAGTGACTGCTGCCAATTCAGTCAAGTCAAGGGTAGAGGGTGTTAGCCATGGTCAGGCAGGCATTGTGTGTGTGTGTGTGTGTGTGTGTGTGTGTGTGTGTGTGTGTGTGTGTGTGTGTGTGTGTGTGTGTGTGTTTTGCAGTCCTGGGATTGGGCCACGTTCAGTACTGCAGTTCAAATGCAACCAGCCCAGGAATAAGAGGGACATCATTCAAGCTACTATGGAGGCACCCGGCCAGTCAGTCAGAACTGTCCTGCCAAGTTAGTTTGCGGACTGCTCCATGATTAATCCTGTAGGCTTATGCATTGTCGGTTAGGGACTTTTCAGGTAAGTATGCAAGGACACAGTCTGTGATTTTCAAGATGGCTTTTTTCGGAGGGGTTGACATCATAATGGAGGAGTGCCTGATGTTGGAAATCTCACCCCACCTTTACCAGTCATCACAAATGTTTAAAATTTTATCAAAGTATCGAAGTCCCTACTTTCCCAAAATATAACAAAGAACTGTGGGTACTACATATGTGAAACAAAAACAAAAATTGCTGCAGAAACTCTGACTCATTAGGTAGACTCGTACTATCCGAAAACCTCCTGAAAACCCCTACAGCAACTGGTGGGTAAAATAAACTAGCTCTCTTCAGACTTTCAGTACCTTACTGGGGAAAGAAACACACAATTTGCTCTTCCAGCAGTCCAAAGGCTTCTGCCAGTATAATTCACACTCACATGCTGCTCAGTTATCCAAGAGCCAACCTCAATTTTTGTTGGGCTGACTGCCTTTGGCATTCACAACTGATCACAACTTCACCAACAAGCCAACCAAGCAGTTGCCAACTATATTTAATTTCCGATATACATCCTGGTGCTAGCCCATCATTAAGCAGCTTCCCCTGTTGCTTGAATAAATTAGCACTGTCAACACCGCTCATAATGAGTTACAGTAACTTGCTTTTAATTAGCGCAGCAATGCCGTCCAGTATTTCCTTCCAAAACAGTCCTTCTCCCATTTCAAACTACAATCAAAAGAATACAAAAATAAGAAAATGGGGGCTTTACAGTGTAGAATAAGCTTCTGCAACATTAATTCAGGTTAAGCTTGCATAGCTCCTTAAGGAGGCATGAGATTGTATCATGATGGTATGGCAACAAAGCCGCTGTGTCACAACAGCAAATGCTTATTGGGATTGTTTGGAGGGCTCAGGAGTACCCCATTACTGTTCGATTTCCAATTTTCTACACAGATCATTGCCTCACATGTTGGAGCTGGAGGCTATACACCAAGCAGCAGCTGGGGACCTGTGTGGCTTCTTTACCTCACAAATGCAACTGATGACATTTTTTCCGGTGCACAGCTCATCATTTCCTTCCCCTGCAATGAGGGGAGTCCAACAGCCCAGGTCATGGGATTCTCCACAACTATTGGCTTCTCCCCAGTTGCATGGTGCTGTAGAACACTTTGACAGTGCCCTGTTACCATCCTGCATAGTTTATCAATAGAAAAGGCATCCACTCAGTCACTGTTCAACTTATCTCTGATCAGCAATGCCAAATTATGGAGGTCTATGCCAGATATCCTTAGACTCTTACACATCAGTTCCTGGTTTCTTTCAAAATCCTTGGGTCATTCAGGGATGACTGCTGTGAGAAAAAAATGTTGAGAGAGCGTGGTGTTGGAAAAGCACAGCAGGTCAGGCAGCATCCGAGGAACAGGAAAATCGACGTTTCGGGTTGGAGCCCTTCAACAAGGAGGGCTGATGAAGGGCTCCGGCCTGAAATGTCGATTTTCCTGCTCCTCAGATGCTGCCTGACCTGCTGTGCTTTTCCAGAACCACACACTCAACTCTGATCTCCAGCATCTGTAGATGTCACGGTCTCCTGCTGAGATACAAGGGCCACCCTTTCTAAGCATGGCTGATTGACACAAGATTAAGATATAATACTGTCCACAATTTGATCAGGGCTAGATTGGAAGCGATTATAAAAGGCACCTGAAGGAGAATGCTGATGCCTGGGATGCTCTGGCAGGTCCTTGCGGTCTAACGCAGAAAACAATGTGTTGTATCATTGAGACATGCTGTGCTCACGCAGGATTCTAGAAAGTGGGCATGCTCTTGAGGCAGTAGGGGATCAACAGCAATGCTCGGAGGATGAGGATAAAGTTAAGGATCAGGACAGTGACCAGGAGGGACACCCAAGAGACCACAGCAAAGCTTGTCATTGTCAGGCATAACGGGCTAGACTTAACATAATTGCAGCCCAACACCAACATCAATGAGCTGGGTGTGGATTTCCTTTCATTACAACTTTGCTTCTTATAGGGCAAGCAGCTCTGGATACTTAAGATACATGTGGACCTGATTACCTCTGCACTCCTTGAACTTTTCTGTTGCTGAATAAATACATTCTTCTTCATATGATTGCATGCACAGTATCTGATCCCACGTTCTCGAACCTTTACATTACAGGTGTTTCTCACCATTAGGAAGTCAGCAGCAATCCGTGAGACAGACCAGTAAAATTGCATGGCACTAGATCACTTTTCAGGCTTCAGTAAGCACCTGAGAGCCAGGTGTTGAGCATCAAGTTTATCATGATAGGCACCAGGAGGGGACCAATCTTGAGGAACCACCTTTTACCACCCAGACCATAAGTACCTTGTGGTCCTTGTGAGCAAATGAGAGGCTACCTCACCTTTCTGCACCATAGCCTCAGCTGAACAGTACATTTTGATGGGTGGGTCCTGGCAAGTGCTGCGGTGATGGTGTTTAAATATGGCACCAGCAACATGATCGTGAGCCAAGGATGGTAGAAGCCAGGTGCATCATTGATGAGCTGAAGAGGGGATAATTATGAAAGTATTGTCAACACGGGCCATGGCAGGTCACCCACCATGAACCTCACAATACACAACAAATCAATATAGTGTTGGCAATATAAGGATGACAAACTGGAATATGGAACCGTGTGGATAATCTGGATGAAAGGAGTAAGGTTTTAAAGGCAGAAATATGTTTCTTGGAAGTGGAAGAATGTGACTCACATTCTAATTACTGAAAAATCGACTAACTTTGGAAAGGAGACAAGCAAAGCTTTTTAGGAGAGATTAGCAATTAGGCTTATTATTTTAATTGCTGGACAAACTTGGTTTATAATGGATGGGTCTGTGCACTTAAAGTTGTTTAATAACACTTCTGAAGTTGTTGTTCTACTTCCAGTGGACATCTCTGTGTAGCAGTAAGACCTCCACAATGTGTCGTGAACAAGTATCTCTTTCTGTCTCCCCTAAGAAAACGAGAAGAAAGCTTATTGCTGAACAAGTTGCATAGCTCTCTTTCAATGAAGTATTTTCAGGAAACTAAGAAAGTTCTTAAATGTTAGCATCTCTGACTGCCTAAAACTACGAGAGCTGATCTGTTACTTCTATTCCAAGACCAAAATCTAATTGACTTCCAATCTTGTCTGAAGACTTTTCAATTTATAACATATGGATTATTCATATACTAGAAATTGGTGTATGGGTGAAATGGAACAAAGTCTATTCCACATATCACACATTAGGCAGGTCTCGCTAGATCTAAGAGAAACTCCCACGGCAATACATTTTATTTCAAGGAAGTTAAAGGAGTCAAAGAGAAGATGTTCATCCAGTCTTATGGGGACACTTAGGCTTCCATTCAGTGAAGAGGCTAGGGATCTTTAGGCTGTCCTGGTGGGTGATGGAGCCAAAGAAGGATTGGACATACACAGAGTGAAAAGGAGAAGATTAGGACCAGGAAACTGCAAGCTGTTAAAAGTGGTGGAAGGCTTTGAAAGAGCCACAGCTGCAAAGACTGTGGTGGGAGGAAGCAAGAATGTTAGCATAACAATTTAATCTGCCATTCCTCAGCTTGCTTTGTTTAAAAATGCCTCTTAGCTTAAACTAAACAGACTAAGAGAGCTTGTTTAAAAAAAATTGCAGCATGTGAAATACTTGTATGCTAATATATCAAAAGCTATTTGCAGGCTCAAGTTATTTAAACACTTTCCAATGTAGGTCAATCATAGTTAATATGATCTAGAAATACTGGAGAGAAATCATTAGCTGTTAATCAGTTTTCAATTGTGCAACTAGAATGGGAATCTAAAGCATTTTTAAACTAATATGAAAAGTTCCATGAATGTCATTCCTATGATTTACCTACCAACATTTGTCCTTTAAAACTAGCATTTCCACTACATTGATCAGCCTTGTGTTTTTATTCTCATGCACTGCAGTGCTTTTCCAACTGAAATGGTACCACAGTGCAGTGGAAATGCTGTAAAGTTTCCTGTCAGTATGTTCTGCTCTACTACCTACTGTGATTCAAATGCCTCTGGCTGATAGGGAAAGCATCTTACCACCTCCTGCTTTAAATTGATTGACAAGCACTTTGTTCAAATCTAAAATGAACACCTTCTACTCTTTCCTTCTGTGTGAACAGTCTTGCTCGGACTGCTTTGAAGGTTCCGTACACTTGGCTGAGTTTCAAGTGCTGATGGATTTCAGCACAGTACATAGTCCATTCATCTAAGAATGATTGACCCTTGCGCACATTGAGAACCAGATAACTTTGGTGTTGGCTATTGGAAACTAAAACAAAAATGCTGGAAAATATGGGATGTGTGTGTGTCGACACAATTTCGGGACTGTGACCTTCCATTAGAATTGGAATAGTTTTTGAGCAAGGTGCGAATGGAACAAGGCAAAAATGAAGGGGAAGGTATTTCACATGTTTAAGCAACAAGTGAAGCTCGCTGTTTCATAATGAAGCTGTGCAGTAGAAACAAGAGTGGGCTTCACTAATAACAGGATGCTACCATCAAGCCAAAAGGACTTCTGCCTATCAGACCGTGAGTAATGTGCTATATAGATTTCAGTGTTAATGTAGTGCTAGGGAAGTAGACTAAGTAAGTAGGCTCGGTTAGTAAGTACATCCAAAAGGATGGTGGACCTTGTCAAGCAGCATCTCCCCATGGTACTGACTGAATCAAGGCAGCCCACGCTTACTCAGTCTTACACCAGCCAACATTAGATATGATTGCATGATTTGACAACATTTTCTGGATAACCCTGAGCATAAGAATTACACTGACAACCAATTTAAGATTGTCAGTTGGGCTCACAGTGGTACATGTGTGTACTGTAAGCTACATAGATTAATGCACACAACCTCACTCTTTACAAACAGAAAAAATACATATACACAGTGCACTTGTTTCACATCAAAACATAGGTGACAGCCATCCTCTAGTTCATTTCACAGGCCCTGACCGATTAGAGTCAAATTGTCCAGTTTAACATTTGAATAAAAAGTCTGGTAGTCAACTGTCAGTCATCATTAACAGTTGAATTCTCCATTGGAACATCATTTTTCCTTTTATTAACTCATGGGATGAGGGCATCACTGGCTAGGCCAGCATTTATTGCCCATCCTTAACTGCCTGGGCAGTTAAGAATTAACCACATTGCCAAGGGTCTGGAATCACATGTAGGACAGACTGGGTAAGGACAACAGATTTCCTTCCCTAAACAAGATGGGATTGTTCTACAAATCGAGAATGGTTTCACGGTCATCATTAATTCCAGAATTTTTAAAAATTGAATCCAAAATTCCACAATCTACCATGACAGGATTCTGACTCATGTCCCCAAAACATGATGATGCCACTCAGTCATTGCCTCCCCTCAGAAGTACCTCCATTAATCAGAGTCTACTTGCTAATCAGTTTGCACTCTCCTCTCCTCCAGTATAAATACTGGTTTTTCCTTTACTTTGCTATTCCTTATGAATTGTTCCGATGAGTGGAAGGCTAAAATGGCAGAAAATGAAACATAGTGGGGGACAATGTTTATGGTCTGAAATTGGGAAGGTCAATTTTGATTCCACAAGATTGCACAATTGCTATCTGAATGTTGGGCGCTGTTCCTGAAGCTTACATTGAACATAACTGGATCAATGTATTAGGATAGGAGAGAAATGTTAGCATTAAAACAAGGTGAAGTATTAAATCAACTAGAAACTGATGATAATGCTTGTGGGCTGAATGGAAATGTTCCACAAAGTGTGACCCAATCTGCATTTGGTCTCCCCAGTGTATAGGAGACTACATTATAAGCAGAAAATACTGTACACTTGACTGAAAGAGGAACAGATAACTTTTTTCATCTGGTTGGTGTTTTTCACATTAGACAATGAAAACTTTGTTTTCATTTGATATTGCACAGAATCGGAGGATTGTATGTCATGCATATTGAATAAGTGGCGATAAAGAATTCATGTGGTGACAGGGTGGGGGGCTTGGTGAGGTTTAGGTAGTCTTTAAAGACTGTTGGGTGCTAGGCTGCATTGCTTGGGGGCTGCAGCAGCCCTTTACACACCCACTCCCACCCGCATGAGTCAGTAGGTCCTGTGAACAGTAGAGTGAAGCCCATTCTGGTGGGAATAGAAATCATGGGTCGGTTGTGTGGTTTGAGAGTCACAAAAGTGCATAGGTTGGGCTGTCCCAAGCCTGGCGGAATATTTGACCCATCAGACGTCTGGGTTTTTGCCTTTCAACCTTTTTTTTGCTCTTTTAACATGCTCATCCAGCTCTTATTTTTCAGTTCTTAGGAAAATGTCAACATCAGATATGAAATGGACCTGCTGTCTCTTTCTCCCTCTCACAGTTCTATGGTCATCTGGTCATTTCCTGTCCATCGCCTTCACATATTTCTGCATTAATTATGTACAATGCCTTCTTGACAAAAAATGTTGTCCCATTTCCCCTGTACAAAATGGTTTCCCAAAGATGTTGTCATCAGAGTGACATTCTAAATAGATACAACTGATGGTTTGGTAACGGTTTAGTTCGGTAATGGTTCCTTTCTATACAATATCAAATGTGCTGTTATCTGCTCCCAGCTCAGCACAGAGAGCAGCAGCCAGATAGCAGTCAGTCAGTTCAACTCACATTGTTCTTTAATCTTAAAATGAGCAATATTCCTCATCTTTTGCACTCATCCTGTTCCATTTACCTGAATGTTTTCTCCATGGAAGATACATTAATCAATTTTCCAGGACTGCCTTTGATGTTGACAGTGAATTTTGACACAAAGCACAAAAAAAACCTCTCATCTGTTACAGACCTTATTGGTCATTGGTTTTATGTCACCCATGCCCAGCCTTGTGCTTCCCCAACAATATGTCAAATACATCATTGCTTATAAAAATCTGTATCTGTAAAACAAAACATTGCAACAGAAAGAGGCTATTCAGCCACTCAAACACGGTCTCTGTTGTGTTTGAAGATCAACTTTCGTACAGTTGAAAGGACACTAGAAATAAAAATATAAAACGACTGATGGCTTGTTGGGGGTGGGGGGGGGGGGGGGTTGAAAGAGAAAGAAAGAGGGTGTTTTAGATCTTGTGGTACAGTGGTGGTGTCCCTACCTCTGAGCCAGATGGTCCAGATTCAAGTCTTCCCTACTCCAAAGCTTCGTAACACATTTGAATGGGTTGAGTAATAATATCTGAGATGTCGAGGGGGGAATAAAGTGGCAATGGCATAAAACAGAAAATGTGGAACTGCTGGTGAGGATGTTGCAAGGTCATCATTTTAATATCCCACTATGTTCCTGCACTGCAGAGAACAAGGAATACATTTCTCAACAGAAGCTAAATATGGAATGCACTGCAGTTACTATGTTCTTGGTAAACTTCAAAGGACAGGCACGAAAGAGAGTTTTCTCTGATGTTGTAGTACATTTCAACATTGCAATACAGTAAACAACTGAAGCAATAATATATAGGGACCGACCTACATTAAAAACAAACTTTCAATGCATTTTTCTAATTTTCATCAACTAGTGCATGGATCTCTCAGATTTAGAAGGGGAAGGGTAAATGTATGCAGATATTGATTACTGCTACTGCTGCAACGTTTATCACTGGGCCTTAAGCAATAAATGTGCGCTGTGTCAACAAGGTCAGCAGAAGATGGAGTACTATAATTTATTTTTAAACTTGTAGAAAGGTATCAAAATTGCATTTACCATCCCAATATCTCATTGTTTCTACTTTCATCTTTCACATCTACAATCCATAGTAAGTGAACTGGATTTGGGGATGCAGGTTTTAGTTGAGTTCAAGAGACTTCTCAACTTCAACAACAAACTGAGCCATTTTCAGCACCAACTCAACTCACTATCTTTTGCTCTCACCAGGAAATTGTCACATGATAATTTTTTTGTGATGTTTCAATCAGAGGAAGATACAAAATCGCAAGCGAACTGCATAATGTGGGTGAAAGGATCACCTAATGATGTGTGTGACTGGCCGAAGCAGGGAATAGCCAAATGGCAAAGGCCAAGAATTTATCTGAATTAGGCTACTTCAAAGAGTGGAGGAGACAGCAGCAGGCTGACCTCCTTACCTAGGTTTCCATTCCGATCTTGGGTGATGTTTTGTGTCAGGAATGCCAAAATCACAAGTTTGAATCTGCAGCTTTTGGTCCAACCGATGACATATTTTATAGATTTCTTAAAGAAAATCTTTTGGTACAAGAAAGGGGAACCGAGATTCACCCCTTTTACCAAATATAAAGCGTGAGGCCTTGGGTTCAAAAATGCAACTCCCACTGAACAAATTCCCAGTTTTATCTTCGATGTCAGGAACTAAGACGACACACTCAAAGAAGCAGTCAAATCTTAAGCATGAACCATCCCCAGACATCTAAAAGGCTGCTCAACAATAGTACTGGATCAACCTATGAAGTCCCACCTGTTCGGAATAAGCCAGTGATTATTGCACAGGTGTTCAGACCCTTAAGCCTTACAAATTTGAAACCCATATCGTTACAGTAAATCCTTGAAGCTATTAGCCATTTTATTTCTATTGCCCATCAACAAGAACAGTTATTAAACGTTTTCATGGGAAAGTGGATGAAGTCACACAGATCACCAACCTTTGAACACTGGCAAGGGTCACAGAAAATCCAGGAAAATGTGGTCAGAAGGGCGTACAACTTATCCACTCAATTTGGCCTGAATATGAGAAGTATTATGGAACGCGACTCACAAAATAATTGGGAATGAACTGCAGAAAACCCCTTAAAGTGTACATTTGTTATTTCCAGTTATCTTGAAAGTCAACCTATTCACCAACAATTGAGCTTTTAAACCTTAAGCAAAGCAAAAATTAAGAGACAAACAAAATGATACCAGTTACATGTGAAATCATTCAGCACATGTCAAGATAAACTGCAACACGATGGATAGCATCACATTACTGTCTTGCCAATCCAGCACTGCAATTTCCAGAAGGTTTGAAAAAGGTTGCTGGGGTATCCAAGATATTGTTCCTCCTCACTGTTTCATGCACAGGATCAATTTTATGATGGAATGAAAGACACATGGGCTACTAAATGAATTTGCCAGTGAATGTTCTTACAAACAGACAAGCACCTCTGAAGGAAAACACACCACCTCCATTCTAGCTGTATGGTGCTATACAATAACAACCCACAAAGATGGGATGAATAGCTATTTACCTCCTGCCAAAAATCAGAAGCAGAAAACCTTGCTGCCTTTGTGTGCTGTACTCCTATGCTTAATGACAAAAATCTTTATATTTGCATTAAATACATTATTGTAAACATTACTTGTTGTGTATTGTCAAAGTACTTGTGTTTGATGGGGTGATATTACATTGGCATTTTGCTGCATTCATATTATAAGCAGGATATTACAAGGTATGGTTGCGAAAGTGAAATAATGATAAACATCAGTAGGCAACCCTTATGTAAGTGTTCTGTGATAGATATTTTTAAACTGCAAACGTAGCATGTCAAAGCAGAACAAACAGTATTTACATCCTAGTCTAAAATCAAAAGGTGTTTGTGAGCTGTGGTAGTTTAATAAAAGGTGGCTAACTAGGCCTTTGATGGATAACTATGAAAATGAAATCAAACACATGCACATCATTGCACAAAGTGTGAGAATATACTTCCTATTTATTTCTCTTTATAAGTGAAGGAATGAAAGCAGGACTTCTTAATAAATATCACGGGTGGAACTCACACTGGCTTAGTCACCATCGGATGCAACAAGCATCCGACACTTTCCAGCAGAAGTCTAGACATCAAGACGAGATTGTTGCTAGTGAGCAACAAGAGGCCTATTAACAGGGATTATCGCTTGCTATTACCTTCGTTATTACTTAGTCTCACCTCATTAATATGGAGGCTGTTATTCTATCATGCACCAGATAGAAATGACACACTGAAGCTTTTTAATGTGCAAGTCAGAACCTGGCCACTCCAGCTCACATTTTGCTCCTCTGGACCTCCATGTTGGAATTCTGCACCAATGGGCTCAAGGGAGCTTCAGTGGGCAGTGGTCGCACACATACCACATCCACAGACACTTGACACTGCTAATCTCAATACATCATCACAGTATTTTCAATCCATTTACAGCATGCTTCTGCTTGCCTTTAAAACACACCAACAATTACCATTGAAAAGCTGTTGCAAGGACACTCTGTGTGCAGGGAGAGACAGTCAGCTCACAAATTGGACACGGCAGCATCTCAGGTCTACTTGCCTGCTTTGTCTCAGTGCACAATCACTTAATACATACCCAGATGCACACAGCATCACTGCCTTTCCTTCTTGCAGCTTGGCCTCTCAGCCAGAGGCTAAAGGCTTACCTTGCTGTGCAGTGTAAGCTCAAACCCAGACAGACAGTTTGCAATGCTCGTTGGCAGCCATCAGAGAGGGTGGAATAGCTGCTGCATAGCACAGCACTATGTTAATCGCAGACTCAGAGGGTCAAAGTAACAGGGAGACAGAGGTGGAACTAATACACCACAAAGCCCAGGGCCAGCAGCAACCTGCTGCAGAAAGTAAACACAGTCTCCCCACTATGAAAATTCACAGCTGCAGAGCCCCTCAGGATGCTATGGAGGCACAAACGGCTGAGGGTCTTTCGTCCTCAATGTCATTTCCTCCAGATCAGTGAGATACAGTGTCAGGATAGACCGAGGGTATCCCTGGACACTGTCAAAGAACAGAGGTGCTGCTGGAGTGGGACTGTGACCCGAAGGAATGGCTGGGCCATCTTATCCTGGTGGGCATCAAAGGTGACAGCTGCACCTTTATGTGACTGGCTCCTTCCAGGGAGTCACGGGGACCACCGTGGAATCACACAATTAAATTCATTAACAACGGTGACCATTTGTACCAGATCACACTCATTGACTTTGTTTCCCTGTGACAAGGTCAGTGCTGCAGCCAAGGCAGTAAGATCTGTATCTTAGCTGGCTTCCCTCAGCTACAGGACACATCAACTATACACACATCAGGCTGAGAGATCCACAGCTTACAGTTTCTTCGAGGTTTGTGCTTTATACCCTGGCTGCAGCCATGATTCCGACATTCTCATATCCTTGCTGCATGTGAGGGGCCAGAGGCCTTGCAAAGATGGTTCCTCACAGACAAGGGTCACCTGTTGTGACCATGGCTGAGGACTCCACTATACAAATCCCTGAATGAGGGAAAGTGGAGTTATAATGCAATCCATTCTTCACCCAGGACAATAGGGCAGTTGGAGAGGAGGGTTCTGCTTAGTCTTTTGTTGTTTAAGGGTGAGGATACTTTAGCCCAGACTGGACAGGGATTGCCACCTAATCCTGGCACGCTTTGCTCGGCACAACCTGGAGCAGGCAACAAGAGGATGAAATGGACGCTACCAAACTGGGAGTTCAGCAGCAGTCTTCCAAGGAGGAGGACGAACACGTTCAGTGGTCGCAGCATAATATCACGCGTGACAGAGTCTATATATGTCGGGTGCTACAAATTAAACAGGATTTAATTGAGACCCAATTCCAGCAGATGACAGCTCAGTGCTGTGATCACTGACTGTAAAATACTTGTTGCTCAACAACACAGTTCATTTGTATTCTCGGAGAAAAATGCAGATTCTGTTAGATTCCTGTTCACTCTGGACATTTGAAACTAAAAAGTTAATGTTTTGCATCATTTGAAGATTTTGCTGTGTATGAAGGTCCCACTTTTAACAAAGATAAGATGCTGGGCTATAGTGGGCACTGGGGAAGGAGTTGTAGTAGGAGTCGTATAGGCTTAGAGAGGGTAGTAAGAATGGATGTGATAGGTCGGTGAGTTGTGTGGCCTAGTACTGAAACAATGGATGTTGAAAAATTGCAGTTGAATGTGCAAGGAGGTTTCAGCCATGTCATCGATGTGCTGTGAGACATGTTGGTTTATGGCTGCTGTGCCACTCCTTTGATGAAGGGCAGCTCTTCACTGCCAACATTTGTCCAGGATTCAAAGACGGGGCCCACGTCATGGATAATAGTCTACTCCAGGATAACACCGCATCGGCCAGTTTCTCTGGCTACAGCTGGTGGTTGAATTGAGCTAGCATCAGCTGAAAGGAATGCCACAGGAGTGCCGTAAGTAGTTAATGGCTGGAAGGAGTGAGAAAATTCACTAGGCCTCAGGGAGCAAAACCCTCCACAGAACTTGATGAAAATGACACTTTGCCAAAATCTGGTAAGATTCAGTCTCATAACTTAGATATTGGCAGACACTCGCACCTTAAATGTTGCTACCATGCATCACAAAGTATTGCAACTCAAAACTCAATGGATTAATCTCTAAACACATGACATTAAATGGTATTGTTCCAATGATTGATAGATGAATCAATCAATTATGGTCACAGTTTTATTGTGTAATGTTTTTGCTGAGCTGATAGATTTTAACTGGTGCATCCGTCAATGTGGTGATATTGTCGTCAGTATTACTTCAGACTGAAAAGGGGAAATAATTAGAACAAAAAAACTGTTTCAATCACCAGTTATTACTTTGTTCCTTGTTTCGAGTAGAAAGTGCATGCATGAGGAAGAACAGTGAAATATGAGGCTGTCTTCAGAATCAAAAAAAAACCTGCTGACACTCGTTGTTTGGACATAAATAGTGGTCTCCAGCATAACATACCAGCAAACAGCCAGCACCTGCTGATTCAGGCTTTATCCCGACTTCCCGTTTTATCTGTAATATTGGTGAATATTTTGGGAGCCCTTCAAGATGTGGGAACTACGATGAGTGACTACAGGTCTTCACCCAAGGATACATTGTATGGGATCACAATTCCAGCAGATTTGTGGTCAAATTTAAATTTGCAGAACATGACCCACACCCAAGACACATGGAAGCAACACATAACTAACACATCAAGCATATTTATGTTTAAAAACAAAAGCGATTTTCCTCTTTGTACAGAATAACATGGACTGTTTACAATCTTTTTATGCCCTCCCACCACCACAGCCTGAGAGATTGGGCAGATGATCCTGTAAACTATGTCAGAGATAAATATGCCGCAGATGCTGGAATCCAGAGTAGACAAACAGGACGCTGGAGGAACACAGCAAACCAGGCAGCATCAGGAGGTGGAGAAGTCGACATTTTGGGTCATGACCCTTCATCCACAAGTGTCAAACTGAAACGTCGACTTTGCCACCTCCTGATGCTGCCTGGTTTGCTGTGTTCCTCCAGCCTTCTGTTTGGCTATTGATGTAAACTATGTCAGATTGCCAAGCCTAGCCTGAGGCCTTTTGGAGGCCCTTAGCGAATTAATTAGGAGGCAATTAAAGGCCTAAATCCACCTCCACGACCATAAAATGCAGTACAGTGGGGGCTCAGATAGTGCAGTAACAGTGCACATACCTCTGAGCCAGTAGACCCAGATTCATGTTCCACCTGCTCCACAGTATCTAAAACACTGGCCAATGGTAGGCTGGCTGCAGTGCAGAAGCTGATTTTATCTTTTAATAAACAAATGGGAGGAAGGGGAGGTAACATCAGGGTGCCCTTTACATAATGCAAGCAACCCCTCAAAATGTCGTCACTCCTCCCCCAGCGCTGCTTCTGCCCGAGCAAAATCCATGTTTTCCTAGCCCCCAATCCTGCTTCCTAAGGTATGTAGTAACGCAACACCACCTTCTCAGTCTAATGGTTTTATAGTTTCCATTGGCTTGGTTGCCACTGGTGATTGCTGTGGGCCTACACAGTCCAGGCAGTGCCCACCACACAGTCCTGGCATTTCTGGACAGTTAGGGGTGAAAGCCAAACAGATTGGCTGGCAGATCTCAAAGGTGGGACTTCCTGTCCACTTCAAGATGCCACACCCCCACTTGCCAACATGTTAATTCAATGAGACAAGCTTTTTAAAATTCACCTCTGGAGCAGGTGAATCCTGAATCTTTACCACGAGAGCCCTAACACTCCTGAATCAACCTGTTCAGAGATGTTATTGCACATCTCTGGGGGGGGTCGGACTTAAAGCCAGGCCTCTTTTGGTCAGAAATAATGCTCCCCACTATAAAATCCAGCCCATAAATTGCAGGTCAGCTGCAGCAGTCACTAAATACAAAACACCTCTGCAAGCAGCAGTGAGACGATTCCACTCAATATACTATCTACCACACCATGGATTAATTTTCCTGCAGACCCATCTGCTGTAGAATTTAACTACTGTAATTGGCCATACTCATTTCATTAGTCATTAGAGGAATAAGCTTGATTATCAATCTCTGCTAATGTGGTCTCCACAACGGAAATAGTAGCACACTTATAAATCCTTCATATCATTTTAACCAATATTCAACTGTCCCAAAAATTCAGGAGATTATTAGACTATTGTTATTCACCATTGAAAAACCAACTTTTTGGAAAAGCCATACAATCATTCATTTGCATATTGGTTAGCTGGACTTAATTTCAACACTGTAAAATGTGTAGGTTTGGAATGAACTAAAATCTGGCCCAGTCCCTGGCATGGCTAGTGTTTGAACACGTCAGTTATCAGAATAACAAATACTGCCTGCTTTTAAACAAGCCAATGAGGAGAGAAGCTTTCCAAAAGGATTTTGCACACCCATATTACACCTATATTACCTATTGCATTCTGGCTCCTTGCCTAATTCACTATTTGAAAAACTACTTCTTCCAATTCCAAGTACAGATTCATTTAACTGTCAATCATCCAAAAATATTTAATCCGTGTGAAATCAAGATACCAAAATTATGTGATCAAAAATGCTTTTGACATTTTGCAGGGGATGAAAGAAAGGGAAAATGATTTGACAGGCTGACTACCATGCCTAATAAACAATTCCTAACACCCTTTTGAATTGAAAATCACAGAGGATCATTGCCACAGTTGGAGCTTATGCAAACATTCTAACACATACAAACGTGAGTTGTGATATATTCATTAACACTACACATTACACTTCTGCACTAAGCTTTACATGCACTCTTTAACTTCTAGATAAAATGGGTAATAGTCTATTGCTCTGACAAATGCCACAGTTCAACTGTTGCAGTGTTCCCCAAGTTTCCCACAGGTATTTAAACCAATTGGCTGAAGCTTCCAATTCCCTCATTAAAGGAAAGGGTCTTCAGCTGAATTTCTACATAATCCTAATGTTCCTCCATTGTGAGCAAATACGTGTCTCTTGTCAATGTCCAGTGGCTACTGTGTATTATTCTTTAAGCATTCTGGGTAGATGAAGCCTGGGAAGAAACATCTTGTGAAGAGCTTCCCCACCACCTGCAGTCATATCATGCAGTGTTGTTCCAGTGACGTCATGGAGAGCACTGACCTAAGCCCACAGTCTCCATTCATACAGGAAGAAACCACACAAATGTCTTTATCCCAGTCTCCCTATCCTGGGCAACTACAAAGCATCAAACGTGGCAAGAAAAGACAACTGAATATGCAAATGGGTTATGTAGCAATCAGATGAATACAACCATTTAAAGTAAAAGAGTACATTTTATAGTCTTTGTCATGTTACACAGTGGATTCACCAGAATAATTCTGGGAAGCTGTTGAGTACCTGGTGCCAATAGGGTCAACAATTCTTTGCTGCTAATAGGGACAGATTATGTTAATCAAGCTGGATCAGTCGAAGTTTTGCCCACTATTAATATAAAGGCATATTATTGCAGATGCTGGAGATCTGAAACAAAAATCAAAGTGCTGGAGAAACTCAGTAAGTATGAAGTATCTGTGGAGAGGGAAATAAATTTAAATGTTAAGTTCAGTATAAAGATGGAAATCATATTAGACTCAAATATTAAATTTGCTTCTTTCTCCAAACTTGCTGAGTTCTCCAGCACTTTCTGATTTTATTTCAGATCTCCAGCATCTTCAATAATTTGCTTTTGTTTTAAAAGTGAGCACTGATCCACTATTCTGCTCAAGACAAAACATTACAGCTGTTATGACCCATAAACCCAATTTTTAAAAAATACATATTTCCCAATCTCCTCCCAAGCTTGCAGTAATCAAATTAATTATGTTTTCACATATCGCTTATCCCAACTGAATTGATGTCTCTCTTGCCTCTTTAAGCTACTAAAATTCACTATTTCACATGTCTAACCAACTATACATCACAACCAAGGAAATCAAAATGTGACGGCTTGTTTTACTGCGACAAGATACCTACAATTCTGTTTCACCACATTAAACAAAATAGAAAGCAATGTTACAAAATAGCAGCACTCATTTTAAAGGAGTAATCTAATTTGATGATACTTCAAACATCTTGGGATTTTTCTACATTAAAACAACAGAATGCAGGAATAAGAATGTAAATTGTTCTAATTAAGATATCAAACTCATGAAGCACGCTTTGAGTCTTTTGAAGTAAGTTGATTGAATAATTATGCTACCTCGGTCATGAAAATTGTTATAATCCAACATCTTTGCATCTCATACTATTATGGTTATGCAGAAAGCAATGAGACAATTTTGCCATTTCTCTTATATTGCCTAGTTGTTTATTTACACTTGCGATTGTCATTTCATAGTTAATTTCAATTTTAAAGTACAGGGAATTTAAAAAGAAGTTTAGGCAAACTTCAACATCCTGGTCCATTGTTAATACTATAAGATATAAAAGGATGACTTGGATCAAGCACTTAAACTTTCCTTTTCTCTTTCTAAATGAACTTTCTCACATCTACATACAGCTAGTACTGTTGAATGAAACAACTCAGCAAGTGAGGAATCATGGTTACTACCCGATTTCATATTTTTTTAAAGCAATAATGGTAATTCTTCAACTAGTTGTTGTGGACTACAATAAGATTAATCCAAAATGCAACTAAGATGACGAGCTATGTTGCTATCCTGTAATTAAATGCTTTAATATTTGAAATAAATATTTTTCAATTCACAGTGCATGCAATTTTTGTGCCTCAAAATCAGCAATCAAACCGTTGACATTCTAACCTAAATGATTGTCCTCCTTCCAGATCTGACAAGCTCAAGGGAGGTTGCAAACATTTCAGATTAGCTGCTGAGCAAGTGGGTGCAGCAGGATCTGGAGCCCAAATGCTGTCAGATATCTGTCTTGGTCATTTTAATTTGTTAAAAAAGCTTTCCGAATATTTCCAAATGATTATCCAGTTTACAAATACCTGGAAAATATTCAGTAACAGCATTTCAAAGAACTAAAAACTCCAACAATACACACTGCTATTTCTAAAGCATACATCCATTTCAAGACCTTAATGCATGTCAGAATTTTACAAAGCCAGTGATTACTCAGTCTGAGCTACAACCAACCCAGACTACCAAACCCACTATTAAAACCACACTTTGAACTTGTGTCCAATAATACAGATAGGTTCAAATATCTATTCACATTGCTTTATAACAATTAGGGAAATACAATT
Organism: Chiloscyllium punctatum; assembly: GCF_047496795.1. NCBI lineage: Eukaryota > Metazoa > Chordata > Chondrichthyes > Orectolobiformes > Hemiscylliidae > Chiloscyllium > Chiloscyllium punctatum. Next base: position 81,197,530 of record NC_092746.1, on the reverse strand, counting down.
TCAATCCCCTCAGCACTCAACCAAGCAAGATCGCCTGCTCAGGTGATTTACATATCAAAAGGTCTGTCTGTAATTGTAATTAAAAATACCATCATGGAGCAATTCAGTTCCAGACAATATTTGTGGAAGTTCTTATTTTCTGGCCATTAACTTAAGCATTTATGATTATAAACTCTATTATCAAATAGATTAGCTAGTAGCACAAGTACTGAAGCATAACCCAAACATAGACAGTTTAGACAATATAACAACTGCTGGTAATTTTGAAGTGTACAACATCCGTTATCTTCCTTCTATTGCAATTAACTCTATACAACACGATGTGGAGGTGCCGGTGTTAGACTAGGGTGGACAAAGTTAAAATCTCATAGCAGCAGATTATAGTCAAACAGGTTTATGTGGACACAAATAAACCTGATGGATTATAATCTGGTGTTATGCGATCTTTAACTCTGTACAAGATGGAGAGACATTAGCAAAGGCAAGACAAGTAATCAAGAGACTCAGGCAATGCTCCAGAGACATGTTTCTAAATATCATTACTATGCTGAAAATGTGTTGCTGGAAAAGCACAGCAGGTCAGGCAGCATCCAAGGAGCAGGAGAATCAATGTTTCAGGCATGAGTCCTTCTTCAGGATTATCATGACATCCTGTGGAATCTAACTTAAATAACATTTGGAACAAAAATAGTTAACAAAATAATTATTGATTGTTGTTGACTAATTTTCTTTTAGAAAAGCAAAGTCTGCCATCCTTAGGTATTCTGGCCTATATGTGACTCCAAACAGTGGGAACACCACCTGCAAGTTCTTTTTTCATTCATGGGATGTGGGCACTGCTGGCTTGGCCAGCGATTATTGCCCGTCCCTAGTTCCCTCGAGAAGGTGGTGGTGAGCTGCCTTCTTGATCTGCTGCAATCCATGTGCTGCAGATAGAGCCACAATATCCAAGGTTGTGACTGCAAATTGCAGTTTGCTGTGCTCCTATGTATCTGCTGCCCTTGTTCTTCTCAATGGAAGTGGTTGTGGGTTTGAAAGGTACTGATAAGGATCTTTGGTGAATTTCTGCAGTTAGTCTTGGCGATAGCCAACATTACTGCTACTGTGGAGGGAATGGGTGCTTGTAGATGTGGTGTCTATCCAGGAGGCTGCTTTATGCTGGATGATGTCAAGATTCTGGAGTGTTGTTCAATCTGCACCCATCCAGGCAAGTTTCTCTCCAAGCCATTCACCATCCTCATTTGGAAATATATCACCATTTCTCCAGTGTTGCTGGGTCAAACTTCTAGAATTCCCTTATGAACATGGGTCGACTTGCAATAATTCAAGGTTGCATCTAACAACCACCACCACCTCATGTGCAATAAACGTAGGCCTAGCCAGTGAAGTTCATGTCTTGTGAATGAATAACAAAAATGGACCACAGTAATGTGGCGGACTCTTAACTGCCCTCTGAAATGAGTTAGCAAGCCAGTCAACTCAACAGCAGTTAGGGATGGGCAACAAATCCTGGCCTTGCCAACAACGCCCAGATCCTATGTAAGAATAAAAAATAAAGAACTGCATTATGAATGCTCTACTCCAATTAATTTTCAACTCAATGAGACAATTGGGACGGTACAAAGTATTTATTTCTCTGGTAGATCTTCCAGATGCTAAACTATTTTAAAGAGTTTATTTTTGGGCATTTGATTTGTTAATGTTATAAAATATTAAGTCAGAAGTCATATGACACCAGGTTATAGTCCAACAGGTTTATTTGAAATTACAAGCTTTCGGAGCACTGCTCCTTCACCAGGTGATGTGAGCAACCCTCAGAAAGCTTGTGATCTCAAATAAACCTATTGGACTATAACCTGGTATGATGTGACTTCTGACCTTGTCTACACCAGAACAATAGCAGCCACCCTAGACATCTTGTAAAATATTCAACCTACAGATATGGTCCAATATTACCAGCTTTCTGCTGTTCTCAGAGGCAAACGCTGCAGAGTTTGATTAGCTCAATGTAAAGGTGTACCCTTCACTTAAAGCCAAAAACTTGTCAGTATTGGCAGCGTGAAAGTGCAGCACAATGGCAAGCATTTTAACCCTTTTTTTTGTTTATTAAAAAGGGGCAAATTTACAAAAAAAAACACTATAGTTTAGGTTCTTAGCAAGGGTCTCTGGCACCGAAATGTTAACACTGCTTTCTCGCCACAGGTGCTGCCAGGCTGCTGAGTTTTTTCCAGCAATCTCAGATTTTGTTTCTGATTTGCAGCATCCACGATTCTTTGGGGTTTTTTTTTGATTGTTTAGATATTCGAAGGGCCGAAAAGCCTTCCTTTCTTTTACATTGAAAGTTTTGCGAGACAGCGTCTGAAAAATATACATGATATCACCGCAGGGTACCCTGAGAGACTGCCTAGCTTTAAGATGCTGTCACATGGACAGACGTCTGCCTTTCCCACAGTTCAAATGCTGTGAAAAATAACAGGTAAAAAAGTTAAATAAAAATCACACCAGCGACGCTCCTTCATCAGGTGGTAGTGGAGGGCTCAATCCTAACAAAATTTATAGCAAAAATTTACAGTGTGGTGTAACTGAAATTATACATTGAAAAATTGATTGTCTGTTAAACCTTCTCATCTGTTAGAATACAGTGATAGTTTCCACGATCACCTGATGAAGGAGCGTCGCTCCGAAAGCTAGTGCTTCCAATTAAACCTGTTGGACTATAACCTGGTGTTGTGTGATTTTTAACTTTGTACACCCCAGTCCAACACCGGCATCTCCAAATCAGGTAAAGAGAAAGCACTGTAATGCAACACAAATCCTGAGCAGCAACACCATCCAGTCCGTCTGCCAGAGAGAGTGCCCGCTGCCGCACTCAGTGCAGATCAACATTCAATATCAATCCAAGAGCGCACCTCGCTCCCTCCCTAACCTCAACCCAGCTACCAGGACCCACTGCCTTTCTGCACAGTCAAACTCCACACGAATCCTCAAACTCCCAGTGGACTCGGCCCATTGACTTTGTCTGAAACACTTGCAAACTCTGCTCGGAATCTCAAGCAAGTTAGACCTGCGGTTCCTTCCTGAGCAAACTGCAGGTAGACCACCAGATTTCCATATTCTCTGCAAAGCGCGTCTTAAATCTTTTTTTTATTTAAAAAAAGGGGGTGGGGGGGAAAGAGGGCGTCAGCATAATAAATGCCAGGAGTAAGAATCGGACAGCTTTGAATTGGAAAGTAATGGAAGTGAGATTGTCGAGCCCAGCTCTGCCTGACACTGGCTGGAGGTAGACGGGTTTAGGCAGCGGGGATGTGGGTTGGAGCCTCCTCGCGGTGACTTCTCCTCACCCGGTCCCTGACAAAACCCCGGCAAACGTGTGCGCTGGAAACACGCATTCGAACAACAGGCTTCAGAGCTTCGCAGTTGTGCCAGCCTTTCTGTGCTAAACCACCTCCCCCTCACCCCACCACCAGTGTGAAGGGGAAAATGGGAGAGAGAGAGACACACACACACACACACACACACACACTGTGCAGCCGCTGAGCTGAACTCACTCTGACGGCTTTAACATTTAACTTTCCTGAATCTCGCTCGCAAATTCTTCCCGCCCGGCTCCAACACCTCAAAAAGTGATGCGCAGATTATTTTAAAGAAGGCAAGCAGAGACTGCATTTGAAAAGAGAGCAATTCAAGCCTCCTCCCGCTATATAAACTGTTAGTGCCTTGAATATAAAAAGTGCAAACGGGAGGAAAACTTCCACCTAAAGCTCCATTCGTTCACCCCCACCCACCCCCGGCTGCAGATTGTCAGGAACTTAATGGCAAGAAAAACGAAGGAGCAAACTTTCGAACTTGACAGTTCGTGCAGCCGCGAGGTTTCTTTCCCCCCTCTCTCTGGTTTTAAATGGTTTCTTGTTTGAAAGAGTGTGAGCGCTCCTTACCAGTAGCATCCAGAGTCTGGCCGCTTCGCCCGAGGCTGAGGTGCACCAGGTTTCCCAGGGTTACAAAGAAGCACAGGGCAGCATTCAGGCAGCCGGCTTTCCTCACACCCGCCATGATGATCGCCACAAGTTTACATTTGCCGAGTCCAAGCCCGAGTGTCCCACCCCCTCACCCCCCCCCGGCCCCCCCTCCCTCTTTCAACAACACTTCCACAGTCACTTCGAGAGAGAGAGAGACACACACACACACAGAAACACCTTTAACAAAGCGCCCGCTCCCCAGCTGCGGAAGGGAGTGAACAAGCCAGTCAATCCAGGGCGGGCTGGTGTGAAATGTCAGCAGCCGGGAGCCCGAGCTGCGGTACAGCTTCCCCCGGAGACCCGCGGCAGGCAGAGGCTGCCTCTCCGTCTGTGTGCCTCCCTCTCTCGCCGGAAGTGTTCTTCCTCCCAAATCTCCACACTGAGAGAGTGCAGCTCAGGCTCCATCATCCGCAGACAGCAAGCGGTTTGTCCCCCTATCTCCACTTGCAGGCTTTAACCTCTCTGGAAGGAGCAGTTACTGGGTTTGTGTGTGTGTCCCTAAGCAGTTACACTCCCTTTCATACCTCTGTATGGAGAGCCACTGGCGGTCTCCTGCTACTGTTTGGGTTGCTCGCTCGTCATGTCTTTGCAATAAAAAAAACTCCCAATTGTCCCAGAGCTTCATTTTCGACTTGCCGTCTCTGGCACTTTGTGTGCCCAACCTCCCAGCTCGGGAAGGTGCGCACGACATTGCTGCTATTTCCACCTTAAGCGGTATTTGGGTCAGAACAGAACTTGCAGAGAGCACCCTTCACTGCAGCATCTGCCTCTTTTACTTTCGGTCCCTTGACGATCTCAAGCTAGTGTTAAACACAGACTGTCTATAATAACATGAACGCCATTGCTGACAGGTGAACTGTGTTGATTGTCTACCGCGAAATCGCTAATAACAATTTAAGACATTTCAGTAATTTGCATTCTCCCAGTCTGCTTTCCAGTTGTGTAATGTGCCTCGAATCATAACGGGTTTTGGTCATGACGAACGTATTTGGGAGTTTGGTTTCCTACCTTACATATTTAAACTATGTTGTATTAATACAACTTGCTCTTAATAGATTGAGAACTGATAACAATGAGAAGTTAAAATGTTTTCATATTCGTTTCTGAACAACTTCGACACAATGAGGCACTTCAGCTGTACGTTCAAGACGAGCACCCTCTACTGTAGCCATGTGGCAGTATACACTGTGTGACCTGTTGGAGCAATATGTTTCAGATACGTGGTTAGTTTTCTGATTTGCTCCAGTTTGAATTGGATCTAGGCTGAAAATTAATTAATTTTCAGTAGAGCTCCAAAAGATATTTAGAAGGAAGACTTCATCTAATAAGATAGGATTTATTGAAGTTCCAGATATAAGGTTTCCTCCCCCAGGCTGTGCTTCCCCGTCATCTCCAGTTTTAATTGCTGTAAGAAAGTCACAATCATAACTTCCTCTGATAGTGCCGATGCCGAAGCAATGCTGTTAAATGAAATCCTGTAGTCTTAATATCATTCAGGAGCAATGCAATTACTGCATCCACTTCAAAACTTGTAATCTGACTTTTCAAATCAGTAAAGCCAACCTACAAAATATATATGGAAAAATCTTGCTATTTTCTTGATGCTTTGGTAAAATCATTGTCAGCAAAATTGCAAATATGTCATTTAAAAAGAGCTGTTCCTCTGGATTCTTCAGCTTCCTTTGTACTTAGACAAAATTCTCCAGGATTTGTAGTGTTGAGTTTGAGTGAGATAATGATTAAGAATAATAAGCAACTAGGCTAAGAGATAACAGATGTAATTTAACGTGGATAACTGTGGACGAATAGAGGGACAATTGAGCATTAGGCTTTAGCATTCTAGCAAAGCTCCTGTCCAATAGAGATAAACAATAAGACCTGTGGACTCTTGCAGCACAGTGGTAGTGTCCCTACTCCCTCGGTATCAGACAGTCTGGGTTGTTTTCCACCTGCAACATCTTTGTACCATTGCATGACGGAATAGTTTGAATAAAATAATTAAAGAGAGGAACAAGAAATATAGATTACATATATCAAGCATTTTGAAATTGTACTGAAGCACCTCAGAGTGAAGCATGCTGAATAGAAAGAAGTTGAATTCTATTGCAATTTCAGTAATTTACAATTTGCAATTATTTGCCTTGATCTGTATGCCTGATGTAGAATATAAACTGTAAATATTAAGAGTATTACAATTGCATTCAGGTACTAAGAATGAAACATCTTGTATGGATACAAATTGAATTTTATTGAAGTGTCTCATTTTTAAGTTGAAATTTTTGTTCATGCATTCACTCAATTTTTATGATTAACATTGTTTCTGAAAGCGAAAGTAGATAAAGCCATTAAAAAAAACTATTTTTAATGAGGCATACATAAATTCACCAATATGATTCCAAAGATCAGAAGATATCATTAAGAGGAAAGATGTATTTTATTCAGCATATTTGTATTAGAGAATGTTAAGAGGAAATGTAGTGGATAAATTTAAAGCTGTGAAAGATTTTCGTAGACTAAATAATATTTTCTTTAGTTGGGAAGCTGACAATAAAGAATACTCAATTTAAAATAATCATTAAAGAGCCAAAGGAAAATTTTAACATTGAACAGAAGATCAAGTTGAGAATCGTAAACAAATATTCAAAACAGAGAATATACAGGACAAAATCTAGATTTTTAATAGTGTTAGATAAACATAATGGACATGACTTTGTCCAAGAAACTTTAATGTTTCTCCCAATTAAATACATGAATAAAAAAGGGAGAAGCATTTAACTTATAGTAATTGCTTAGAAACCTTACCTTGATAGCAAATCCTACTTTGCTCAATAGAGAATTCTATACCCAAGGTTATATATTTAAAGTAATTCATGGAAGGACAAAAGGGAAATGATTTTTTTTTTACATATAGAGTTTGGTGAATGTTTGGGAGTAACTGGAAGAGTTCCAGAAACACTTATGTAAAAAGAAACACTTGGCTGTTGCTCTGACATTGTGTCAGAACACAGGATTACAATGGGTTTTAAGAACCCTTAATTCCACAATTGTTTTTGAAAGAAAACTGCTTCAGAGACAAAATAACTGGTGGTGAAAATTCAGTGATGAGCTGGCAAAAATTATATGTGATGTAACACCTAAGAGTGTCAAAGAAACTTTAAGTGAACTGGACTGGGATCTCTTAAGACTACAAAGATAACAAGCAACTGACAATCCTCCCTCTCCTCACAGCAAGTCACCACCAGCCCCACCCGCCATATCTCCCAAGCTGCAGACAAATTTTATGTCCTTCCCTTTGAAGAAAATGCACGCATAACAGTTAAAAAGGCAATTTAAAATCAACTTTGAGTGTCCCAGTGAGAGTGAACATTCTCATGAATACCTGCCTAAGTTGATGAGTTGAAGATGCTGGTGTTGGACTGGGTTGTACAAAGTTAAAAATCACACAACACGAGGTTATAATCCAACAGGTTTAATTGGAAGCACACTAGCTTTCGGAGCGCTGCTCCTTCTTCTGTGCCTTACAATTGTGGCCTCTACAACCACCTGATGAAGGAGCAGCGCTCCGAAAGCTAGTGTGCCTAAGTTGAGTGATTTCAGCTGCAAAGTTCACCTTTGTGTTGTAGGTAAAGAACTTCTCTCACATTCAGCACTGGAAGGTAGCTGGCCAGAAGTTAACAGAAGGTAAACAGCACAACAAATGGACTGTCCCTCAGCCTGAATACTGTAATTCAATCACAGCGAAAAGGAAAACCAGAACTACAAAATCTCAACCGAGCAATAAAACTAGGGATTGTGAAACTGATTACTAACATCAATGCCTAACTACCTCCACTGCAACAGCCATAACACTCAACTATCTACTCTCTGTGAACAATTCAGAGACTGATCCATATACTGTTTATTAATTTTTATCTGTTTGAACTCTACATTATTTTGACCCTGTGAGTATGTGTGCATTAGTACTTCTTACATGTAATTAATAAACTCTATTTGTTAAGTCAAGAAAGCCTGGTAAAATTGGTTCCTTTTAAAACATTTCACTTGAGTCGAGGAGAAAGGTGTCCACAAAGGAAGGGACCCTTTTTAAAACCAGCCCTTATGGCAACAAGCTGAGATGTGGATGTATGAAGAAAGAGAGTCATGTCATCCTTCCTTATCTGGGACCTTAACAATATGGTGAGCTGTAATGAAGTAGGGAAACTTGCTTGGGGTCTGGATGTAGCAAAATACATTTGGAGTGCTGTAAGCTACAGGCTATGGTTCATCAATGGGAAATAAGGTTAGTCAGACCATTCCTCTTTACCTGATACCAACACAATTAATCAAATTGTCTCCTGCTGTGCCTTTCGTTTATGTTTCCCAGGTACTTGGTTTGGCAGCAGAGTAAGTTGCTCCAGTCAGAGCTCCTATGCTCTTACACAGTTCCCTTTCCTTTCTTTCTTTCCTCTTGGCAGCAGTTTCTGTCCTCCCAACCCAACTTTTAACTTCTTAAACTACCCTATCCTGCCTGGAGAATAGCAGTGAGATGACGGGAGACGAGTGGCAGCCAGAGCCTGGGCAGGAGCAAATTGAGCATGGGCTAAATTCCAGAAGCAAGTCAGGGCCGGAGTCGGGAACAGCACAGAGCGAGTGTGGGCCGAGGCCCAGAGCGTGAGCAGAGTGAGTGTGGGCCGAGGCCCAGAGCATGAGCAGAGCGAGTGTGGGCCAAGTCCCAGAGTGTGAATAGAGCGAGTGTGGGCCAAGTCCCAGAGTGTGAGCAGAGCGAGTGTGGGCCAAGTCCCAGAGTGTGAACAGAGCGAGTGTGGGCCAAGTCCCAGAGTGTGAGCAGAGCGAGTGTGGGCCAAGTCCCAGAGTGTGAACAGAGCGAGTGTGGGCCATGTCCCAGAGTGTGAGCAGAGCGAGTGTGGGCCAAGTCCCAGAGTGTGAACAGAGCGAGTGTGGGCCAACTCCCAGAGTGTGAGCAGAGCGAGTGTGGGCCAAGACCCAGAGTGTGAACAGAGCGCGTGTGGGCCAAGTCCCAGAGTGTGAGCAGAGCGAGTGTGGGCCAAGACCCAGAGTGTGAACAGAGCGCGTGTGGGCCAAGTCCCAGAGAGTGAACAGAGCGAGTGTGGGCTCAGTCCCAGAGCGTGAGCAGAGCGAGTGTGGGCCATGGCCCAGAGAATGAACAGAGCGCGTGTGGGCCAAGTCCCAGAGAGTGAACAGAGCGAGTGTGGGCTCAGTCCCAGAGCGTGAGCAGAGCGAGTGTGGGCCATGGCCCAGAGAATGAACAGAGCGAGTGTGGGCCATGTCCCAGAGCGTGAGCAGACCGAGTTTGGGCCAAGACCCAGAGTGTGAACAGAGCGCGTGTGGGCCAAGTCCCAGAGTGTGAACAGAGCGAGTGTGGACTGAGACCCACAGTGTGAACAGAGCGAGTGTGGGCCAAGACCCAGAAAGTGAGCAGAGCGAGTGTGGGCCAAGATCCAGAGAATGAACAGAGTGAGTGTGGGCCATGTCCCAGAGCGTGAGCAGAGCGAGTTTAGGCCAAGACCCAGAGTGTGAACAGAGCGAGTGTGGACTGAGACCCACAGTGTGAACAGAGCGAGTGTGGGCCATGTCCCAGAGCGTGAGCAGACCGAGTTTGGGCCAAGTCCCAGAGTGTGAACAGAGCGAGTGTGGGCCAAGTCCCAGAGCGTGAGCAGAGCGAGTGTGGGCCAAGTCCCAGAGTGTGAACAGAGCGAGTGTGGACTGAGACCCACAGTGTGAACAGAGCGAGTGTGGGCCATGTCCCAGAGCGTGAGCAGAGCGAGTGTGGGCCAAGTCCCAGAGCGTGAGCAGAGCGAGTGTGGGCCAAGTCCCAGAGTGTGAACAGAGCGAGTGTGGACTGAGACCCACAGTGTGAACAGAGCGAGTGTGGGCCATGTCCCAGAGCGTGAGCAGAGCGAGTTTGGGCCATGTCCCAGAGTGTGAACAGAGCGAGTGTGGGCCATGTCCCAGAGTGTGAGCAGAGCGAGTGTGGGCCAAGTCCCAGAGTGTGAACAGAGCAAGTGTGGGCCAAGTCCCAGAGTGTGAACAGAGCGAGTGTGGGCCATGTCCCAGAGTGTGAGCAGAGCGAGTGTGGGCCAAGTCCCAGAGTGTGAACAGAGCGAGTGTGGGCTGAGACCCACAGTGTGAACAGAGCGAGTGTGGGCCAAGTCCCAGAGTGTGAACAGAGCGAGTGGGGGCCAACTCCCAGAATGTGAGCAGAGTGAGTGTGGGCCAAGACCCAGAGTGTGAACAGAGCGCGTGTGGGCCAAGTCCCAGAGAGTGAACAGAGCGAGTGTGGGCTCAGTCCCAGAGCGTGAGCAGAGCGAGTGTGGGCCAAGACCCAGAGAATGAACAGAGTGAATGTGGGCCATGTCCCAGAGCGTGAGCAGAGCGAGTGTGGGCCATGTCCCAGAGCGTGAGCAGAGCGAGTGTGGGCCATGTCCCAGAGTGTGAACAGAGCGAGTGTGGGCCAAGTCCCAGAGTGTGAACAGAGCGAGTGTGGGCCATGTCCCAGAGCGTGAGCAGAGCGAGTGTGGGCCAAGTCCCAGAGTGTGAACAGAGCGAGTGTGGGCCGAGGCCCACAGTGTGAACAGAGCGAGTGTGGTCCAAGTCTCAGAGAATGAGCAGAGCGAGTGTGGGCCTCGGCCCGCAGGGTGAACAGAGCGAGTGTGGGCCTCGGCCCACAATGTGAACAGAGCGAGTGTGGGCCAAGTCTCAGAGAATGAGCAGAGCGAGTGTGGGCCGAGGCCCACAGGGTGAACAGAGCGAGTGTGGGCCGAGGCCCACAATGTGAACAGAGCGAGTGTGGGTTGAGGCAGCAGTTTCCTTCCTCCCAACCCAACTTTTAACTTCTGAAACTACCCTACCCTGCCTGGAGAATAGCAGTGAGATGAAGGGAGACGAGTGGCAGCCAGAGCCTGGGCAGGAGCAAATTGAGCATGGGCTAAATTTCAGAAGCAAGTCAGGGCCGGAGTCGGAAACAGCACAGAGCGAGTGTGGGCCGAGGCCCAGAGCGTGAGCAGAGCGAGTGTGGGCCAAGTGCCAGAGCATGAGCAGAGTGAGTGTGGGCCAAGTGCCAGATTGTGAGCAGAGCGAGTGTGGGCCAAGTCCCAGAGTATGAGCAGAACGAGTGTGGGCCAAGTTCCAGAGCGTGAGCAGAGCGAGTGTGGGTCCAGTGCCAGAGTGTCAGCAGAGCGAGTGTGGGCCAAGTCCCAGAACGAGTGTGGGCCAAGTCCCAGAGTGTGAACAGAGCGAGTGAGGGCCGAGTCCTAGAGTGTGAGCAGAGTGAGTGTGGGCAAAGTCCCAGAGTGTGAGCAGAGCAAGTGTGGGCCGAGACCCAGTGTGTGAGCAGAGCGAGTATGGGCCAAGTCCCAGAGCGAGTGTGGGCCAAGTCCCAGAGCGAGTGAGGGCCAAGTCCTAGAGTGTGAGCAGAGCGAGTGTGGGCCGAGTCCCAGAGTGTGAGCAGAGCGAGTGTGGGCAAAGTCCCAGAGTGTGAGCAGAGCAAGTGTGGGCCGAGTCCCAGAGTGTGAGCAGAGTGAGTGTGGGCCAAGTCCCAGAGTGTGAGCAGAACAAGTGTTTGCCAAGTTCCAGAGTGTGAGTAGAGCGAATGAGGGCCGAGTCCTAGAGTGTGAGCAGAGCGAGTGTGGGCTAAGTCCCAGAGCGAGTGTGGGTCAAGTCCCAGCGTGTGAGCAGAGCGAGTGTGGGCCAAGTTCCAGAATATGAGCAGAGTGAGTGTGGGCCAAGTCCCAGTGCATTGGCCAGTCCCAGTGCGGGAGCAGAGTGAGTATGGACCAAGTCCCAGAGCAGAAGCAGAGTGAGTGTGGGCAAAGCCCGAGAAGAATGTCAGGGCTGAGTGGCAGTATGGCACAGAGTGAGCGCAAACCAAGTCCCAGAGCAGGCACAGGCCAAGTCTCAGGAAAGCAGAATGTGTGTTGGCTGAATCCTGGAGTTGGGAGCAGAGTGAGTGTGGGCTGAATCCTGGAGTTGGGAGCAGAGTAAATGTGGGCTGAGTCCCGGAGTGGAGAGCAGAGTAAATGTGGACTGAATCCTGGAGTTCAGAACAGAGTGAATGTGGGCTGAATCCGGGAGTTCAGAACAGAGTAAGTGTGGGCTGAATCCTGGAGTTGGGAGCAGAGTGAGTGTGGGCTGAATCCTGGAGTTGGGAGCAGAGTGAATGTGGGCTGAATCCTGGAGTTGGGAGCAGAGTGAGTGTGGGCTGAATCCCGGAGTGGGGATTAGTGGTGCTGGAAGAGCACAGCAGTTCAGGCAGCATCCAAGGAGCTTTGGAATCGACGTTTCGGGCAAAAGCCCTTCATCAGGAATAAAGGCAGTGCCTGAAGCGTGGAGAGATAAGCTACAAGAGGGTGGGGTGGGGAGAAAGGAGCATAGAGTACAATGGGTGAGTGGGGGAGGGGATGAAGGTGATAGGTCAGGGAGGAGAGGGTGGAGTGGATAGGTAGAAAAGGAGATAGGCAGGTAGGACAAGTCCGGACAAGTCATGGGGACAGTGCTGAGCTGGAAGTTTGGAACTAGGGTGAGGTGGGGGAAGGGGAAATGAGGAAACTGTTGAAGTCCACATTGATGCCCTGGGGTTGAAGTGTTCCGAGGCGGAAGATGAGGCGTTCTTCCTCCAGGTGTCTGGTGGTGAGGGAGCAGTGGTGAAGGAGGCCCAGGACCTCCATGTCCTCAGCAGAGTGGGAGGGGGAGTTGAAATGTTGGGCCACGGGGCAGTGTGGTTGATTGGTGCGGGTGTCCCAGAGATGTTCCCTAAAGCGCTCTGCTAGGAGGCGCCAAGTCTCCCCAATGTAGAGGAGACCGCATCGGGAGCAACGGATACAATAAATGATATTAGTGGATGTGCAAGTAAAACTTTGATGGATGTGGAAGACTCCTTTAGGGCCTTGGATAGAGGTGAGGGAGGAGGTGTGGGCGCAGGTTTTATAGTTCCTGCGGTGGCAGGGGAGAGTGCCAGGATGGGAGGGTGGGTTGTAGGGGGGCGTGGACCTGACCAGGTAGTCACGGAGGGAACGGTCTTTGCGGAAGGCAGAAAGGGGTGGGGAGGAAAATATATCCCTGGTGGTGGGGTCTGTTTGGAGGTGGCGGAAATGTCGTCGGATGATTTGGTTTATGCAAAGGTTGGTAGGGTGGAAGGTGAACACCAGGGGCGTTCTGTCCTTGTTACGGTTGGAGGGGTGGGGTCTGAGGGCAGAGGTGCGGGATGTAGACGAGATGCGTTGGAGGGCATCTTTAACCACGTGGGAAGGGAAATAGTGGTCTCTAAAGAAGGAGGCCATCTGGTGTGTTCTGTGGTGGAACTGGTCCTCCTGGGAGCAAATAAGGCGGAGGCGGAGGAATTGGGAATACGGGATGGCATTTTTGCAAGAGGTAGGGTGGGAAGAGGTGTAATCCAGGTAGCTGTGGGAGTCGGTGGGTTTGTAAAAAATGTCAGTGTCAAGTCGGTCATCATTAATGGAGATGGAGAGGTCCAGGAAGGGGAGGGAGGTGTCAGAGATGGTCCAGGTAAATTTAAGGTCAGGGTGAAATGTGTTGGTGAAGTTGATGAATTGCTCAACCTCCTCGCGGGAGCACGAGGTGGCGCCAATGAAGTCATCAGTGTAGCGGAGGGAGAGGTGGGGAGTGGTGCCGGTGTAATTAGGAAGATCGACTGTTCTACGTAGCCAACAAAGAGACAGGCATAGCTGGGGCCCATACGTGTGCCCATGGCTACCCCTTTGGTCTGGAGTGGGGAGCAGAGTGAATGTGGGCTGAATCCTGGAGTTGGGGGCAGAGTGAATGTGGGCTGAATCCCGGAACGGGGAGCAAAGTGAAAGTGGGCTGAATCCCGGAGTTGGGAACAAAATGAATGTGGGCTGAATCCCGGAGTTGGGAACAGAATGAATGTGAGCTGAATCCAGGAGTTGGGAGCAGAGTGAGTGTGGGCTGAATCCTGGAGTTGGGAGCTGAGTGAGTGTGGGCTGAATCCCGGAGTTGGGAGCAGAGTGAGTGTGGGCTGAATCCTAGAGTTGGGAGCTGAGTGAGTGTGGGCTGAATCCCAGAGTTGGGAGCAGAGTGAATGTGGGCTGAATCCTGGAGCAAGGAGCTGAATGTGTGTGAGCTGAATCCTGGAGTTGGGAGCAGAGGGAATGTGAGCTGAATCCTGGAGTTGGGAGCAGAGTGAGTGTGGGCTGAATCCTGGAGTTGGGAGCTGAGTGAGTGTGGGCTGAATCCCAGAGTTGGGAGCAGAGTGAATGTGGGCTGAATCCTGGAGTTGGGAACAGAGTGAGTGTGGGCTGAATCCTGGAGTTGGGAGCAGAGTGAGTGTGGGCTGAATCCTGGAGTTGGGAGCAGAGTAAATGTGGGCTGAATCCTGGAGTTGTGAGCAGAGTGACTGTGGGCTGAATCCTGGAGTTGGGAGCAGAGTGAGTGTGGGCTGAATCCTGGAGTTGGGAGCAGAGTGACTGTGGGCTGAATCCTGGAGTTGGGAGCAGAGTGAGTGTGGGCTGAATCCTGGAGTTGGGAGCAGAGTGAGTGTGGGCTGAATCCTGGAGTTGGGAGCAGAGTGAGTGTGGGCTGAATCCTGGAGTTGGGAGCTGAGTGAGTGTGGGCTGAATCCTGGAGTTGGGAGCAGAGTGAATGTGGGCTGAATCCCGGAGTTGGGAACAAAATGAATGTGGGCTGAATCCCGGAGTTGGGAACAGAATGAATGTGAGCTGAATCCTGGAGTTGGGAGCAGAGTGAGTGTGGGCTGAATCCTGGAGTTGGGAGCAGAGTGAGTGTGGGCTGAATCCTGGGGTTGGGAGCTGAGTGAGTGTGGGCTGAATCCCGGAGTTGGGAGCAGAGTGAGTGTGAGCTGAATCCTAGAGTTGGGAGCTGAGTGAGTGTGGGCTGAATCCCAGAGTTGGGAGCAGAGTGAATGTGGGCTGAATCCTGGAGCAAGGAGCTGAATGTGTGTGAGCTGAATCCCGGAGTTGGGAGCAGAGGGAATGTGAGCTGAATCCTGGAGTTGGGAGCAGAGTGAGTGTGGGCTGAATCCTGGAGTTGGGAGCTGAGTGAGTGTGGGCTGAATCCCAGAGTTGGGAGCAGAGTGAATGTGGGCTGAATCCTGGAGTTGGGAACAGAGTGACTGTGGGCTGAATCCTGGAGTTGGGAACAGAGTGATTGTGGGCTGAATCCCAGAACAGAATGAATATGGGCTGAATCCCAGAGTGGTGAGCAAAGCAGGTCCTGGAGAGAGGCCAGTGCAGGTCCTGGACGGAACCCGGAGCTGGTCCTGGATGGAGCCTGTAGCGGGTCCTGGTAGGAACCTGGAGCGGGTCCTGGATGGAACCTGGAGCAGGTCCTGGATGGAACCTGGAGCAGGTCCTGGATGCAGCCTGGAGTGGGTCCTGGTTGGATCCTGGAGCGGGTCCTGGACGGAACCTGGAGCGGGTCCTGGATGGAACCTGGAGCGGGTCCTGGATGGAACCTGGAGCAGGTCCTGGATGCAGCCCGGAGTGGGTCCTGGTTGGAACCTGGAGCGGGTCCTGGACGGAACCTGGAGCGGGTCCTGGATGCAGCCCGGAGTGGTTCCTGGATGGAACCTGGAGCGGGTCCGGGATGCAGCCCGGAGTGGGTCCTGGATGGAACCTTGAGCGGGTCCTGGATGGAACCTGGAGCAGGTCCTGGATGCAGCCCGGAGTGGGTCCTGGATGGAACCTGGAGCGGGTCCTGGATGCAGCCCGGAGCGGATCCTGGATGCAGCCCGGAGCGGGTCCTGGATGGAACCTGGAGCGGGTCCTGGATGCAGCCCGGAGCGGATCCTGGATGCAGCCCGGAGCGGGTCCTGGATAGAACCTGGAGTGGGTCCTGGATGGAACCTGGAGCGGGTCCTGGATGCAGCCCAGAGTGGGTCCTGGATGGAACCTGGAGTGGGTCCTGGATGGAACCTGGAGCGGGTCCTGGATGCAGCCCGGAGCGGATCCTGGGTGGAGCCTGTAATGGATCCTGGGTGGAGCCCGGAGCGGGTCCTGGATAGAACCTGGAGTGGGTCCTGGATGGAACCTGGAGCAGGTCCTGGATGGAGCCCGGAGTGGGTCCTGGATGGAGCCCGGAGCGGGTCCTGGATGGAACCTGGAGTCAGTCCTGGATGGAGCCCGGAGTGGGTCCTGGATGGAGCCCGGAGTGGGTCCTGGACAGAGACCTGCACTGACCTTGTGTTTTGAAGCCCAGCAGGCACGAACTCATGTTGGAAAAGGACGGTATCTTGAAAACTTTAAAGACACTTTTTAATTCTCATTCTGGACTTTTAACTTTATATTCCCATTGTAATCTACTTTTAAAAAATTATTTCAATTCTGTGACAACACTTAAAATATCTGTACCTAGGCACCCTGCACCTAAGATGGTGCCAAGAGGTGACATTACAAACTTTTCACTACACTCATTTGAATGCATGTGAAGATAAAGGACATTAATTCTCATTCTCATTAATTTGCTACGAAAGTTGTCTTACATCTTTATTCGTTGAATTCCTTCTATATTGCATGATATAAGATAATAAGATGGTTACAATTGTTATAACATTCATTGTCAGATTTTACAGGCAGGCCAGGTTAATTACTCTTGTATTACATGTCTCACCTTGCTGATGGTCCACATAGAGAAATAACATACACATTCCCCTGCTTGGGGCAGGTTTAGTTAGAATAGGGTGCTTTTAACTGTATTTACTCAAAATTGTCCAAACTGGACCAATAACAACATAAGATAGATTTATTTCTCCAATTGCTTTTGCAGTCTATGGTGCAACTAATCAAGTAACTCTGATAAATATAAGTTTTAATATCATTATAGCTGATTTATCACAGCTTGCAGATGGGTGTGTTAGCTTTGTGAATGGCTATGTTGGGAAGGACCTTGGGCAAACTTTGGTAAATAATCATGTCCTGGTTTCAATATTTGTCTTTTGTGTACTAAAATGGTGTGACCAATGGAAATCAAAATACATTATTATTTTATTTTGAAGCACAACTATCATATCTACCTTTTTGCCATACATTGATCTGCTTTTAATGCAAAAGATTTTTATTTTAATTGAGCACGCACATACAATATTTACTATTCAAAATCAAAATTTTAACTGTCTGTAATGACACAACTGGCAGAAGATAATACTATATAAACAGAACACAGTCATTTTATGTGTTTATTCAGATTTGTGTACTGAGCTTTGATTATGCCATTGGGACTCATTGAACATAGAATATTGTCCTTTTGCAGTGGCATTTCAAGCTATAATTGAAGAACACCAATTTAGAAATGTCAATACAAAGTCACCTAAATTGGAAAAGCAGTAAGACATTAACACGAAAACATGCTTCTGTGCCCTTTGATTTTGTATAGTCCAACAAATATGAACTAAAATAGTTCAGGGAAAAAAGAACAACTTTTTTCTGGGTGGTTGTTATTGAATGACTACAGCAAGGTAAGAACTGTAATTAGATGATAAATAGTAGGAGCTGTGGATTGAAAAGAAGTGTCCAATGTTTGTTGATTAGTCAGTTAGTGTAAACTGTGTCGAGATCAGTATTTTGAGAATACTGTTTAAAATCACATTCCTTTGTTTTCGTTTTATAATGCAAGTAATTTCCACATGTTGTAATAAATCCTAGCATTCATCCATTTATATGATTTCATCTGCACAAAGAGGACGCTAGTTGACCCAATGACTAAACATGTTGCAGGGATTATTAATATTTTGTCATCTATTAACATGTTAGAAAGTTTTTGCCATTGGCCAAAAGGTAGGTGGAAGGTTAATGAATGTTTCTTCATCCTTTTCTTAAAATTTAATAACTTAACAAAATGTTTAGTTAATTATTGAATTATTACAAAAATGTAAACATACATTGATAGCAATTGCCCCAACAATGATGATAAAATAACACTTTTATTCACAGCAATAATGATAAGGAACTGACAACAGAAAAAAATGAACTTCAGAATAGAATAAATAACCCATTTAAGAACTTGCAGATAAAATCAAAAAAAATGAACTTACCTAGCCCTGCAGTATATTTACGCTGTTCTATAACCTATGTGACTTACATATATTTTAATACAATTGCTTTCTACATCACTTATATTAGATTAGATTACTTACAGTGTGGAAACAGGCCCTTCAACCCAGCAAGTCCACACTGACCCTCTGAAGAGCAACCCACCCAGACCCATTCCCCTACAGTTACCCCTTCACCTAACACTGCAGGCAATTTAGCGTGGCCAATTCACCTAACCTGCACGTTTTTGGACTGTGGGAGGAAACCAGAGCACCCGGAGGAAACCCACGCAGACACTGGGAGAACGTGCAAACTCCACACAGACAATTGGCTGAGGCGGGAATTGAACCCAGGTCTCTGGCGCTGTGAGACAGCAGTGCTGACCACTGTGCCAATGTGCCACCCACTATCAGAAACAAGGAAGTAGGATATAGGTAATAAATGTAACATCTGTAACAAATGCCTTTTATGTGTACTACTTCACAAAATAGGATAACTGTATGTATCTTGAGTTGACAATTATGGGTGGATTCTTCTCAAATGGACATATTGATCACTCATAGAACATAGAAAATAAAACATTACAGCTCAGCACAGGCGCTTCGGCCCTCAATGTTGTGCTGACCTGTGAAATTAATCTGCTTTCCATCTAACCTACACTGTTCCAATATTATCCATATGTATGTCCAATGCCCATTTAAATGCCCTTAACGTTGGTGAGGCAGAAGTGGATACTGCAGATGCTGGAGATTAGAGTCAAGATTAGAGTGGTGCTGGAAAAGCACAGCAGGTCAGGCAGCATCCGAGGAGCAGAAAAAATCGACTTTTTGGGCAAAAGTCATCACCATTCCTGATGAATAGTTAATGCTATTCTAAATTCGTTTTTTTGTTCATGTGTGAATGAATTTGGTTTTGTTTAAAACCGAGTGGTTTGACCAGCTGCGTCACTTCTGGAATACTCAGCTTACATCTGCTTAAACAACGAGAAAAGCTAGGTTCTGAGGCTACCTTCTTAAAATGTTTTGAGGGGTCGGCCCGGCCCATAACGCTGACTAAGCATAAAATAAAGATTGACAGAGCAACTGATAGACCCATTAGATTTGCTTCAAGTTACCAAGGCCTATGTGTAGTTTATTTAAGCTGTTCCATGTTGTGACCTGTGTGACATATATATTTTAATATAATTTATTTTGGATTTTTGAATTTTGAACCAGTCATACATGAGTTTTCTGTGTGCTTGAAAGTGTGTCTTGATTAGCTTATAAGTATTTCTGTAGCTGGCATGTTTTCTTTTGTAACAGTATTAGAGAGATTTCTTGGAGAATAGCGGGGTTTTGCTTACATTGGAAGTCCTTACAAGTGAACAAATTTAAAATGTGTACTGCAGGAGACTTTCATAGGGAAGATTCTTGTGTGATTTTAGGGAACTTAGACAAAATACCCATAGCTTGAAAGGAAGCTTTTTTAGGTTTAGTTTGGACAGTTTTTCAAGTCTTGAATGAAGATGGATGTGTAAAAAATTGTTCATGAGAAAGAATGATTGTTTAGCATTGTTACCTCAGTGCAAAGAGTTTTGTTTAAAAGTTCCAGATCAGAAGTGTTTGGTTGAAATTCAAAAGGGGTTACGTGAAGCTGAGGACGTTGACGTTCAGTTAACTGAGAAATCAAGGAAGAATGATCAGATTATCCTGACTAGGTATTGAAGCCACAGTTAAGTCACACTGCATGTGGAATAGAGAATGAATTTTCTCTGGTGTTCTAGTACATTACATACTGTTTAAGTAGTGCCATTGGGATTAATAGGATTGCAATTTTACCATGTGTTTTAAGATCTTTGAATCTGCATTATATATAAATAGTTTGGCTTAATCTAGTTTATCATCATTTGTTTATATAAATAAGCTTTGGTTTTATTGTTAAAACCGAACATGCAGCAATGTATGTTTGGGTTTCAATGAAAGACTATCTCATTGAAGGAAAGATAAAGCTTTTTTTAAATTCATTTATGGGACTTGGGCATCACTGGCTGGCCAGCATTGATAGTGGGCAGCACGATGGCACAGCGGTTAGCACTGCTGCCTCACAGTGCCAGAGACCTGGGTTCAATTCCTGTCTCAGACGACTGACTGTGTGGAGTTTGCACATTCTCCCTGTGTCTGCATGAGTTTCCTCCGGGTGCTCTGGTTTCCTCCCACAGTCCAAAGATGTGCAGGTTAGGTGAATTGGCCATGCTAAATTGCCCGTAGTGTTAGGTGAAGGAGTAAATGTAGGGGAATGGGTCTGGGTGGGTGCGCTTCAGTGGGTTGGTGTGGACTTGTTGGGCCTCATTTCCCCTCCCCCACCACACCCTAGTTCCAAACTTCCAGTTCAGCACTGTCCCCATGACTTGTCTTACCTGCCTATCTCCTTTTCCACCTATCCACTCCACCCTCTCCTCCCTGACCTATCACCTTCATCCCCTCCCCCACTCACCCATTGTACTCTACACCACTTTCTCCATACCCCCACCCTCCTCTAGCTTATCTCTCACTGCCTTTATTCCTGACGAAGGGCTTTCGCCCGAAATGTTAATTTTGAAGCTCCTTGGATGCTGCCTCAACTGCTGTGATCTTCCAGCACCACTAATCCAGAATCTGGTTTCCAGCGTCTGCAGTCATTGTTTTTACCTTGTTGGGCCGAAGGGCTTGTTTCCACACTGTAAGTAATCTAATCTAAAAAAAACTCCATCCCTATTTGCCCTTTAGGAGTTGGTGGTGAGCTACATTCCACTTGATATGGGTTGACCCACAATACCAGTAGTGAGGAAATTCCAGGATTTTGACTCAATGACTGTGAAGGAACAGCGGTATATTTCCAAGCCAGAGTGGAGGTAAATGTGCAGGTGGTCATGTTTCCAAGTACCTGCTGCCCTTTTCCTTCTAGATGGAAGTGGTCATGGGTTTGGACAGTGCTGTCTAATGATCTTTGGTGAATTTCTGCAGTGCATCTTGTAGATAGTACACACTGCTGCTACTGAGCACTGGTGGTGGAGGGATTGAATGTTTGTTAACATGGTGCCAATCAAGCGGGTTGCATTGTCCTGGATGGTGTTAAGCTTCTTGAATGTTGTTGGAGCTGCACCCGTTCAGGCAAGTGGGGAGCATTCCATCACATTCTTGGGCCTTGTAGATGGTAGATAGACTTTGGGGTGTCAGGATGTGAGTTACTCGCTGCATGACCTGCTCTTATAGCCACTGTGTTTATGTGGTGAGTCCAGCTGAGTTTCTGGTCAATGGTAACCCTAAGGATGTTGACAGTGGGGGATTCAATAATGGTAATACTGTTGAATGTCAAGAGGCAATGGTTAGAGTGTCTTTTATTGGTGATGGTCATTGTCTGGCATTTGTGTGGCACGAATATTACTTGCCACTTGTCAGCAAATAATTGTCTAGATCTGGGTATTGTCTAGATCTTGTTGCATTTGAGCACGGACTGCTTCAGTATCTGAGGAGTCACTAATGGTGCTGAACACTGTGCAATGATCGGCAAACATCCCCACTTCTGACCTTATGACAGAGGCAAGGTCATTGATGAAGCAGCTAAAGATTGCTGGGCCTAGGACACTACCCTGAGGGACTTCTGCAGAGATATCCTTGAGCTGAGATGACTGACCCTCCACAACCGCAATCATCTTCCTTTGTGCCAGGTATAACTCTAACCAGCAGAGTATTTTCCCCCTGTTACCCATTGATTCCAGTTTTACCAGGGCTCTTTACTTGGTCAAATGCAGCCTGAGGGCTTTCACTCTCACCTCACCTCTGGAATTCAGCTCTTTTGTCCATGTTTGAACCAAGATATATCAAGCTAGATTTTAACCTGGGACCTGACTTGTCCAATAACAACACCAGCTGGGATCATAATAGTATTAATCCAGAGTTTGCGTCTGACAGTTAAGTATTTGTGGAAAGTGAGGACTGCAGATGCTGAAGATCAGAGTCAAAAACTCTGGTGCTGGAAAAGCACAGCGAGTCAGGCAGCATCCAAGGAGCAGGAGAGTTGACATTTCAGACATAAGCCCTTCATCAGGAATCAAACTGTCTTCAGTTGCATCAAAGGAAAAGGAGAATCGACGTTTCGGGCATAAGCCCTTCTTCAGGAACTCTGAAGATTCCTGAAGAAGGGCTTATGCCCGAAACGTCGATTCTCCTGCTCCTTTGATGCTGCCTGACCTGCTGCACTTTTCCAGCAACATATTTTTAAGCTCTGATCTCCAGCATCTGCAGTCCTCACTTTCTCCTTAGAGGGATATGAGCCAAGTGCTGGCAAATGGAACGAGATTAGTTTAGGATATCTGCTCATCATGGACGAGTTCGACTGAAAGGTTTGTTTCCGGCTGTCCATCTTTCTGATTCTATGACTCTATAATAGAACTTTGGAAAATAAACATCCTTCATGTTGTTTTCTGTTAAAGAAACTGAACATATTTGTGCATGGAAATTTAAGGATTATGTTAATAGAATAAATCCACTCGTAATAGCGATAGGTCATTTCTCTAATTTCAGTGAATGCAATATTTTTTCAGTTGCTGACTGAAAATATTATAAAATATAATGGAATCTTTTGCAGGTTTGGTCACTACAAGAAAAGTTGGTAATATAACCACAACACTTTTTGCACATATAAGCGTGACTATTACAATAGCATGCCTCTGGTTTCGAGCACCATCCATCCTAAACATGTATTAGCAGTTTGGACACTCATTTTTATAGTTACCAATCGATTAAAATGAATAATGAGAAGCTTGTGAAGCTGTTACCAAATTCCTCACATCCGCTCATAATAGGTTTACATCAGGTTGATGATTGTATGAACTCAGCCTTCCACACCTGCAAAGCATCTCAGAATGCTTTAGAGTGGCGAGAAACGTAAACTAGAGATAACGTGAACGGGAAGACCAGAAAATAAAGGATAGGGCTGAAAAGCATAACAGAAATGAATGGGAAAAAAATAACTGAAGGCAATATAAATATAGTAAAGAAAGTATTAACAGTGCAGAAGTGCTTAAGGGGAAGTGGTATTGGTTTTGCCACACAATGACTAATCCAGAGATCCAGTCTAATGCTCTGGGGCATTGTTCGAATGCCATTGCACAAAACTGAATTCAACTATAAATTTAGAATCGAAAACAAAACTTGTCTAATGGTGGTGAAAACTTGGTTTTAAAAAAGTGTCATTTAGGGATGGAAAGTCTGCCATTCTCAGCTGGTCTGGCCTACCTGTGATTTTAGATGCACAGCAATGAGCTTTAAATGCCCTCCAAAAATGCCTCGCAAGCCATTCAGTTGTATCTAATTGATAAAAAGTCTGGTAACAGACAGTAAACAGGACACACCACCCAGTATCAACTAGCACTAACGTAGCTAAGTCCTATCCTCTGGAGATTTGTACCTAAATTGGGAGAGCTACCCTAGAGACTACTCAAGAAACAGCCTGAAAAAGTCAACCCGAGAAAAGTGACGGCCTGGAAGGAGTCCACGGCTATGCACTTAGATCCTGTGTGGTCCAGCTGGTGGAGGTATTCACTGACATCTTCAACCTCTCCCTCCTACAAGCTGGAATCCTTATCTGCTTCAAGAAGACCAACATGCTATTTTCTAAATCACCATGTCACTTACTGAATTAGCTGCACAGAGTCTGGTATCCCGTCACTAAGTCACTCATTATTTGCACAGGGAGAATCCTTGACAGATCCAGCTCCCTCAGAGCCAGCTCTCAGAGTAAGCAGAAAGTCTGACACTTCTTTTCTGCCAACCAGAGCTCCCTGATCAGACCAGATTAACAGCCCAAATCAGGGAACTCATATTCTATGAGGTCCACCTGATGGACCTCATTACAATCTTACATAGCAATGTACTCACAAAATGTTTGAATCTTCAGTTTAACAAGTGTCCACATTCAAGTGGGATTATTGGAGTTGCAGTGACTTTTGGAAGGGATTCTTTTAGTCACTGCATGCAGTGTGGTTGTAAATGTGCAAAAAATAGTCTATGATAGTGTTGCCTATACAAACTAGAACAATTCTGTCTCTGTTCCAACCCATATGAAATATAATACAAAGACAGGAGTGCATTCGGACATTGGCAATAAATAATGATCATAAAACCTACTGCCAAATTGCTGTTGCCTCTGTTGGGGAATTAAAGATTGGTGATTTATGCACTTTTTAATGTTAACAGCAGCATGTATTTATAGTGCCTTTACTTGAAAGGATGCCTCAAATTACTTCACAGAGAGCAATAAGAAATGCCATGAAGGAAGTGATCAGGTTGCCATTGGAGGAATGAGGGAAAGGGGTCATGCAAAAAGCCACAGGCAGAGGACTGGACTGCTGAGGTAATATAACATCAGAGGAAATTATAAAGAGTAAATTCAAGGAAATTTTAAATTTTGTAACTTAGGCTAATGGGAAGTTAATATAAAACAGTGAGAGTATGCTATTAACAAGGTGACCCTTATGGAAGGTAGAAGAAAAGTGAGGAACAGGAAGAGTGTTGAATTAGACATATCTGGAGGTGCAGACAGAATACGTTTCATTATGACTGTGACAGAAGCAGGCAATGGTGCAGAAGTAAAAGTAAGTAGTCATTGCACTGGAGTGAAAATGAATTTTATAACTGCAGTGGTTCTGCTGACATGAACTCATCACTGTTGAATGTGCATTTTACAAATGGAAATATTTGTTGGAATATTGAAAATATGGTCAAACCTAATGAATAATGTCCTGGGAAAGCTGGAATTCTATTTAAACTTACAATTTGAGTTTACTAAATTCGCCAATGTGCCGGTTGAAATGAAAGAAGTCAGGAACATAATTATTTTAGATTAGATTAGATTACAGTGTGGAAAACAGGCCCTTCGGCCCAACAAGTCCACACCTACCCGCCAAAGCACAACCCACCCATACCCCTAACCTAACACTACGGACAATTTAGCATGGCCAATTTACCTACCTGCACATCTTTGTGACTGTGGGAGGAAACCAGAGCACCCAGAAAAAACCCACGCAGACACGGGGAGAACGTGCAAAATCCACACAGTCGGGAATTGAACCCGGGTCTCTGGCGCTGTGAGGCAGCAGTGCTAACTGCTGTGCCACCGTGCTGTCCACCATTTATAGTGCAGTAGTTTACAAGATAACTATCCACAACAGAAGTAAAATGGCAGACTTGTTTTATTCTATTTGAGCAATAATTCAGCAGTCTATGAATGGCAATCAGTCAGCTACAACAATATTGAAGAATATTCCAGCACTGAACAACGAATTTGCAGAATCTTCTACCTTTCCTGTTTTACAATTAGAGTGCTAATTTAACTTTAAAAGGCAGTAAAACCAATAATTGATTCTGATAAACAGGCTGTTGCATTTTAGCCATTTTTCAACTTCATTTTTTTTTCTGTATTTGGCATAATTACTAAATTATCAATTGACAGTAAACATACCCTACCATTTCATGCTTGAAGAGGAAAATATTTTGATTGTGGCATTTAATGGCATTTAGTTATTTTGAAAAACAGACAATCCATTTTGTTACACAAAGCCTGAACCAGATAAACAGAATCTCTTGACATTCTGGTCTCATGTTAAAATTACTGAATGACTGTTTACTGAGATTTAACCTGCACATTTCACAGATTGTGCACACCTATACAAAGAATTAATATGTGAAATTGCTTCATTGATGGTGCCACTATAACGGGTTTACTTACACATACAAATGTTTGTTCGTGAATATTGGATATAAATTAATAATTCTTTTATTAATGATATACATTAAAAGTATAAAATTACATTATGCATTTTGTTTGTTGCATGGTGAGATTGACAATTATGTGGGAATTGAATATACTCCAATGTGATTTCATTCTCTCAAGAGATGTGGCCATCACAAGGAAGGCAGTATCTGTTGCCCTTTCTTAATTGCATTTCAACTGAATCAGAGAGTAACTAAAAGTCAACCATTACTCCACATCTGGAGTTACATGTAAGTAAGACCAGACCAGGTGAGGATGACGGATTTGCTTCTTGAAACGATATTACTGAAGCAGATTTTTTTAATGACAGAATATTATGACGTAATATTGCTGGAAGCGTAAATGTTCAAACCAGTCAGCAGGCAATAGAGAAGCAGATATGTAGATAGTTCTCTGAGGTGTGTTAATAAGAGGGTAATTATATTCGGATCTAAACTTCCCCAGCATTAACTGGGATAGTCTACGTAAATTATGTAGATAGGTAGACTTCTGAAATCTACTCAGGACAGCATTTTCTATCAACATATAGAATGTCAAAACAGGGACAATACAACACTGGACCTCATTCTGGGGTGCAATGCCAGACGGGTGATTGATATGGCAGTGAGAGAGCATTTTAGTGATGGTGACCAGAATATTGCACATTTTAAGTTTGACAAGGAAAAGATGGTCTGCAAAAAAAGCATTTTGGATTTGGGGAAAGCAGATTCTGTTGAAGTAAGGCAGGATGTGGCCAAAATAGACTTGGACCAGCTGTTTGTGGGAAAATCTACAGCTGAACAGTGGGAGGCTTGCAGAAAGGAAATGGGCAGATAACAGGTTGGACATATTTCCTTTAGGGTCAGATAGAGGAGCAACAGGCCCTACGAAGCCTGAACCTTTCAAGAAGTATTATAGGGATAAACCAGGGTTACAGAGCAGTGAGTCTCACATTAGTGGTAGGGAAACTACTGGAGAAAATTCTGAAGGAGAGAATTAATTTCCACTTGGAGAGGCAAGATTTGATTAGGAATAGTCAGTATGGCTTGGTCAAAGGGATGTCATGTCTGACAAAATTGATTGAAATTTTTTGAGGATGAGATCAGGTGTGTAGATGAAGGTGTAGATGTAGATGTAGTTTGTCTGGATTTCAGTTTCCATATGGAGACTGATAAAGAAGGTAAAAGCAGAGGGGATCTAAGGTAACTTACATAGAACATAGAACATTACAGCGTAGTACAGGCCCTTCGGCCTTTGATGTTCCGTTGACCTGTGGAACCAATCTGAAGCTCATCTAACCTTCACTATTCCATTCTTGTTCATATGCCTATCCAATGACCATTTAAATGCTCTTAAAGTTGGCGAGTCTACTACTGTTGCAGGCAGTGCATTCTAAGCCCATATAACTCTCTGAGTAAAGAAACTACTTCTGACATCTATCCTATATCTATCGCCTCTCAATTTAAAGCTATGTCCCCTTGTGCTAGCCATCACCATCCGAGGAAATACTCTCTCACTGTCCAACTTATCTAACCCTCAGATGAGCTTGTATGTCTCAATTAAGTCACCTCTCAATCTTCTTCTCTCTAATGAAAACAGACTCAAATCCCTCAGCCTTTCCTCATAAGACCTTCCCTGCATACCAGGCACGTCCTAATAAATCTCCTCTGAACCCTTTCCAAAGCTTCCACATCCTTTTTATAATGTGGTGACCAGAAATGTATGCAATACTTCAAATGCGGCTGCACCAGAGTTTTGAACAGCTGCAGCATGATCTCATGGTTCCGAAACTCAAACACACCGTTTGCCTTCTTCACAACCTTAATCACCTGGGTGGCAACTTTCAAGGATCTATGTACCTGGACACTGAGATCTCTCTGCTCATCTACACTACCAAGAATCTTACCATTAACCCAGTACTCTGCATTCCTGTTACTCCTTCCAAAGTGAATCACCTCTTAGCCCAGCTCTGCAGCTTATCTATGTTCCTCTGTAACCTACAACATCCTTTGGCACTATCCTCAACTCCACTGACAAACTGCCGTGGCCCCAAAACAGATCCTTGTGGTACACTACTAGTAACTGAACTCCGGGATGAACATTTCTCATCAACCAACACCCTCTGTCTTCTTTTAGCTAGCCAACTGCTGATCCAAACCACTAAACCACCCTCAATCCCATGCCTCACTATTTTGTGCAATAACCTACCATGAGGAACATTATCAAAAGCCTTACTGAAATCCATATACGCCACATCAACCGCTGTACCCTCATCCACCTGTTTGGTCACCTTCTCAAAGAAAGCAAGATGGATCCAAAATTGGCTTAGTGATAGGAGACAGAGGGTGGTGATAGATGACAGTCTGTGTGACTAGAGGCTGGAGTCAATGGCATATGACAGGAAACAGTGATGTGTCCCTTATTGTTCGGGATATGTATTCATGATGTAGGTGAGAATTTGGAGGGAGAGGGTAAGTTCACTCCATCCGTGACTACCAGATACTAAAGCTGCCCATATCCATATGCAGCTGGTTCTGTGCAACATCCAGTGGTGATAAGTGGAAAGTAATATCTGTGGCATGGAAATGACAGGCATGATCATCTCCGACAAGAGAGAAATGAATCATTCCCCCTTTGCATTCAGTGGCATTGCCATCACTGTATCACCCACCATTAATATCCTGGTGTTTGAACAGAAGATGAACTCTGTGGTTATAACTGTGGAAAATCTGCAGCAAATATCTCACCTCTTTAATCCCTAATGTCGTTCTACCATCCACAAGGTACAAGTCAGGACTGTGATGGAATACTCCTCACTTGCCTGGCTGGGTGCAGCTCCAGCACCACTTAAGATGCGCAACACCAACCAGGACAAAGCAGCTGACTTGATATTTGCTCCAAAAGGCACTCTCTTCATCATTCACACAGAAATGTACACTGTCTGCAAGATAAAAAGTCTTCTTCCATAGGACTGTCCAAAACTTTTCCACCAAAAAACGACACAGGCAGCAGATGCATGGGAACCCAGCTAACAAGTTCCGCTCCAAGCTGCATACCATTCTGAGTTGGGAAAAAGTTGTTGTTCCTTCACTTTGCTGGGGTAAAATCCTTGAACTGCCTCCCTGACAGCTCTGTGGGTAAAGATTAGATTACTTACAGTGTGGAAACAGGCCCTTCAGCCCAACAAGTCCACACCGACCCACCCATACCCCTAATTACCTAACACTACAGGCAATTTAGCATGGCCAATTCACCTGGCCTGCACATCTTTGGAACGTGGGAGGAAACCCACGCAGACACAGGGGGAATGTGCAAACTCCACACAGTCAGTCAGCTGAATCGGGAATTGAAACCGGGTCTCTGGCACTGTGAGGCAGCAGTGCTAACCACTGTGCCACCATCCGACCCAAACTTACACCTCAAGGTCTACAGTGGTTTCAGAAGGCAATTTGGAATGAGAAACAACTGCTGGCCTAAGCAGCAAGACTTGCATTCTCTCAAACAATTATAAAAAAAGGATCCAAAACCTGTCAGACGTTGGCCAGGAGCAATATTGAGAACAGGTATCTGAACAGACGCTCAACTAAAGCAGCAGGGGGTGCACTACATAGAGCACTGGAACAGGATGATGAAAGATTAGTGACTGCTCAAAAACATGTGTGTGAGTGGCTTAGACAGTTTTATATTGTTAACCTTCTGTTCCTTACTTAAAGCACATTAAAAATGATTTGTTTGTACTGGTTACCCATTCTTGGATGTTACTTGCAAGTGATCTCATATATGATAGGGTCATAAAGTCATTAAATTGTACAGCATGGAAACAAACCCTTTGTTCCAACCTGTCCATGCTGACCAGATATCCTAAGTTAATCTATACCATTTGCCAGCATTTG
This sequence comes from Chiloscyllium punctatum, assembly GCF_047496795.1. Taxonomy (NCBI): domain Eukaryota; kingdom Metazoa; phylum Chordata; class Chondrichthyes; order Orectolobiformes; family Hemiscylliidae; genus Chiloscyllium; species Chiloscyllium punctatum. The sequence continues at coordinate 81,167,812 of NC_092746.1, read as the reverse complement.
GCCCATATCTCTCTAAACCTTTCCTATTCATCTACCCATCCAGATGTCTTTTAAATGTTGTAATTATACCAGCCTCCACCACTTCCTTAGCAGCTCATTCCATACACACACTACCCTCTGCATGAGAAAGTTGCCCCTAAGGTCCCTTTTAACTCTTTCCCCTCTTATCTTTTGGTTTTGGACTCACCCACCCTGGGGTAAGAGCCTTAACTATTTACCCTATCCATGCCCCTCATTATTTTGTAAACTTCTATAACGTCACTCCTCAGCCTCCAAAACTCTAGGGAAAATAGCCCCAGCCTATTCAGCACCTCCAATCCTGGCAACATCCTTATAAGTCTTTTCTGAACCCTTCCAAATTTAGCAACATCCTTCCTACAGCAGAGAGACTAAAAGTGAATGCTGTATTCTGAAAGTGGCCTAACCAATGTCCTCTACAGCTGCTACATGAGCTCTCAACACCGATACTCAATGCACTGACCAATAATAGCAAGCGTATCAAACGCCTCCTTCACAAACCTCTCAACCTGTAACCCCAATTTCAAGAAACTACAAACCTGCACTTCAAGGTCCCTTTGTTTGGCAACACTCCCCAGAATCCCACCATTAAGTACATAAGTTCTGCCCTGATTTGCCCTGTCAAAATGTAGCACCTCACATTTATCCAGATTAAACTTAATCTGCCACTCCCTGACCAAGGCCCTGTTGGTACTCTGAGGTAACCTTCTTCACTGTCCACTACAATGTTGTCATCAGCTAATTTACGAACTATACCTCTTGTTTTCGCATCCAAATCATTCATTGTTTGAATAAATTTAAAAATCACATAGCACTGTGTTATAGTCCAACAAGTTTACTTGCAAACACTTGCTTTTGGAGAATCATTCTTTCATCAGGTGGTTGTCAGGACAACCATCTGATGAAGAAACGGTGCTCCAAAAGCTAATGCTTCCAAGTAAACCTGTTGGACTATAACACAGTGTTGTGTGATTTTTAACTTTGTACACTCCAGTCCAACACCAGCACCTCCAAGTCATTGCTTGAATAGGAAAATATTAACTGATAGTGAACAATGTGGGAATATGAGAAGAATGATTGGTTGCTTGCAAGACGATATGGTTGCTGAGTGTGTGTGCTAGAAGGACCAAGAAATGAAACCTAAATGAACCTTGAAATAATTGTAGCATCCTAGGCTGCAATGTGTACTAGAAAAGATATGATTTGATTTATAATTGTCACATGTGCTGAGATACAGTGTTGTTTTGTGGGCTGCCCAGACAAATGACATCTAATATAAGTACATCAGGGAAATAGAACAGAATGCAGGATATAATATTACAGCTACAGCGAAAGGGCAGAGAAAGATTAACTCAAATCTATGAGAAGTCTGTTCACAAGTCTGATAACAGCAGGGAAGAAGCTGTTCTTAAATCTGTTGGTTTGTGTTATCAATGTTTTTTATCTTCTGCCCAATAGAAGAGGGTGGAAGAGTATAACCGGGTGGTGGAGGTCTTTGATAATGTTGGCTACTTTCCTGAGGCAGTGGGAAGTATAGGCAGAGTCAATAGATGGGGGGTTGGTTTTTGTGGTGGACTGGGCTGCATTCGCAACTCTGTAATTTCTCATGATCATGGACAGAGCAGTTGCTGTGATGCATTTATATCTAGATTCGAAGACATCAGCAATGTTGGACCACCACAGGGTGAAAGCACCATGTTAGCTTCCCCAGGAATCTTATGCACTTGTGCATAAAGATCTTTATGTGGTTCTGCACCAATCACATTGTGATGGGATACAGGCCGTTGTGGTTGGTGAATATTTCTGAGTGATTGGAGCTGTTCTCTTTGCCATGTTTGTGCCATCATAGAGTCATACATTGCAGAAAAGACCATTAGGCCCATCAAGTCTGTACCGACATAATTATCATGAAAGGCACGCTAATCCCAATTTCCTGCACTTGGCCCATATCCTTGAATGTTATGACATTTCAAACCAATGTGGATCTGCATCCTTGGGAAATCAGCACAAAACTCATTCCTGAGAAATTGCATATTCTGATTGGTTTGATCTGAAATAAAGTTCTGAGACAGTCCAAGTGCCCAACAATCTATCGTCTACCTTATCCAGGGGCGGCCCGGTGGCTCAGTGGTTAGCACAGCTGCCTCACAGCACCAGAGACGCAGGTTTGAGTCCCATCTCAGGTGACTGTCTGTGTGGAGTTTGCACGTTCTCCCTGTATCTGCGTGGGTTTCTCCAGGTGCTCCAGGTTCCTCCCACAATTCAAAGATGTGCAGGTCAAGTGAATTGGCCATGCTAAATTGCCCATAATGTTACGTGCGTTAATCAGGGGTAAATATAGGGTAGGGGAATGTGTCTGGGTGGGTTACTCTTCGGAGAGTCAATGTGGACTTATTGGGCCGAAGAGCCTGATTCCATACTGTAGGGAATCTACTTTAAGAAAAAAAAATCCAGTCATGTGCCACTGATAGCAAGATCCTGCAAACTTCTCCAGGTGACCTCTGGAAGGAGCAGAGCTGCTGATTTAGTTAGTCACCGGTAAGGCATTCGCCACCAGGTTCACTTGGCAGCAGGTTTTCTTCCAGTAGATTGCAAGATGTTTGCCACTACCTAATGTGACAAACTGTGCCTCATGAGATACTGCTGTTCTGAGATGCTGAGAAAGCTGATCTACTTAGAGTAGACCCTGGGTCACAGAAGGGCTGTCCTTTGAGCTATAATTCTCTGCTGTTCTCCTTGTGATACCAGACCCTAAAACACGAATCAGGCCATTCAGTCCATTGACCCTGTTCCACTATTTGGTTATGGCTGATACATTTCTCAACTCCATTCCCCTGCCTTTGCTCTGTAACCCTTGATGCCTTTACTATCTGTCTTTGTGTTAAATATGCTCAATGACTTGGCCTTCACAGCCTTACACAGTCTCAGCAGCATATCCCTGCTCTTGTGTTCTATCCCTCTTGAAATAAATGCTAACAATGCATTTGCCTTCCCAACTGCCAACTCTAGTTGCAAATCAACCTGAAAAGAATCCTGATAGAGGATCCCTTTTTGCTTCAGATTTCTGAAACCTTTCTCCCTGTTTAGAAAAGTCATTTTTTTTTAATTCACAGGATGAGGGCATTGCTGGCTAGACCAGCATTTATTGGTCATTTTGACCCAGTGGTCAGTTAGGAGTAAACCACATTGCTGTGGGTCTGGAGTTCATAGGCCAGAACAGGTAAAGGATGACACCATCCACCTTCCTGTCCTAAAGGATATTAGTGAGCCAGAATCATGGCCATCATTAAACTCCAGAGATTTTTTAAATTGAATTCAAAGTCCATCATCTGCTGTGGTGGGATTTGAACCTAGGTATTAGTAAGCCAGCGACAATACCATCACCTGCCACCTCTGCCTCTACTCTTCCTACCAAAGTACAGATCTCACACTTTCCCAGATTGTATTCCATTTGTCAATTCTTTGCCCACTCTCCTCTCCTCTTCAAGTCCTTCTGTAGGCCACCTACTTCCTCAAAATTAAATGGCCTTCCACCTATCTTTGTGTTATCTGCAAAATAGCAAATATGCCCTCAGTTCCTATGACCAGATCATTAATGTATAATGTGAATGGTTATGTCCTCATACTGACCCCATTGGAACTCTACTGGTCACCAGCTGCCATCCCGTAAAATACCTCTTTGATCCTCTATCCATACCAGTACCTTGCCCCTAACATTGTGAGCTCTTGTCTTATTTAGCAGTCACCAGTGCAACACCTTGTCAAAGGCCTTCAGAAAATAGATCAGGTCCACTGGTTCTCCTGGATTAAACTTGCTCATTACCTTCTCAAAGAATTCTAACAGATTTATCAGGCCTGACCCACCTTTGATGATGTCATGATGACTCAGATCTGTTTTACCATGTACATCCAAGTACTCTGCAATTTCACCCTCAATAATGGGTTCTAAAATCTACCAGCCTATAATTTCCTATCTTCCACCTCCCTCTCTTCTTAAACAGGGGTTTTAAATTAGACATTTTCCAGTCCAGTGGGACCCTCTTTGACTCTAGTAATTCCTGAAAGGTCACCACCAAACCTCTACAATCTCCATCAGAAATCTGGGTGTAGTCAATCTGGTCCAGGTGATTTATCCTCCTTCAGACTTTTCAGCTTCCATTGTGTGATCTCAGCCTCAATGTGATCTCACACTAAACGCCTCAGTGTGCTCTCACACTCCTGGCCTCAGTGTGATCTCACACTCCTGGCCTCAGTGTGATCTCACACTAAACGCCTCAGTGTGCTCTCACACTCCTGGCCTCAGTGTGATCTCACACTCCTGGCCTCAGTGTGATCTCACAGTCCCGGCCTCAGTGTGATCTCACACTCCCAGCCTCAGTGTGATCTCACACTCCCGGCCTCAGAGTGATCTCGCACTCGCGGCCTCAGTGTGATCTCACACTCCCAGACTCAATGTGATCTTGCACTCTCAGCATCAGTGTGATCTCGCACACGCGCCCTCAGTGTGATGTCACACTCTCTGCCTCAGTCTGAGCTCACACTGCCAGCCTCAGTGTGATCTCACAGTCCCGGCCTCAGTGTGAACACGCACTCCCAGCCTCAGTGTGATCTCGCACACCCGGCCTCAGTGTGATCTCACACTCCCAGCATCAGTGTGATCTCACATACCCAGCCTCAGTGTGATCTCACATTCCCAGCATCAGTGTGATCTCACACTCCCAGCCTCAGTGTGATATCACAATCCCAGCCACAGTGTGATCTCGCACTCTCGGCCTCAGTGTGATCTCACACTGCCAGCCTCAGTGTGATCTCACACTGCCAGCCTCAGTGTGATCTCACACTTCCGGCCTCAGTGTGATATCACACTCCCAGCCTCAGTGTGATCTCACACTCTCTGCCTCAGTGTGATCGCGCACACCCGGCCTCAGTCTGATCTCGCACTCCCAGCCTCAGCGTGATCGCACACTCTCTGCCTCAGTCTGATCTCGCACACCCACCCTCAGTGTGATCTCACACTGCCAGCCTCAGTGTGATCTCACACTTCTGGCCTCAATGTGATCTCACAGTCCCGGCCTCAGTGTGAACACACACTCCCAGCCTCAGTTTGATCTCACACTGCCAGCCTCAGTGTTATGTCACACTCCCGGCCTCAGTGTTATCTCACACTCCCGACCTCAGTGTGATCCCATAGTCCCGGCCTTAGTCTGGTCTCGCACACCCGGCATCAGTCTGATCTCACACATCCACACTCAGTGTGAACGCGCACTTCTGGCCTCAGTGTGATCTTGCACACCCGGCCTCAGTGTGATCTCACACTCTCAGCCTCAGTGTGAGCTCACACTGCCAGCCTCAGTGTTATCTCACACTCCTGACCTCAGTGTGATCTCACATTCCCAGCCTCAGTGTGATCTCACACTCACTGCCTCAGTCTGATCTCGCACACCCGGCTTCAGTCTGATCTCACACATCCACCCTCAGTGTGAACACGCACTTCTGGCCTCAGTGTGATCTCGCACACCCGGCCTCAGTGTGATCTCGCACTCCCGGCCTCAGTGTGATCTCACACTCTCAGCCTCAGTGTGAGCTCACACTCCCGGCCTCAGTGTGATCTCACACTCTCAGCCTCAGTGTGAGCTCACACTGCCAGCCTCAGTGTTATCTCACACTCCCGACCTCAGTGTGATCTCACAGTCCCGGCCTCAGTCTGATCTCGCACACCCAGTCTCAGTGTGATCTCACACTCCCGGCCTCAGTGTGATCTCGCACTCCCAGCCTCAGTGTGATCTCACACTCCCAACCTCAGTGTGATCTCCCACTCCCAGCCTCAGTGTGATCTCACACTCCCGGCCTTAGTGTGATCTCGCACTCCCAGCCTCAGTGTGATCTCCCACTCCCAGCCTCAGTGTGATCTCACACTCCCGGCCTTATTGTGAACTCGCACTCCCAGCCTCAGTGTGATCTTACACTCCCAGCCTTAATCTGATCTCGATCACGCGCCCACAGTGTGATCTTGCACACCCAGCCTCAGGGTGATCTCACTCTCCCAGTCTCAGTGTGATCTCTCACTCCCGGGCTCAATCTGACCTGGCACACCCACCCTCAGTGTGATCTCACACTCCCTGCCTCAGTGTGAGCTCACACTGCCAGCCTCAGTGTGAGCTCACACTGCCAGCCTCAGTGTGAGCTCACACTCCCGACCTCAGTGTGATCTCACAGTCCCGGCCTCAGTCTGATCTCGCACACCCGGCCTCAGTGTGATCTTACACTCCCAGCCTCAGTGTGATCTCGCACTGCCGGCCTCAGTGTGATCTCGTACTCGCGGCCTCAGTGTGATCTCGCACTCCCGGCCTCAGTGTGAACTCACACTCCCAGCCTCAGTCTGATCTCGCACTCCCAGCCTCAGTCTGATCTTGCACACGCGCCCTCAGTATGATCTCGCGCACCCACCCTCAGTGTTATCTCACACTCCTGACCTCAGTGTGATCTCACACTCCCAGCCTCAGTGTGAACCTGCACTGCCAGCCTCAGTGTGATCTCGCACACCCAGCCTCAGTGTGATCTCGCACTCGCAGCCTCAGTCTGATCTCACACACACGCCCTCAGTGTGATTTTGCACATCCAGCCTCAGTGTGATCTCGCACCCCCGGCCTCAGTGTGATCTCGCACACCCAGACTCAGTGTGATCTCGCATACCCAGCCTCAGTGTGATCTCGCACTCCCAGCCTCAGTGTTATCTCGCACACGCGCCCTCAGCCCTCAGTGTGCTTTTGCACATCCAGCCTCAGTGTGATCTCGCCCTCCCGGCCTCAGTCTGATCTCACACACACGCCCTCAGTGTGATTTTGCACATCCAGCCTCAGTGTGATCTCGCACTTCTGGCCTCAGTGTGATCTCGCACTGCCAGCCTCAGTGTGATCTTGCACACCAGCCTCAGTGTTATGTCACAGTCCCGGCCTCAGTGTGATTCACACTTCCGGCCTCAGTGTGATCTTGCACTCCAAGCCTCAGTGTTATGTCACAGTCCCGGCCTCAGTGTGATCTCACACTCCCGGCCTCAGTGTGAACTCACACTCCCAGCCTCAGTGTGATCTCACACTCCCAGCCTTAGTGTGATCTCATACTCCCAGCCTCAGTGTGATCTCACACTCCCAGCCTCAGTGTGATCTCACACTCCCAGCCTCAGTGAGCTCCCACTCCCAGCCTCAGTGTGATCTCACACTCCCAGCCTCAGTGATCTCACACTCCCAGCCTCAGTGAGCTCCCACTCCCAGCCTCAGTGTGATCTCCCAATCCCAACGTCAGTGTGATCTCACACCCCTGGCCTCAGTCTGATCTCACACTGCCAGCCTCAGTGTGATCTCACTCTCCCAGCCTCAGTGTGATCTCGCCCTCCTCTCCTCAGTTTATAGAACATAGAACATAGAACAATACATTACACAACAGGCCCTACGAGCCTCGATGTTGCACCGACCTTTGAACTATTCTCAGCTCGTCCCCCTACACTATCGTATCATGTGCTTATCTAAGGATTGTCTAAATCTCCCTAATGTGGCTGAGTTAACTACATTGGCAGGTTGGGCATTCGGCTCCCTTACCACTCTCTGCGTAAAGAACCTGCCTCTGACATCTGTCTTAAATCTATCATCCATCAATTTGTAGTTATGCCCCCTCATACAAGCTAACGTCATCATCCTAGGAAAAAGGCTTTCACTGTCTACCCTCTCTAATCCTCTGATCATCTTGTATGTCTCTATCAACTCCCCTCTTAGTCTCCTTCTTTCCAATGAGAATAGACCCAAGTCTCTCAGCCTTTCCTAATAAGACCTTCCCTCCTGACCAGGCAACACCATGGTAAATCTCCTCTGCACCTTTTCCAATGCTTCCAGATCTTTTCCGAAATATGGCGACCAGAACTGTACACAATATTCCAAGTGTGGCTGCACGAGCGTCTTGGAAAGTTGCAGCATGATATTGTGGCTCCAGAACTCAGTCCCTCTATGAATGCAAGCTAACACACCGTATGCCTTCTTATCAGCACATCAACCTGGGTGGCAACTTTCAGGGATCTATGTACATGGACTCCAAGATCCCTCTGCACATCCACAATACCAAGAATCTTTCCACTGACCAGTATCTGCCTTCCTTTTATTCTTCCCAAAGTGCATCACCTCACATTTAGCTGCATTGAACTCCATTTGCCACCTCTCAGCCCAATTCTGCAGTTTATCCAAGTCCCCCTGTAACCTGTAACATTCATCCAAACTGTCAACTACTCCACCGACTTTAGTGTATCTGCAAATTTATTAATCCATCCAGCTATGCCTGCATCTAAGTCATTTATAAAAATGACAAACAGCAGTGGTCCCAAAACAGATCCTTATGGCACACCACTAGTAACCGGACTGAATATTGTCCATCAACCACTACTCGCTGCCTTCTTTCAGAAAGCCAGTTTCCAATCCAAACTGCTAAATCACCCTCAATCCCATGCCTCTGCATTTTCTCCAACAGCCTACCATGTGGAACCTTATCAAAGGCTTTACTGAAGTCCATGTATACCACATCAACTGCCCTACCCTCATCTACATGCTTGGTCACCTTCTCTAAAAATTCAATGAGCTTTGTGAGACACGGCCTGCCCTTGACGAAATCATGTTGACTATCTGAAATCAAATTGTTGCTTGCTAGATGATTATAAATCTTATCTCTTATAATCCTTTCCAAAACCTTTCCAACAACAGAAGTAAGGCTCACTGGTCTATAATTACCTGGGTCATCTCTGCTGCCCTTCTTGAACAAAGGCACAACATTTGCAATTCTCTAGTCCTCTGGTACTAAACCTGTAGACAATGACTCAAATATCAAAGCCAAAGGCTCTGCTATCTCCTCCCTAGCTTCCCAGAGAATCCTCGGATAAATTCCATCTGACCCAGGGGACTTGTCTACTTTCACTCCTTCTAGAATTGGTAACACCTGTTCATAACTAACCGTGATCCTTTCTTGTCTAATATCTTGTACCTCATTCGTTTCCTCTACAATATTCTCCTTTTCCTGAGTAAAAACTGTTGAGAAATGTTCATTTAGTACCTCTCCGATCTCCATGGGGTCCACACTCAATTTTCCACTTCTGTCTTTGACTGGCCCTATTCCTGCCCTAGTCACCCTTTTATTCCTCACATACCGATAGACAGCTTTAGGGTTCTCCTTTATTCTATTTGCTAAAGACTGCTCGTGTCCTCTCTTTGCTCTTCTTAACTCTCTCTTTAAATCCTTCCTAGCTGATCTGTAACTCTCCATCGCCTCATCTGAACCATCTTGTCTCATTGACACATAAGCCTCCTTCTTCCGCTTAACAAGAGATATAATTTCTGTAGTAAACCACGGTTCCCTTACCTTATCACATCCTCCCTGCCTGGCAGGGACATACCTATCAAGGACGCGCAATATCTAATCCTCAAATCAGCTCCACATTTCCATTGTCTGCATCCTCTACATTTTGCTATCCCATTCTATGCATCCTAATTTTTGCCTAATCGCATTATAATTGCCCTTGCCCCATCGCTAACACTTGACCTGTGGCATGTGCCTATCCCTTTCCATCGCTAAACTAAATGTAACTGAATTATGGTCGCTCTATCCAAAGTGCTCACCTACAACTAAATCAAACACCTGGCCTGCAAGCACCAGTTCCAGTGTGGCCTCTCCACTTGTTGGCCCTTCGACATACTGTGTCAGGAAACCTTCCTGTACACATTGGACAACAACTGATCCATCCGACATACTAGAGTTATAGCATTTCCAGTCAATGTTGGGGAAGTTAAAGTCCCCCATAATGACCACCATGTTCCTTTCACTCCGACCGAGAATAATTTTGCTAATCCTCTGTTCCACCTCCCTGGAACTCTGCAGAGGCCTATAAAAAACTCCATGCAGAGTGACCTCTCCTCTACTGTTTCTAACCACAGCCCACACTACCTCAGTAGATGAGTCCGCGTCCAAAGTTCTTTCAGCCACTGTTCTACTATCCTTGAATAACAAAGCCACCCCTCCCCCTCTTTTACTGCCTTGCCTGTTCTTAATGAAAGTTCGAAACGCTGGAACCTGCAACATCCATTTCCTCACCCTGCTCTATCCATGTCTCCGAAATGGCCACAACATTGAAGTTCCAGGTACCTATCCATGCTGCTAGCTCACCTACCTTATTTCGGATACTTCTAGAGTTGAAGTAGACACACTTCAAACCAGCCTGCTGTCTGCCAGCACATTCCTGAGACCCTTACATCCTGTCCCTGTCCTCCCTACTCTCATCGTCCTGTTATCTCGCAGTGCTGGCCTCAGCGTGATCTCACACTCCTGGCCTCAGTCTAATTTCACACTCCCAGCCTCAGTGTTATCTCGCATTCCCAGCAGCAGTCTGATCTCCCACTCCCAGCCTCAGTGTGATCTCACAGTGCCAGCCTCAGTGTGATCTCGAACTCCCAGCCTCAGTGTGATCTCACACTCCCAGCATCAGTGTGATCTCGCAGTGCCAGCCTCAGTGTGATCTCGAACACCCAGCCTCAGTGTGATCTCACACTCCCAGCCTCAGTGTGATCTCACACTCCCAGCCTCAGTGTGAACTCAGTATCGTCTCACCGTTCTGGACTCAGTGCAGTCTCATACCTTGGCCTCTGTGTGGTCTCATATACCCAGCCTCAGTCGGATCTCACTTTCTCGGCCTCAGTCTGATCTCGCACTCCCAGCCTCAGGGCGGTCTCGCACTCCCAACCTCAGTGCGGTCTTCCACTCCCAAACTCAGTACGGTCTCGCACTCCCAGCCTCAGTGCGGTCTCGCACTCCCAACCTCAGTGCGGTCTCGCACTCCCAACCTCAGTGCGGTCTCGCACTCCCAACCTCAGTGCGGTCTCGCACTCCCAACCTCAGTGCGGTCTCGCACTCCCAACCTCAGTGCGGTCTCGCACTCCCAGCCTCAGTGCGGTCTCGAACTCCCAACCTCAGTGCGGTCTCGCTCTCCCAACCTCAGTGCGGTCTCGCACTCCCAGCCTCAGTGCGGTCTCGCACTCCCAGCCTCAGTGCGGTCTCGCACTCCCAGCCTCAGTGCGGTCTCGCACTCCCAGCCTCAGTGCGGTCTCGCACTCCCAGCCTCAGTGCGGTCTCGCACTCCCAACCTCAGTGCGGTCTCGCACTCCCAACCTCAGTGCAGTCTCGCACTCCCAACCTCAGTGCGGTCTCGCACTCCCAGCCTCAGTGCAGTCTCGCACTCCCAACTTCAGTGCGGTCTCGCACTCCCAACCTCAGTGCGGTCTCGCACTCCCAGCCTCAGGGCGGTCTAGCACTCCCAGCCTCAGTGCGGTCTCGCACTCCCAGCCTCAGTGCAGTCTCGCACTCCCAACTTCAGTGCGGTCTCGCACTCCCAACCTCAGTGCGGTCTCGCACGCCCAACCTCAGTGCGGTCTCGCACTCCCAACTTCAGTGCGGACTCGCACTCCCAGCCTCATTGTGATCTCACACTCCCAGCCTCAGTGTGATCTCACACTCCCAGCCTCAGTGTGAACTCAGTATCGTCTCACCGTTCTGGACTCAGTGCAGTCTCATACCTTGGCCTCTGTGTGGTCTCATATACCCAGCCTCAGTCGGATCTCACTTTCTCGGCCTCAGTCTGATCTCGCACTCCCAACCTCATTGCGGTCTTGCACTCCCAAACTCAGTACGGTCTCGCACTCCCAGCCTCAGTGCGGTCTCGCACTCCCAACCTCAGTGCGGTCTCGCACTCCCAACCTCAGTGCGGTCTCGCACTCCCAACCTCAGTGCGGTCCCGCACTCCCAGCCTTAGTGCGGTCTCGCACTCCCAACCTCAGTGCGGTCTCGCACTCCCAACCTCAGTGCGGTCTCGCACTCCCAACCTCAGTGCCGTCTCGAACTCCCAACCTCAGTGCGGTCTCGCTCTCCCAACTTCAGTACGGTCTCGCACTCCCAACCTCAGTGCGGTCTTGCACTCCCAACCTCAGTGCGGTCTTGCACTCCCAACCCCAGTGCGGTCTCGCACTCCCAACCTCAGTGCAGTCTCGCACTCCCAGCCTCAGTGCGGTCTCGCACTCCCAGCCTCATTGTGATCTCACACTCCCAACCTCAGTGTGATCTCACACTCCCAGCCTCAGTGTGAACTCAGTATCGTCACACCGTTCTGGACTCAGTGCAGTCTCACACCCCGGCCTCTGTGTGGTCTCATGGACCCAGCCTCAGTCTGATCTCGCTTTCTCGGCCTCAGTCGGTTCTCGCACTCCCAACCTCAGTGCGGTCTCACACTGCCAACCTCAGTGCGGTCTCGCACTCCCAACCTCAGTGTGGTCTCGCACTCCCAACCTCAGTACGGTCTCGCACTCCCAGCCTCAGTGCGGTCTCGCACTCCCAACCCCAGTGCGGTCTCGCACTCCCAACCCCAGTGCGGTCTCGCACTCCCAACTTCAGTACGGTCTCGCACTCCCAGCCTCAGTGCGGTCTCGCACTCCCAACCTCAGTGCGGTCTCGCACTCCCAACCTCAGTGCGGTCTTGCACTCCCAACCTCAGTACGGTCTCGCACTCCCAGCCTCAGTACGGTCTCGCACTCCCAGCCTCAGTGCGGTCTCGCACTCCCAACCCCAGTACGGTCTCGCACTCCCAACCCCAGTGCGGTCTCGCACTCCCAACTTCAGTCCGGTCTCGCACTCCCAGCCTCAGTCCGGTCTCGCACTCCCAACCTCAGTGCGGTCTCGCACTCCCAACCTCAAGTGCGGTCTCGCACTGCCAACCTCATTGCGGTCTCGCACTCCCAACCTCATTGCGGTCTCGCACTCCCAACCTCAGTGCGGTCTCGCACTCCCAACCTCAGTGCGGTCTCGCACTCCCAACCTCAGTGCGGTCTCGCACTCCCAGCCTCAGTGCGGTCTCGCACTCCCAACCTCAGTGCGGTCTCGCACTCCCAGCCTCAGTGCGGTCTCGCACTCCCAGCCTCAGTGCGGTCTCGCACTTCCAACCTCAGTGCGGTCTCGCACACCCAACCTCAGTGCGGTCTCGCACTCCCAACCTCAGTGCGGTCTCGCACTTCCAACCTCAGTGCGGTCTCGCACTCCCAACCTCAGTGCGGTCTCGCACTCCCAACCTCAGTGCGGTCTCGCACTCCCAACCTCAGTGCGGTCTCGCACTGTTGGCACTCCTGTTCGTGAAGCGAAGTCCAGTGCAGTTTGGATTGGAAGAACTGGTATTCTGAACACGTATTTCTCTGTTTTGCTGATTTATTACTGGACCTTTTATTTCTCTAATTTTCCAATTCTTTCCCTGAGGATTTGTACTTATGTATCTGTGCTTAGGTACCTTTGTACCTAAGATGGTGCCATAAGTGTTGAATTGGAAGCTGTTCACTGTGCTCGTGCGAATACATGTGACAATAGAGCTACTTCGGAGTCATTCCTGATGGTTTCACTGACTGCGTTTACTAACTGGCAGGATGTCTGATTGCCTGATACTTCAAAGGTCTTTGCCACCATATGACACTGATTTAGGAGTCGTGTGGTTACAGTGGGACTGTTCCTACATTTTGTTCAAGACCAACCTCAGGATATAGGAGAAAGTGAGGACTGTAAATGCTGTAGAGTCAGAGTCAAAAAGAGTGGTGCTGGCAAAGCACAGCAGGTCAGGCAGCATTTGGGGAGCAGGAAGGTTGACGTTTTGAGCATAAGCCCTTTCCTGATGAAGGGTCTATGCCCAAAACATCGACTGTCCTGCTCCTCGGATCCTGCCTGACAAGCTTTGCTTTTCCAGCACCACATTTTTCCACTCAACCTCAGGCTATGATGTCTATGGAAATGTTTTAAGACAAAGCAGAGAATCCTGACAGTGTGGAAACAGGCCATTTGACCCATCAAGTCCACACCAGCCCCATGAAGAGCATTCTATCCCTGTAATCCTGCATTTTTCTTGGCTAATCAACCAAGCCTGTATATCCCTGCACACTACGGGGCAATTTAGCATGGCCAATCCACCTACCCTGCACATCTTTGGATTGTGGGAGGAAACCACAGCACCCAGAGGAAACCCACACAGACACGGGGAGAACGTGCAAACTCCACACAGACAGTTACTCGAGGGTACACAGGTCCTGGTGCTGTGAGACAGCAGTGCTAACCACTGAGCCACCGTGCCACCCCGAATGTAGTTATACTTCCAACAGACTGATTAAAAATAATTTTAAAGACACCGATCTACATTTATTCATCATGATCTTTTTTGTTACCTGCAAATGAATTTGCTGCCTGAATCAACTCTGGGATTAAAATTGCTGTTAACTTTTATACTTTTGTTCATTTGCCAATCCTGTTCCAGTTTGGATGAATTGGGTTAAAATCATGAAGCAAGTCAAAACAGGCAATGAGAGTGAAAGATAGAGAAGAGGTTGACACACAGTAAAAGACTACAGTGGGCAGGGTACATTACGATTATGATGAACAGAGTGTTGCCTGAACAGATCATAAAATGGGTAGAGGAGAGAAAATACAACATGTTCAAATGCGTGAGTTGGGTGTCTGGGGGGTTGACTGTGAGAATTGAAAATGACTAAATACACATAAAACTGGTGCCAAGGAATGTTGATGGCCCAATGGAGCATATTAAGTGACAATGTGATATAACACATTGCAGCAAATTGAGTAGTATGCTGATTTTGTAAAAATGTTATCCAATCAGCTTTGCCTTGAATACATTTAACTCTATATTTTTTCTCCGAACTGTGTCCTTTGACAGTTTTATTTCATTCCACCCCTATCTTAATGATGCCTTCCATATGTACAATGGCACATGGTCCTCTTTGCTCACGTTAAACATGACATCAATTCAATTTACGATCAGCAAGGGAAACCTTTAAATTCAAGGTAATTAAATAGTCACAGCTCATGTTGCATAGATGTGCTCAAACACAACTTCCTTAGCTGACAAATTTGAGATGAGAGATTGACCAAATATTTACAAAACTTACAAATGTTGAGAAAGTTTAACTCATTTATTTACTCAGAATATGGCTGTTGTCATAAAGGCATTTTAAAAATTTATAATAAGAATCATATAAAATGTTTTCAACATCCGAATCAGATATTTAATGCAACTCTAAGATTAATAATTTTCTAGGTAGGTGCGGTATTTATTCATTTGATTCTATTTGCAAAATTCCAGAAATTCTTTCTCCTGATGCCTTCCTGTTTCCTGTTGTATCGTCGTACAGAGGGTTGGAAAAGGAAGTGGGGGTATTTGATACATTAGAGAATCGCTGTAAAAATGAAAAGAATTGTTAAATTGATACTTCAAAACATTTTTTCTTAAATTATCTTCTGGCCTGAATCAATTTAGGAGCAAAATATTATGCCTCAATTCTGTTTCTTTTCTAACTGTACTGTTAGCATAATTTTTAAAAAATTGAACATCATTGATGTTCATTGTGATTAGTCTTGAGAAAATAATCTTTCAAGTTTATGAAATCCATGTGATTTTTGCTGTGATCATTCATATCCTAACTACCTCAGCTAACGTTTACTTCCAGCTAGTTAGACAGGTTAATCATCTTTTTTTTTAAACCATAGCCACAGTGGTCAAGACACCCTGACCTTGCTTCCTCACAGGATTTCACAAGTTCAAAGCTCCTTGTTTCACACACCACCCACATATCACATCTAGCCTCCAAACTCTACTTCTGTATCTACCCCGAGAAAAAAACCCAACTATCCTCCAATTCACTTGCATTTTTGCAACAAAATCCCAGACTTTTGAACAGACCTCTCTCTCTGCACCTTCTTTGCAGCTGTAACACTGTGTTCTGCACTCTGTTCTGCTACCCTAATGCACTTTGTATGGTACAATCTGCCTGTAGAGCATGCAAAGCAGCACTTTTCACTGTATCTCAGTACATGTAACAACAGTAAAGAAATCAAAGCAAGTCAAACAACTCTTCAGATGGCTGTATATTTCTGCAGCTTCTGACATGCCTAATTACACCTTCAGCTCCAGCTTTGATGGTCTAGTCCTCATGAAATAATTACTCTCTCTGACCTACTGGAATGAACCTCATTTCTGCTTCTTTAAATTGAAAGGGCACAGAATTATATGGTAGGAAAGCTGCTGTTGCCATTGACCACTACATCTGAGTGAACCATGAAACACTGCTTGTATTTACCAGAACAGTTCACTATGGAATGTGAGGGTAAATCCTGGCTGTTTTTTACCTACTGCAAATCTTCTTCTTAGAACTCTGAGTTTTGTCTCTCCCACCCTCACCTCCAAAATTAAATACAAGTAGCTTTATTGTCACAAGGATTGATACCATCAATCCGCCTGCAGTTTCTCTCTTATCTTACCTAGTGTCCACATTGAGATCATATTACCTATAAAACACACCTCCTCTTTCCTTGCTGTTAGAGCTGCACTGAGCCAGGAAAGTTGGCAGTATTCCATCACACTCTGGATTCGTGCCTTGTAGGTGATGGACAGGTTTTGGGGTGTTAGGAAAAGTTATCCACTGCAGATAATGGAATTCACTTCTCTGGATCTGTGCAGCTCCAACAATTAAATTATCAGAATGATTATCTCCCATTTAATACTGGGGGAGTAGCATTTTCCATGGTTTAATATTGGGATGGTTGAAGCAATTGTTTTCAGCTTCTACTACAAACTCCAATTCCTAGCTACCTATTTTCTTACCTTTTTCCTGCCAACAGTTCGAGACTTAGCAAGACTGTTTGTAACTTTTGTGTCATTTTTGAATTTGGACTTACGACCACAAATTCCTTCTATCACTGAGACTGCCTATTTCTGACCCTCATGACATCACCTGATTTTGCCTTAGCGTCAACTGATATTTCAATTCATTCGCTGGTTAGCCCAGTGTTTATAGAGAAGCCCTAATTGCTCAGAGGGCAGGTAAGAGCCAAGTACATTGCCATGGTTTGCAGTCAAACATCAGCTAGACCAGGTAAGAATGCCAGATTTGTTTTTTCCTCAACAATCCATAATGATTTCATGGTCATTATTAGATTCATAATTCCAGATTCTTATTTGAGTTCAAAATCTACCATCTGTGATCTGTGGAGCTGGAGCTGGATGAACTTTGGATCATTTGGAAAGCGCAGGGGGTTATTGAGAAGAGTTACAGGGAGGTAGTCACACCTCAGGTAGAAGAAAAAGGTAAATGGGCTCCCGTCAGGGGATGGAAAGGTAACTGGCAGGTATTGCAAGGATCCCCAATGGTCGTTCCCCTCAACAACAAGTATACCATTTTGGATACTGTTGGGGGGGACCACTTACCAGGGGAAAGCAGTGGGGCACAAGTCTCTGGTGCAGAGTCTGTTCCTGTTGCTCAGAAGGGAAGGGGGAAGAGGAGCAGAGCATTAGTCATTGGGAACTCCATAGTTAGGGGGACAGATAGGAGGTTCTGTGGGAACAAGAGAGACTTACGGTTGGGGTGTTGCCTCCCAGGTGCCAGGGTCTGATCATGTTTTTGGGATCCTTGTGGGGAGGGGGAGTAGCCCTAAGTTTTGGTCCATATAGGCACCAATGACATAGGAAGAGAGATGAGGATTTAAGGCAGAAATTCAAGGAGCTAGAGTGGAAGCTTAGAACTAGAACAAACAGAGTTGTTATCTCTAGTTTGTTGCCTGTACTACATACTAGTGAGATGAGGAATAGAGAGAAAGAGAGAATTTGAACATGTGGCTACAGCAATGGTGCAGGAGGGAGGGCTTTGGATACCTGGATATTTGTGGCTCATTCTAGGGTAGATGGGACCTATACAAACAGGATGGTCTTCACCTGAACCAGAGGGGTACCAATATCCTGGGGGAAAATTTACCAATGCTCTTCGGGAGGGTTTAAACTAATTCAGCAGGAGGATGGAAACTTAAATTGTGGTTCGAGTACAGAGGAGGTTGAGAATAGGGAAGTCCAAAATAATGTTTCAGGATCGCAAGAGGGCACTAGCTCACAAAAAGTTGGGTTGAAGTGTGTCTATTTCAACGCCAGAAGTGTCTGAAATAAGGTGAGTGAACTTGCAGCATGGGACTGGGACTTTGATGTTGTGGCCATTTTAGAGACATGGGTAGAGCAGGGACAGGAATGGTTGTTGCAGGTTCTGTGATTGAGATGTTTCAGTAAGAACAGAGAAGATGGTAATATTACAGTTGCAGAAAGGATATTTGAGGATTCGTCTACTGAGGTAGCATGGGCTGAGGTTAGAAACAAGAAAGGAGAGGTCACCCTGTTGGGAGTTTTCTATAGGCCTCCGAATAGTTCCACAGATGTAGAGGAAAGGATAGCAAAAATGCTTCTTGATAAGAGTGAACGTGACAGGGTGGTTGTTATGAGGGGCTTCAACTTCCCAAACACTGACTGGGAATACTACAGTTCAAGTACTTCAGATGGGTCAGTTTTTGTCCATTGTGTGCAAGAGGAATTTCTTTCACAGTATGTAGACAGGCCAACAAGAGGCGAGGCCACATTGGATTTGGTACTGGGTAATGAACCCGGCCAGGTGTTATATTTGGAGGTAGGTGAGCACTTTGGTGATAGTGACCACAATTCAGTTATGTTTACTTTAGCGATGGAAAGGGAAAGGTATATACCGCAGGGCAAGAGCTACAGCTGGGGTACAGGCAATTATGATGATTAGACAAGATTTAGGATGCATAGGATGGGGAAGGACACTGCATGGCATGAGCACAATAGAAACTTAGAGTTTATTCAAGGAACAACTACCGTGTGTCCTTGATAAGTATGTACCTGTTAGGCAGGGAGGACGTTGTCGAGCACAGGAACCGTGGTTTACTAAGGAAATTTAATCTCTTCTCAAGAGGAAGAACAAGGCATATGTTAGGATGAGATGTGATAGCTTAGTTAGGGCGATTGAGAGTTACAAGGTAGCCAGGAAAGACCAAAAGAGAGAGCTAAGACGAACGAGGAGGGGATATGAGAAGTTGTTGACGGATAGGTTCAGGGAGAACCCTAAAGCTTTCTATAGGTACATAAGAGATAAAAGAATGACTGTAGTAAGATTAAGGCCAATCAAGGACAGTAGTGGGAAGTTGTGCGTGGAGTCAGAGGAGATAAGGGAGTGCTAAATGAATATTTTCGTCAGTATTCACACTGGAAAAAGACAATGTTGTTGAGGAGAATACTGAGAAACAAGCTACTAGACTGGATGGGATTGAGATTCACAGGGAGGAGGTATTAGAAATTCTGGAATGTGTGAAAATAGATAAATCCCCTGCGTCAGATGGGATTTATCCTAAGATTTTCTGGGAAGCTTTGAGGTGGAAAATGGAGTTTAATGCAGAAAAGTGTGAGGTGATTCACTTTGGAAGGGCTAACAGAATGCAGAGTACTGGGTGAATGGGAAGATTCTTGGTAGTGTAGATAAGCAGAAAGATCGTGGTGTCCATGTAAATAAATCCCTAAAAGTTGCCACTCAGGTTGATAGGGCTGTTAAAAAGGCATACTGTGTTAGCTTTTATTAGTAGAGGGATTGAGTTTCGGAATCACAAGGTCATGCTGCAGTTGTACAAAACTCTGGTGCGACCGCAGTTGGAGTGTTGCGTACAGTTCTGGTCACCGCATTATCGGAAGGACATGGAAGCGTTGAAAAGGGTTCAGAGGAGATTTACTAGGGTGTTGCCTGCTATGGAGGGAAGGTCTTACAAGGAAAGGTTGTGGGACTTGAGGCTGTTTTCATGAGAGAAGAAGGTTGAGAGGTGACTTAATTGAGACACATAAGATAATCAGAGGGTTAGATAGGGTGGACAGGGAGAGCCTTTTTCTGAGGATGGTGATAGATAGCATGAGGGGATATAGCTTCAAATTGAGGGATGATAGATATAGGTCGGATGTCAGAGGTAGTTTCTTTACTCAGAGAGTAGTAGAGCCATGGAACGCACTGCCTGCAACAGTTGTAGACTTGCCAATTTTAAGGGCATTTAAATAGTCATTGGATAGGCATATGGATGAGAATGGAATAGTGTAGGTTAAATGGGCTTCAGATTGGTTTCACAGGACGGGGCAACATCGAGGGCTGAAGGGCCTGTACTGCACTGTATTGTTCTATGTTCTATGCTCCAAGATTTGAATCTGGGCCTTTAAAACATTACCTAGGTTTCTGATTAATAGCCTCGTGATGATCCCGCCCAGCCATCACCCTCTCATTATTTCTGATTAATTGCCAAGCAACTATATCACCAGGCCTTCACCTTCTTATCTGCTGCTAAAACCCTTTTTAATCATTTTGTTACCTCTGGACTTGACTACACTATGCACTTTAGCCTTAGTCCTAACATGCACATATTAACCCCTCACTTATGTTCTTGCTAACCTTTGTTGGCTCCTTGTCAAGCAATGTCTTGATTTTTAAAATTCTCATCCTTGATTTCAAATCTTGCCATGACCTTGAACCTTTCTACCTACAAATATAATCCAAACCCAAACTCTCTGAACTCTCATGATGTGTAATGAGGCAGTTCAATACTTATTGTTAGAGGAAAACAATGACCATAACATGGTAGTATTTAGCATTCATTTTGAGAGAAGAACCTGGGTCAGAAACAATTAAGCTTAAATAAAGGCAACTACAAATTAAGAAGAGCTGAGCTGGCTGGGGTGGACTGGGAAAGGAGCCTCCTCGCAGAGCATTTCAGGGAACATCTCCGGGACACCCACACCAATCACCCGCCCACCGCCCTGTGGCCCAACATTTCAACTCCCCCGCCCACTCTGCCAAGAACATGCAGGTCCTGGGCCTCCTCCACCGCTGCTTCCTCACCACCCGACGCCTGGAGGAAGAATGCCTTGGAACACTTCAACCCCAGGGCATCAATGTGGACTTCACCAGTTTTATCATTTCCCCTTTCCCCACCTCACCCCAGTTCCAACCTTCCAGTTCAGCACTGTCATCATGACCTGTCCTACCTGCCAATCTCCCTTCTCACTATCCTCTCCACCCTCCCCTCTGACCTATCACCTCCATCCCTACCCCCATTCACCTGTTGTACTCTTTGCTACTTTTCCCCACCCTCCTCTCTGACCTATCACCTCCGTCCCCACCCCCACTCACCTATTGTACTCTTTGCTACCTTCTGCTCAGCCCCACCTCCCCTCCCCCATCTATCTTTCCACATTGGAAGTTCCCTGCCTCTATTCCTGATGAAGGGCTTTTGCCCGAAACGTGATTTTCCTGCTCCTCGGATGCTGCCTTATCTGCTGTGCTTTTCCAGCACCACTCTAATCTAGACACTGGGAAAGGAGTTTTGAAGATGCCTGAAGAGCAATGGAAGACATTTAAGAAGATAGTTCAAGGTCCACAGGAAAAAGATATACCTGTAGCTCAGAGAGGAAGAAAGATTCTATAAGGGGGAAAAGCTAACTATGGTTAACCAGGCAGTTATGAAGAGCATCAAATTGAAAAAAAAACATACAATGTTGCAAAGATTAATGGTGAGCTGGAGGATTGAGAATTTTTTAAAACTAACAAAAACTATCAAAGAATAAAGACTGAATTTGTAAGAGATATCAAAATGGTCAGCAGGAATTCCTTTAAATATATAGAAAGGAAGAGATAAGTCAAAGAAAATGGGGTTGGGGAAGCAATAACGGGGAACAGGAAATGGTAGAGGAGTTGGATAAATACTTTGCATCATTCTTCATAGTAGAAGACATTAATAGCATTCCAAAATTACTAAATATTCAAAGGCCAAAAGGAAGAGGAAAGGAAAAAAATACAATAACTGTTACCAGAAAAAAATACTTAGGAAACTAATGGAGCCTAATCCCAATAAGTCACCTGGACCTGATGCGATACATGAATTGTGTGAGATTAGCAGGGTGGAGGTTCTTAATGGTGAGAACAAAAAGTCCCATTTTGCAACCAACTGTTGAATGGCAAAAGGAGATTCTCACTAGTGAGTGGCAAAAGGTTAAAGTGCAAGTATTAACATTATCTCATCTCACTTCACTGAAATGCAGTTTCCTATTCTCCCATCCACCTGATAATAACGAAATGGTGATATATTTTGACATGAAAGTAGGAGCGCTAACCTGATGACTCCAGCTCATAGCTTGCCCATCAGGCCCTCCATTTTGATCACTAGTCACCCATAACTCAGGGCAAACACATGTATCCTCCTCAACCACAGCCACACCTCACCCCCACCCACCCCTCCTCCGTGACCTCCAGGTCCCGCTCGGCAAAGTGGGCTGCCAATTTCTCTCTGTCTGGTATGGCTGAAGCAATTAACAGGGATTATACAGAGGACTTGAAAGGGTTCATAAAAGATTTACAAGAATGTTGCCAGGGTTAGTGGGTTTGAGCTATAGGAAAAGGCTGAATAGACTGGGGCTATTTTGCCTGGAGCATTGTACGTTGAGGGGTGACCTTATAGAGGTTTATAAAATCATGAGGGGCATGGATTGGGTAAATAGCCAAGGTCTTATCCCTAGGGTAGGGAAGTCCAAAACTAGAGGGCATAGGTTTAAGGTGAGGGAGGAAAGATTTAAAAGGGACCTAAGATGCCACATTTTCATGCAGTGGGTGCTGCGTGTATGGTATGAGCTGTCATAGGAAGTGGTGGCGGCTGGTAAAATTACAGCATTTGAAAAACATCTGGATGGGTATATGAATAGGAAGGGATATGGGCCAAATGCTGACAAATGGA
This sequence comes from Chiloscyllium punctatum, assembly GCF_047496795.1. Taxonomy (NCBI): domain Eukaryota; kingdom Metazoa; phylum Chordata; class Chondrichthyes; order Orectolobiformes; family Hemiscylliidae; genus Chiloscyllium; species Chiloscyllium punctatum. The sequence goes on along the minus strand of NC_092746.1, from coordinate 81,145,084 downwards.
ACTACATGTGTTTAGGATGTCTGGTTGGCCTGCATGATTTGGACCAAAGGGTCTGTTTCCATGCTGTGTATAGACTGCCACTATTTGAAGATAGTGCCAGGAATCCCAAGAGGTTCAAGCAGTGGCCAGGAGTTCCACCTGTCGGGGGAGGGGGGCATTGTGAAACTGCGGTGCATAGGTAACGGCATTAGTTCATGAGGATAGGGTTGGGTGGGGGTGGCAAAAGGTGGCATTCAGCATAAGAAGGGTGGAGGACTGAGTTGACATGGAAAGTGAAATGGGTTTGGGGAATGGTGAGCATGCAGTGGCATACATTGTACGGAAAAGGCATACAGAGTGTGTGGAGTGAAAGGTGGGAGGACTGGCGTGCTGTTTTGCATTTTGTGTCAATGAATGTTTATGTCACTCTTTCTCCAGATCACAAGCTCCTTAAAATCACAAAATGAATTGAATATGAGTGATCAACAATGACAACATGTTAAATCCAGATTTTGCTACCAAAAGTGCCATAACACTGACTTTATTAATTGCCAAATCAGTTTCATCAATTTTGGCATACTGTGTGATGATGTTCTCCCTGCAACATATGGCAGATTTAGAGATTTTAAGGGTTACTGGAAAATGGGAAAAACGTGTATCGGCCTGGCTCCATGATATTTTCCCAGCCTCTTGGGATTGCACTGGAGGCAGCTGCTTAATATGAGCTACTCTTCTGGGAAAATTGCAGCCCAAATCTCCTCATGCTAACAAATGGGTTCACGACCTGGAAATCAGCCTGATGTCAGGTTTGAGACTTAAGTGATTTATGAATCTGAGAAATCTGGCAATTCATGGTAAAATATTGTCAGATCCTCTTGCCAAGATAAGTGAAATAAATTTCATTTTAATATTTGTTTCTGAACAGATTATTTAATACAATTATTTACCATCATCATTGCATTATTAGTAGTAATGAGGTAAATTATGGAACATTTTTTCTCCGAACTGGGCAAAATCATTTTTTTCCATAGCTAGATCTGATCTTACCCTGTATGAAGTGTGCCAGGGATAAACACTGATAGATGGACGAGTCAGAAGGTCCTCAACAGCAAACTGAAAAAAGAAAGCACAAGAGAACAGCACTGCTTTGGCAAACAGTCAATACATTGCACGTTTCACACTGAGAACTGTCAAGAAAACAAACACCATGGAATAACATGACTAATCACAATTTTATTGAATAAAACTGGACAAGTCCCAGGACACTATTCATACAGAAAGAAACATTTGTCTTGTGAACATAACAAGTCTTAACTAAGACATATTTTTTCCATGCACCCTGCCAGTTGTAATTAGGGTTATTTGTATCCTGTAGATATTGATTAAATGTAAGGTTGAATAGATTTTATTTTGGTAGTCTGATACAAGCCAATGACATTTAAACAGCATGTTTTATCTTCAGGGACGCCATTTTCACTTTCAATTTTCTCCCTCTTCAGAAAGTACAGGTACTTGCTTGGCTGTACTTCCACAGGCAGTTATGACCTCCCTGTGAATATTTTTTGCGTGGAAACTTAGACAGTGATTGTGACCTGTGTATTGAGCATGGAAGGCACCATAGCAACCTTTCTGCCTGGCCTTTATGAAACATCCATACTTGCTCATATTCCAGGAAGGATTATAGGGTAGTGATCAGAGTCTGGAGCCAAGGTCAACAATAAGAGCCAATGTTGAGCCTCAAAGCAGTCAGCAATTTAAGGGCTTAGAAATACAGTAAGCCAATACCCAGCATGAAAATCTTTTACTTTATTTCAAGAGATGGAAAGAACTGTGATTGACTTTTTAAAAGTATTATTATTGGAAACCCTGCTTGTTTTAAATATTGAGTTTAGGTGCACACTGTGCAGGAGAACTGCCTTGAAGAAGTGTGAACCCAGCATTATGAATTGGAAACAACATAGACAGCTGAATTGAGTCACTGGAATAATTATCTATGTGTTGACAATCAATGGCACAGTCAATGGTAACACCACATCAAGGCAGACCAATATTTGGCATTTTAACAAAACTGACAACCTATTTGAGTTAAAAGTGTTCTTTAAAGAGGACTTTCACATGTACCATCTAAGTAATTACTTTAAAACAGTACTTAGGGAAGTCTCTTACCTGAGTGTTCAAACAAAAATATTAATAGAAACAAGTAGGCCCTAAATTGCCTTGAAGCATGATGTGAAGTTGGAGGATAAAGCAGGTTTGGGATATCAGTCCGGAGGAAGTGAGGACTGCAGATGCTGGCGATCAGAGTCAAAAAGCAGAGCCAATCGGGCAGCATCCAAGGATTAGAGAGTTGACGCGTCATGCATCAGTGCTTCATCAGGAATGTGGGGGAGGCCCAAAGGGGCTGAGAGATAAATGGGAGGGGTGGGGCTGAGGGGAAGGTAGCTGGGAATGCGATAGGTAGATGAAGATGGGGGATGGTGGTGATAGCTCAGAGCAGAGGCTGGAGTGGTTAGGTGGGAAAATGGATTGGTAGGACTGTTCAGGAGGGTGGTGCCGAGTTGGAGAGTTGGATCTGGGAAAAGGTGGGAGGAGGGGAGATGACAAAACTGGTGAAATCAATATCAATCCCATGTGGTTAGAGGGTCCCAAGATGGAAAATGAGGCATTCTTCCTCCAGGCATCGGGTGGTGAGAATTTGGCAGTGGAGGAGGCCCAGGACTTGCATGTCTTGATGGAGAGGGGGGGGGGAGTTGAAGTGGTCGGCCACAGGACGCTGGGGTTGTTTGGTGTGTGTGTCCTAGAGCGTTTGTCTCAAGCGTTCTGCAAGCTGGCATCCTGTCTCCCCAATATAGAGGAGACCATATCGGGAACAGTGGACATAGTAGATGACATGAGTGGAGGTGCAGGAAAATCTCTGCCCGATGTAGAAGGATCCTTTGGGGCCTAGGATGGAGGTAAGGGGGGGAGGTGTGGGCGCAGGTTTTACACCTCTTGCGGTGGCTTGGATAGTTGCCGTGAGTGGAAAATGGATTGGTGGGATGCATGGACCTAACAAGGGGGTCGCGGAGGGAATAGTCTCTGCAGAACACAGGTAAGGGTGGAGAGGGAATATATATTCTGGTGGTGGGATCTGTTTGTAGGTGGCAGAAATGGCAGAGGATGATGTGATGTATCTAGAGGTTGGTGTGGTGCAAGGTGAACTCCAGGGAGGTTCTGTCCTTGTTGAGATTGGAGGGATGGGGTTCAAGGGCAGAAGAGCAGGAAGTGGAAGAAATGCGCTGGAGGACATCATTGACCATGTGGGAGGGGAATTTGCAGTCATTGAAGAAGGAGGCCATTTGGGATATCCTTTGAAGGAATTGGTCCTCCTGGGAGCAGATGCGGGTAAGTCAGAGGAATTGAAGGTAAGGGATAATGTTTTTACAGGTAATAGGGTGGGAGGAGGTGTCGTCCTTGCCTGCTCGTCGGATGCTGCCTGTCCAGCTGTGCTTTTCCAGCACTACACTTTTTGACTTGGGATATCAATCCATCAGGAATATTAGATTACTTTCTTTAGGGAACAGTGGTAATGTTCCTACCTTGAAACCTAGAGATGCAGGTTCAAATCCCACCCGCTCTAGAAGTGTGCCATAACATCTCTGTTGATAGGTTGATGAGTAAATATCTATCAGGAAACTTTCTATCCTGAAGGCAGCCAACTAAGGCTTCCCCGATGGAATCTGGGCACACAAAATCTCAATTGCTGCAAACGGTACTGATGTTGAAGGGGCTTATCCAAATATGATGCTCTGCATCGACAAAGCATTTAGATCCTTGTCCTAATGTGCAGGATTTTTTATATGAAGGAGTTTGCTGGCATGATGATGAAAATGTTGGTGAAGATTTCAGCAGCTTCACAGTATTTACTGCTCCATTCGTGACTGACTGGAGGTGGGACTTTTGCTCCTCACTCCAAAAGAAACCCAGCCCCATGAGAGCTGCCCGTCAATTTTTCTCGTCCCATGCGTGCCACCATGAGCAGTGATCCCTGCTGGGATTGCACCTCGTTGGAAAAATTGAAATGTTGGGAGCAAAGGACAAAGGTAGGTACTGAGGATCATGGCGCAGACAGGGTGAATGCTCGATGTAGAAAGGAAGCCAATGATGGAGCAGGTTTACCTTCATATGTCTACCCTCCTGTTGTCATCTGCAAAATGAGTGACCAGGAAGAAAGCACCTCTGAAGTTGTCAATAATTTGGACGTCTTGACCTGGCTTTGGTCAGGGGTGCTTGACACCAGATAATAGTCACATGACACCAGGTTATCGTCCAACAGATTTATTTGAAGTCACAAGCTTTCAGAGCGCTGCTCCTAAATCAGCACTGCTCCTTCATCATTTCACCCGACGAAGGGGCAGCACTCCAAAAGCTTGGGATTTCAAATAAACCTGTTGGACTATAACCTGGTGTCATGTGGCTGCTGACTTTGTCCACCCTAGTCTAACATGGGCACTTCTACATCATCAGTATCAAACAGGAAGCTCGCACAATTAATTTTACAGACACGCAACCCATCTTCCCACTGCATAGCTTCCAAAAGGGAGGCATCAACCTCTGTGCAAAGTCTTCGGATCACAATCGAATTGCTTACACATGGGAACTGCAAGTTAGTGTAGTTGTTGAAATTGTCTTCACTAATCCCTCCACCATGAGTCTGAGAAGTCCATTGGCACTAACATCAAGGCTATCCAATTAGTTACATCCTTCCTCTCCACTCACCCTCCTGGCCCAACTTTCTCTAATGCTCTCCTCGAATAAAGACCAAAGAACAAAGAAGATTACAGCACAGGAGCAAACCCTTCAGCCGACCAATTCTCTGCCGACACATGATGCCTTTCTAAATTAAAAACCTTTTGCCTCTACTAAGTCCAGATCCCTCTAATCCCTGCCTATTCATGTATCATGTCAATATGCATCTTAAACATTGTTATTCTATTGCAGCGCATACCAGACACTTACCACCCTCTGTGTAAGAAACACTTGCCTCTCAGTTTTCCTTTAAGCTTACCCCCTTTTACCTCAAATCAGTGTCCCCTAGTAATTGACAAAGTCCAACTATCCATTCTATCCATGCCTCTCATAATTTTGTAATTCTCTAACAGATTGCCCTTCAGCCTCCAACATTCAAGTGAAAACAAATCTGTCCTAGCCCTGCATCTTTATCATTCTGGAATGGGAAGATCTGGTTGGGGTACTATTCAGAGGTTAAGTGCCGATTTGATGGGCTGAATGGCCACTATCTGCACTGTAGGGTTTCCATATGGATAGGTTCAGTCAAATGCGCCAAAACTTGGCAGATGAAGTTCAACATGGATAAATGTGAGGTTATCCATCTTGGTCAGCAGAATAAAAATGCAGTTTATTATCTAAATGGAGAGAAAATTCACTGCAAAAGGATCTGGGTGTCCTTATTTATGAACGACAGAATGCTGGTTTGCACATAGTGAAGCTAAATGGTATTTTCTCATTTATTGCTAAAGGAATAAAACATATATGTGGGGAAGTATTGCTGCAACTGTGCAAGGCATTAGTGAAATTACACCTGGAATATTGCATACAATTTTGTTCCCCTTACATCAGGGGGATGTAATTGTATTGGAGGCAGTTCCGAGGAGGTTCAATAGATTGATTCCGGAGATGAGGGATTTGTCTTATGAAGAGAGATTGAGAAGTTTTGGCCTATTCTCTAGAATTTAGAAGAATGAGATCTCATTGAGGTATATGAGATGCTAGAGAGCATTGACAATGTAGACAAAGAGGATGTTTCCTCTGATGAGGTGATCGAGAATGAGAGGTCATAGATTTAGCATAAGTGCAGTAGATATAAAATAGAGATAAGGAGAAATTACTTCTCTCAAGGGGTCATGACTCAATGGAATTCAGTACCCCAGAATGAAGTGGATCTTGGGATATAAACATTAGGTAAAGCTTCTATCATATTGTGTCCATACATCCTGAAAGATTTTTTTACAAGGGTATTGAACAACCTTTTTACATTAGGTAATATAAGATCCAAAACAGCACAATCTCTAGCTGGCTCTTCAATATCCTGGTCTACAAAAGCATCCTGAAGACACTCTGAAAACTTATCCTTTCCAGCTTTAGTTGGTTTACCCAGTCTAAATGCAGATTGATATCATTCATGATTACTGTCTTGTCAATGTGACAAATATTTCACATCTCTTAATTTATACCATGTCCTACACTGTCACCACTACTTTGTGATCTACAAATAACTCCATCCAAGGGCTGCTGCCTTTTGCTGTTTCTGCATTTGACCCAAATAAATTACCCACCTTGTTCTTCTGATCTGAGTTTCCCCTCTTACTGATGCTCTGATTCCATTTTGTGTTGTTAGAACAATTCCACCTCCTTTTCCTTCGCGCCTGTCCTTCCTAAATATTGAATATTGTTGAATATTCAGTTCCCCGTCTTTGCCACCAGACAGTCATGTTTCTGGAATGGCAATTACATCCTAACCATTTAAATCTATTTGCCTGTGTAGATCATCTATTTCATTGCGAATACTGGGGCCAATCAGGCAGTGTCTTAACAATGTCTCTTGACTTCATTCCCTATTCATAGAACATAAAACATTATAGCGTAGTACAGGCCCTTCAGCCCTCGATATTGTGCTGACCTGTTGGATCAACTATTCCATTTTCATCGATATGCCTATCCAATAACCATTTAAATGTCCATAAAGGTGGTTCACGAACACATTCCACCCTGACCTTAAATCCACCTGGACCATCTCTGACACCTCCCTCCCCTTCCTGGACCTCTCCATCTCCATCAACAGTGACTGACTTAGCACTGACATTTTCTACAAACCCACTGTCTCCCACAGCTACCTGGATTATACTTCCTCCCAATCTGCCTCTTGTAAAAATGCTATCCCTTATTCCAAATTCCTCTACCTCTGCTGCATCTGCTCCCGGGAGGATCAGTTTCACCACAGAACACACCAGATGGCCTCATTCTTCAAAGACCGCAATTTCCCCTCCGATGTGGTTGATAATGCCCTCCAACGTATCTCATCCACTTCCTGCACTGCCGCCCTTGAATCCCACCCCTCTAACCCAACAAGGAAAGAATCCTCCTGGTTTTTACCTTCCACCCCATCAACCTCTGTATACTTCGCATCTTCCTCTGCCGTTTCCGACACCTACAAATGGACCCCACCTCCAGAGATATATTTCTTTCCCCATCCCTATCCGCTTTCTGTAAAGACCATTCCCTCTGTGACTACCTGGTCAGATCCATGCCCCCAACAACCTACCCGTCCCATCCTGGCACCCTCCCCTGCCACCACAGGAATTGCAAAACCTGCACCCACACCTCCTCCCTCACCTCCATCCAAGGCCCCAAAGGAGCCTTCCACATCTATCAAAGTTTCATCTACACTTCCACATTTCATGATGCGTTCTCCTCTACACTGGGGAGACAGGATACCTACTCACAGAGAGCTTCAGAGAACATCTCTAGGACACCCACTCCAAGTGTAATCCAGGTAGCTGTGGCTGAACACTTCAACTCTTCCTGCCACTCCGCCAAGGACATGCAAGTCCTGGGTCTCCTCCATTGCCACTTCCTCACCATCCGACTCCTGGAGGAAGAACACCTCATCTTCTGCCTCGGGACTCTCCAACCTCACGGCATCAATATGGATTTCACCAGTTCCTCATTTCCCCTCCCTCCATCTTATCCCAGATTTAAACTTTCAGCTCAGCATTGCCCTCATAACTTGTCCCACCTGTCAATCTTCCTTCCCATCTATCTGCTCCACCTTCCTCTCCAACCTATCACCTTCACCCCACCTCCATCCACCTATTACACTCTCAGCTACCTTCCTCCCAACTCCAATCCCCTCCCATTTATCTCTCCACCCTCAAGGCTCTCAGACTCATTCCTAATGAAGGACTTTTGCACAAAATGTGAATTTTCCTGCTCCTCGGATGTTGCCTGACCTGCTGCGCTTTTCCAGCACCAGACTCTTGACTCTAATCTCCAGCATCTGCAGTCCTCAGTTTCGCAAAGTTGGTCGATGCTACTCTCTGAGTAAAGAAACTACCTCTGACATCTGTCCTATATCTATCACCTCTCAATTTAAAGCTATGTCCCCTCATGCTATCCATCACTATCTGAGGAAAAAGGCTCTCACTGTCCAACCTATCTAACCCTCTGATTATCTTACATGTCTTAATTAAGCCATCTCTCACCCTTCTTCTCTCTAACAGTGGTACATTCGATGCTCAGCTATGTTTGTCCTGTCTTCTTGTCTCCTTCACAGTTATCCAGATTTGAATCACACCAAAGCAAGTATGGAAATTGATTCATTAAAAACATGGAATTAAAAGTCTAATGATGAGTTTTATTAATTTTTGTAAAAACCTCTCTAGTTGATGAGAAGCAGCATGGTGGCTCAGTGGTTAGCACTGCTATCTCACAGCACCAGGGACCTGGGTTCGATTCCAGCCTTAGGCGAGTCGTCGAGTTTGCACATTCTCCCTATGTCTGCGCAGGTTTCCTGTGGGTGCTCTGGTTTCCTCCCACAGTCTAAAGATGTGCAGGTCAGGCAGGTTGGTCATGCTAAATTGCTCCATCGTATCCACGGAATTGCAAGCTATGTAAATTAGCCATAGAAAATGCAGGGTTCCAGGGATAGGGTAGGAGGGTGGATCTGGGTAGGATGCTTTTCACAGGGGATTGATGGGATGAATGACTTGCTTCCACACTGTAGGGATTCTATAACTTGTGTCCTTTAGAGAAGAAAAACTGCTTGTTTGATCTACATGTGGTTCCACCCCTAAAGGAATATGGTTGAGTTGTTACTGCCCTTTGAACTGACCAAGCAAGCCATTGTATTAACCAACAAAACGCCAAAAAAGAGAAAAATGAAACTGGACAGACGATTGGCATTCACTAAGGCATCAGAAACTAATCAGACCCTGAATAAAATATATCAAAAAACTAAGTGCTAATGGCAGTGAAATGCATTTGTTCGTATTTATTCTCATCAACCTGTTTGGACATGTTCTGACACACCTCCAGGGCATGTGCAACTTGAACCCAGATGACTAGCCCAGAAGACGCACACTATGACAGTGCCAAAAAACTCTGAGAGACTTTTAATTATATGCTTCTGAAATTAAAGAGCTAGCTGACCCCAGTTGCAGAAGACCCAGTTTATGTTGTTTTACTTAATTACCAACTTCAGTTGCTCTTCCAATGGAGATCTTTAAAGCACTGCTTAATTGAAGAGTGCGGTGCTGGAAAAGCACAGGCTGTCAGGCAGCATCTGAGGAGCAGGAGAGTCGACGTTTCGAGCATGAGCTCTTCATCAGGAATGTGGGAGTGGCCCAAGGGGGCTGAGAGATAATGGGAGGGGGTGGGGCTGCGTTAGGTAGATGGGAGTGATGGTGATAGATCAGACAGGAGGATAGAGCAAGTAGGTGGGAAGGGAGATGGACAGGTAGGACAGGTCAAGAGGGCGGTGCCAAGTTGGAAGTTTAGACCTGGGATAAGGTGGGGGGAGGGGAAATGAAGAAACTGGTGAAATCCACATTGATTCTGTGTGGTTGGAGTGTCCCAAGGCCAAAGATGAGACGACCTTCCTCCAGACTTGAAGTGGCGAGAGTTTGGCGGTGAAGGAGGCCCAGGATTTGAATGTCCTTGGCAGAGTGGGAGGAGGAGTTAAAGTGTTCAGCCACAGGGCGGTGGGGTTGCTTGGTGCGTGTGTCCCAAAGATGTTCTCTGAAATATTCTGTAAGTTAATGCAGGTTTGCACTTCTTGCGGTGGAAGGGGAAGGTGCCAGGAGTTGAGTGTGGTTTGGTGGGAGGTGTGGACCTAACAAGGGAGTTGCGAAGGGAATGGTCTCCCTCCCCCTCCCACTCCGCCAAGGACATGCAAGTCCTGGGCCTCCTCCACCGCCAAACTCTAGCTACCCGCCGCCTGGGGGAAGAACACCTCATTTTCTGCCTTGGGACCCTCCAACCACATGGGATCAATGTGGATTTCATCAGTTTCCTCATTTCCCCTCCTTGCGCCTTAGCCCAAATAAGCCTTCCAGCCTTCCAACTTGGCACCACCCACTTGAACTGTCCTACCTGTACATCTTCCTTCCTACTTTTCTGCTCCACCCTCCTCTCCAACCCATCACCTTCACCCCCACTTTCATCTACCTATTGCATTCCCAGCTACCTTCCCCCCAAGCCCAATCCCCCTCCCATTTATTTCTCAGCCCTCTTGGGCCACTGCCTCATTCCTGATGAAGAGATAATTCTCAAAACATTGACTGTGCTGCTCCTCGGATGCTGCCTGACTGGCTGTGCTTTTCCAGCACCATCCTCTTTGACTCTGATCTCCAGCATCTGCAGTCCTCACTTTCCTCAAATCCTGCTATATGCAAGGAATTAGAATTTGCAAAGTAAATTTCAGTTAAAATTTCAGTCGAATACTACCAAAGTTAGATTTTTATGAAGAGGTTGAGACTCTTTGTCTTTGGAGAGTCTCGAAAGGCTAGCCTCAGTCAGTTCTTGCAATGTGTATGTGTGGTGTTGATAGAAGGTGTGGGGCTATGGGAGGGCCTTATCAGGGAGTAATCTTCCTGTTTATTACCTAATCCATGTGAGGGGACAGTAGCAATTACATAGTGTTCTTCGCATCAGCTTTCTACAGTTAAGTGTGGGAGAGTAAATTCAACAAGAATAGCAAGTTTTGATTTAAAAAAGTATTAGGAGAATATGAATTTCTTCATAGACAATACGCAGGTCATGGGATTGATGAATGCAGGCAGGCTTGGCTTGTGTGTGCATATTGGGCATGTACGTGTGTGTCCTGTATTCATGTGAATGTACATCTGTGTGTATATCTGTGTGTGTATAGGAAGGGTGTAGAGATGGACTTCATTGGTATGGCAAACTTGAATGAAACCTAAACCCATAAAATAACATTTTTACAAAATTCTTTAAAAGCACCGACTTTTATATATATCTGTATGCATTGATCTATACGATGTGATCTTTAATGATTATGTACTCAATGTTACGAGGCTGTTTTATTGCTATTCTGTTTTTATTGGCATCAGAGGTCAAATTTAATTTAAGTGTTAAAATTTGATTACGTAGGAAAATAGTTTGGAAGGCATTGTTCTCAAAGAAGAAGGATGCATTTTTTAAAAACAGTCACATCCTGCTGCTTTAATTAGCCACGTCAAAGATAGGCAAGAGGTCTTATCAAATGATACTTACATCAGCATTCAGATTTGACCTTTGATCACCGTACGTAATACTGGATATTGATTTGCATTTATTTCCTGGCGACAGCCTCCTACAAAGATAAAACAATTTTGACCCAATGAGTTACAAATAAAATTTATCCGTATTATGATATATCACAAACACAGGGGCTTCTTGAATTCGGATTCCTTTCCATAAAAGCAAAATACTGAAGATGCTGGAAATCTGACACAAAAACAGAACTTGGTCTGGCAGCGCTTGTGGAGAGAGAAAAACATTTCAAGTCCCAGTATGACTCTTCTTCCGAACCCTTTATATGAATGTCTCCTATCTATCTGTCATTAAAAAATTGTCATTTTTGTCATGAGCAGCAAGTTTGCCAATAACTTGTGTCACTCACTGTGCAGGGGTCTATATTTTGAGTTTCATATTTGGCTTTGTATTATGTACTTTTATTGCTTGTGGCAGAAGATTATCACAACTAGGCAGCAAAGGTCAGATGAGCTCTTGGGCAAATACATCTCAAAGAAGCAAAGAGCTTTTATTACCTCGCTACGCAGGCCGTGCATTGAGGAACATGAATGACTGTCAATGTTTACTCTGTTTGCTTGCAAATAGAATATGACAAGTTAAGTCATAGACATCATATATCATTGCAAACAATATCACTACATCAACAGAATCACAGAGATTTTATTCCAAAATGTAATTAATTTATTAGTCATCATACTTCTGGTAGGATAATTTTATTTCCACACCGGAAATAGTCAGGTGGGATTTTGAAATACTTTTAGATTTGCAGAGATTTATTGAATTTGAAAAGTGCATCTGCATATGTTTACAAATGCTGAAATTAGATATCATACATCTAGGACCCCATTATAAAATGAACAAGGGGAGTGGGTGATGAAACAATGTAATACATTATACCTTGTCATCTGGATTTTAATTCAACATAGGCTGATTGGACAAAGGTCCTTTCATTCAATTATGATGTGGAGGTGCTGGTGTTGGACTGTGGTGGACAAAGCCAAAAGTCACATGACACCAGATTATAGTGCAATAGATTTGTGATGTCACCCAACATAGGAGCAGTGCTCCGAAAGCTTGGTGATTTTAAGTAAATCTGTCAGACTATAACCTGGTGATAAATGATATTTGACTTCAATTGATTGTAGGGAGGCTTTTTGATCACCTGAATCCATTTATGAATGATCAGTGTTACAGGTTGCTCATATTTTACTGATAAACTAACACAAAATTGGCAGCAACACTCAGCAAAACCATAAGATGAATAACATGAGAAATGGGAACATTTTGTGTTACCATTACGAAAGGTAATGTTTTTCTGGTCCACTGGGAGAACAATTTACTCAAACAGCACCAGTTCAAGTGGCAATATGCAGATTGTGTCAATTGCCCATTGGTAGTCAGTGTAGTGGGATGCTATCTGCACAATCTGTGTGCTACTTTTTCAGGATAAACATCATCAGGAATTTGTAGGTGGCAGACCACAGTATTCCCTGTATGAAAGAAATCAACACAACCTCCGCAGAGTGGTTGAAGGTGGGCTGAGCAAACATACTTTTTTCTCCAACAATAATTTTCTGACAATATAACTGAACTATTTGATAAGGATTCTGGGCATCAAAAAGATACAATTTGAGAATAATGCTCATATTGTTCACTCCAAGGAGACCAATTATTCACCAGAAATATATTTTTCAATAATTAATGGTCAAATGCTATTCTCAGCAAGAAAGGATTTCGAAAATATGTTGAAGAGATAAAAGGAGATTAACTTCACAACACACACAAAAAAAGACAAGGAATGTTATTTTTAATGGGGTTGCTGGTGATATGTGCATAAACATTATGCTGCTTGCCATCCAAGATTATTTGATTGGTAATGCAGGTTTATAAAATTACCCCAAACATACATTTTGCAAATCATTTGTGAGCACTAACCATTCTGAGACTTTGATGGCATTTTTTGAGAAGGGAACAAGTGAAACCATCATTGTAAAAATGCATTCAGATTTTCTTCAACTTTTATAAACAATTTACAAATCCAGAAACATAAAAACAGTTTCAATTTGTACAACTGAAATACTCCCATGAAAATCTTGGGAGACCTTGAAGACCCTAGTTAGGAAACAAAATGCAGTTAATGGTAAATTATATTTGTCATGTAAAATAAGACTTTATTTGGTAAAATACTAAAGAAACACTGATGCATGCTATCAGAAGCAATGATAATCACAGGATATTTGGCTGGATTTCTAATTGAGCAACTTTATTTTCATGATTCTTCAGCTGTCCCCATTTATTCTCTGAGTGTACATCACAAAAATCATAAAACAACAATTATGATGTGGATTGATTTGGATTGCAAGCTGAATGCATCTTGTACAAAATAGGAGAGCGAATTGTTATCCTGCTTGTACAACTAGTTTTTCAATTTGGCTGGTTTGTCATGAAAATTAATTACAGCAAGATACTCAACATGCTACAATACTTGCGATTCACCCACATCTTTCTTTATGGCTGAAGTAGGACTTGGATGTAAAAATCTTTTTTCACAACCTCTGAAAATTTCAAAGCACTTTACAGCCAAAAAAAGACCTTTTGAAGTTTAGTCACGGTTGCCATCTAGGGAACAGCAAAGCTAATTTTCGACAGCAAGCTCCCACAGAGAGGAATTATTTGTTTTATTTTGATGTTTATTGGCAAATATTGGTCAAAACATCAGAGATATTTCCCATCTCTTTTTTAAATAGAATCCCAATGAAGTTAAAGTCAGCCTTTCGGCCCATCGAGTCCACACTGATCCTCCAAAGAGCATCCCACCCACACCCATTTGCCCACCCTATCCCTGTAACCCTGCATTTCCCTGGATAAATCACCTAATCTGCACATCCCTGGACACTACAGGGCAATTTGGCACAGCCGATCCACCTAACCTGCCCATCTTTGGGCTGTAGGAGAAAATTAGAATACCCAGAGGAAATCAACGCAGACACTTGGGGAATGTGCAAACTCCACACAGACAGTCACTCAAGGGTGAGGTCAAACCTGTTCCCTGGTGATGTGAGGCAGCATGCTAACCACTGAGCCACTGTCCTCTCCTTTTGCTTCTTTAAAGTAGTGTGATAAGATTTTTAATCGTGCTGAAAGCACGACAGTGAGAATATGAACAGAGGGACAAGAGTGGGTTGCAAGTCTGTGCCACCATTCAAAAACATCATGGCTAATCAGATCTGGTTATTGTATTCCACACTTCCACATGCGCCTGATAAAGTGTCAACACCTTGCTTATCAAGAATTGATTTACCTTTCGCTAAAATATATTCAAACACCCTGTTTTCACTGCCCTTTGTGGACAAGAGATCGAAAGACTCATCACCCTAATTTTTTTTTCTCATCTGTCATGACTGACTTCATCTTTAAGCTTCCCCATAAGAGGAAGCATCCTTTCTGTGTCCATTCTGTCAGGCCCCTCAATATTTTATATATGTTTCAATATTGAAATTCTTAAACTTCTAAACCCCAGCAGGTATGAGCCTTGCCACTCCAATCTATCCTGAGGAGACAAACTGGACATTCCATTACTAACTAGTAAATCTTTTTTAAACTGATTCCAATAGCTATAAGATCTATACTGTATACATTTTCTGACATTATATTACAGATCTTTATCGACTCATACTTATCTATACTACTTTGTAATTTCCTTATGTCCTCTTCACTAGTTATTTTCCTACCTCTGGCTTCATCCAGAGGCTCACTGATGATGTTACCTAGTATGGTGATGAAATATCTGAAAACAAACCTTCCAGCTCAGCGAGCAAACCTACATCCACTTTCCTACCTTTTTGGTGTCATTTAGCAAGCATTACTTTTGTCCCTTCATCAAAGTCCCTCCATACAGGTTGTAAAACATTAAGGCCCCAGCACTAAATTATTGTGCTTCTTGCCTTTCTTTAAGCTTTAAAAACGGGAATTTAAGCACTTTACATGAATAAGCAGAATTATCACCAATGTATTTGAAATAAGAAACTGTTTGGGGTGAAAAATATATAACTTAGATATAAATGCCAAGCCATATTTAGAGAACTGCACACAGATCTTCACACTATAAAACCCAACACAAGCATGAGAAAATGTGTAAATAGGACTTAGAATCATACCAGAACTGAGAGATAACTTATTTTCTTAAACATTGAACAGGTTGGAGATACTCCTTCAGTAAACTGAAAACAGATAACTTGGTGGAAGTCTTTAAGATTATGAATAGACTGCACAAATAGACAGAATCAATCAGGTGATCTCAATGAGCGTTTCTCCCCTTTCATTCCTATTGCATCTCTCAAGCTGCACATCCGGCTGTCAGAGCTCCTAGAATTGCTTTACAAAGTCCTTGAAAATTGATCAGCAAGACAATCTTTTCTCTCTTTTCTCTGTTTGCTAAACATGAATAGGAAAAAGAAACCTCCTTCTGCGAAGTCAATATCCCATCAGATATTTGAGACACCATCGCGAAAGAAATGACAAACAGTTGATTGCATTTTGTCTTCTGCAGTGGTTGAGTCTGTGCCTCTTTAGAACCTAATATTCAGAGCTACGATTCATTCAAGGTAGCACCTCAAGCAGATAATGCCATAAAAATGTTGATATTGATAGTAAGATACATACAATTTATTTGACGATGAACAGTTGATTTCTTTCTGTTTAAAATGCAATGACTGTCTTCATGGAATCAAGTTTTTATGATGCTTATCAATAGACAGAAATGAACCAAACATGAAATATGATACCGAAATAGTTGAATACATAGATGCTTTCAGCTCTTGATTCACGTTACTTATGCTGATAGCATTGAAAAGAGCAAGGAGCGGCTTCTCTAAGTTGCTGTGTGATTTATTACCACATCACACAGGTTCAGCATCCACTTAGCTGCTAAAAGCAGTCTGCAAATTACCCCTTTAGTTCAAAAGGTTCTCTGTTGCCTTGTGAAGCTACTTAGATAGTAATATACCAAGAGTACTTTAGATCAGAGCTTTCAGGATACGCCAAACAAGTGGAAAGAAGATCACTAATGGAGTCTTTACATCGATTGATTTCCCCTTAATTTCCTTCAATGTTCCTTCATTGTTATTCAGTACAAGTTCAAGGTATTGAAAGAGCTAACTGATGGCCTCCTGTGTTTATTATCAATATCTGGATCCATTATCTAGATCAGAAAAACACAGGTTTTGATTTGCAGCTCATTCTGCTACATTGGCTGATTTCAACCAGGCTGTGGTAGGAACCATCAGTTGTCTGAAATCTCTGGATTAGAGACAGCAAAACTATACAGCACTTATATTTCATTGTTGTGCCAGGACAGATCTCTTCGGTTTTAAAGAAGTACAATCTCATTCCCTGTTCCATGTCACCCTGCTTTCCAACAAGCATGTTTGTTACTTTTAATTGTTGCACCATAATGTATCACCTCAAAGTTACTGACACTGAATTCCATCTGCTGCTAACTTGCCCATATCTTTATGAGAGCATTATCCCCTCAAAGCTTTCTTTGATATACAGAAATTTTGACTGTGCTTGCTATTTTAGTATCATCAAACTAGAGGATACAGGTTTAAGGTCAGAGAGGAAAGATCTGAAGGGTAACCTTTTCATGCAGAGGGTGGTGCATAGATGGAACGAGCTGCCAGAGGGAGTGGTGGAGGCTGGTACAATGACCACATTTAAAATGCATTTGGATTGGTATATGAATTGAAAGGAATTAGAGGGATATGGGTCAAATGCTGGTAAATGGGTCAATGTCAGATTGGGATATTTGGTCAGCCTGAAGGAGTTGGACAAAAGGGTCTGTTTCTGTGATATATGACTCTGTGACTCAATAACTCTCATCTGAGCTTTGTATATAAATTATTGATACACACTGTGAGTGGAATCATTCTCAAAACAAAACCTCTTGGGGCATTATTCTTTATTTCTAGTCACTAGGAGAAGCTGCCCTCAACTCCTTTTTCCTCATTGGCTATAAAACTATATCTGTTGAGGCAAAAGCATTAAAAACTTTCAAGTACGATGTAGACATAATTCTTAGAGTTAAAGGGATCTAAGGGCATGTGGAGAAAGCAGGAACAGGGTGCTGAGTTGGATAATCAGCCATGATCATTTTGGGAAAGCAAATCTTAGCAGGACTTATACACTTAATGGTAAGGTCCTAGGAAGTGTTGCTGAACAAAGAGACCTTGGAGTGCAGGTTCATAGCTCCTTGAAAGTTGAGTCACAGGTAGGTAGGATAGTGAAGAAGGTGTTTGGTATGCTTTCCTTTATTGGTCAGAATACTGAGTGCAGGAGTTGGGAGGTCATGTTGCGGCTGTACAGGACATTGGTTAGGCCACTGTTGGAAGTTTGTGTGCAATTCTGGTCTCCTTCCTATCGGAAAGATGTTGTGAAACTTGAAAAGGTTCAGAAAAGATTTACAAGAATATTGCCAGGGTTGGAGGATTTGAGCTATAGGGAGAGGCTGAACAGGCTGGGGCTGTTTTCCCTGGAGTGTCGGAGGCTGAGGGGTGACCTTATAGAGGTTTACAAAATTATAAGGGGCATGGATAGGATAAATAAAACTATAGGGCATAGGTTTAGGGTGAGAGGGGAAGATATAAAAGAGACCTAAGGGCAACTTTTTCACACAGAGGGTGGTACGTGTATGGAATGAGTTTCCAGAGGAAGTGATGGGGGCTGGTACATTTGCAATATTCAAGAGGCATTTGGATGGGTATATGAATAGGAAGGGTTTGGAGGGATATGGGCCGGGTGCTGGTAGGTGGGACTAGATTGGGTTGGGATATCTGGTCAGCATGGACGGGTTGGACCGAAGGGTCTCTTTCCATGCTGTATATCTCTATGGCTCTATGAATGGTGGATCAGGCTCAAAGGCCAAATGGTGTAATCCTACCTCTACGTTTCTAACTCTTTCTTGAAAACATTCAATGTTTTGCCCTCACCTGGTTTCCCTGCCAGTGAATTCCACAACCTCACCACTCACTGGGTAAAGAAATTTCTCATTGAAATATGGCCTATTCTACATCCTTAGACAGTGAGCCCTGGTTCTGGACTCTCTGGTCATCAGGAACATCCTTCCTACAATAACACTGTCTAGTCCTGATAGAGATTTACAGATTTCTATGGGGTTCCTTTATTCTACTAAACTTCAGCAAATATATTGCATTCCCTTCATCCTTTCTCAGACAAGAAGACCGAAGCTGCAATATTCCAGGTGTGGTCTTAGCAAGGTCCTGTACAATTGCAGCAAAACATTCTGTTCCTGTACACAAATCCTCTCATTATGAAGGCCAATATATCTATTGCTTCCTTCATCACCTGCTGCACCTGCATGCTTACTTTCAGCAACTGTGTACAAGAGTCACCAACTCTATTTGCACATCACCCTTGCCCAAATTATTGTTGTTTGGATAAGAATCTGCCTTCCTGTTTACCAAATATAAGGATAACCTTACGTTTATTTACATTATACTATATCTGCCATGCATTTACACAATTATTCAACTTGTCTAAATCATACTGAAGCATTCTTGCATCCACCTTACAGTTCACTCACCCCCCACCCCCACCCTCATGTAAACCATTTATATATAGTGAATAGCTGGAGTCTACGAGATCCCTGCAGTACCCCACTAACTGCCGGTTGGAGAAAGATCCATTTATTCCTACACTTTGTTTCCTGTTTACTGGTCAGTTTTCTATCGAAGCCAACACACTGCCCCCAGTTCCATGTGCTTTAATTTTGCAAGCTAATATCGTATATGGGACTTATCAAAAGTCTTCTGAAAGTCCAGGTAAATCATATCTAACACAGAATCAAAACATGTATTTAATTGGCCTGTCCTTTGTTCCTTGTTCCTTGTTCCTTGTTAAAGCTTCTCCTGTTTATGACTGTAAGAGACCTACATTTGTTTTCACTAATTTCTTTCTCTTCATATTCCTAAAGAAGTTTTGATAGTTCTGTTTGAAGTCATACTTGGCACATAGAAAGATGGTCGTGGTTGTTGGAGGTCAGTCATCTTAGCACCAGGACATTCTCAGGATGGTTACCTAGGCCCAAGCATCTTCAGCTGATTCATCAATTACCTTCCATCCATCATAAGGTCAGAAGTGGGGATGTTTGCAGATGATTGCAGAATGTTCAGCACCATTCGCGACTCCTCAGACACTGAAGCAGCCCATGTTCAAATGCAGCAAGATCTGGACAATATCTAGGCTTGGGCTGACAAGTAGGTGAAAGTGAGGACTGCAGATGCTGGAGATCAGAGTCAAGATTAGAGTGGTGCTGGAAAAGCACAGCCGGTCAGGCAGCATCTGGCTCCTCGGAATCTGCCTGACCTGCTGTGCTTTTCCAGCACCACTTTAATCTTGAGTTGACAAGTGACAAGTAACATTCATGCTACACAATTGCCAGGCAATGGCCATCACCAATATGAGATAATCTAATCATAGCCTCGTGACATTTGAGGACACTACTATCACTGAATTCCCAACTATGAAAATGCTGGGGTTTACCTTTGATCAGAACTGGATTCACCCCCAAATATACTCAGTGGCTACAAGACCAGGTCAGAGGCTAGGAATACTGTAGTAAATAATTCACCTCCTGACTCCCCAAAGCCTGTCCATCATTTACAAGGCACAAGTCAGGAGTGTGAGGGAATACTCTTCACTTGCCTGGTTGATGCAGTTCCAAAACACTTGATATAATCCAGGAGATCACAGTCCACTTGATTGATATCACATTGACAAACATCTACCCCATACCCCTGCAATGTCTACTTTCCACACACCTTCCAAACCCACAATCACTTCAATGTAGAAGAACAAAGATGACAGATACGTGGGAATGTTACCTGCAAGTTCCCCTCCAAGCCACTCACCATCCTCACTTGGAAATATATTATTGCTCCTTCACTTGCTGAGTTAAAATCGTGGAATTCCCTCTATAATGGTACTGCGGGTTTACCTCAAGCACATGGACTGCAGCGGTTCAAAAAAGCAACTCACCACCACTTTCTCAATGACAAATAGGGACGGGCAATAAATGCAGTCCCAGCCAGCGATGCCCACATCTCACGTTTGTATGATCCCCACAAGCTTGCTTTTTTACTCTATCTTCCCTGTCTTAACAACTCCTGATAGCCCCCTTTCCTGAAGTCTAAAGTGTTCTCAATCTTCATGTCTGCTGCTTTTTTAAAAAACACTTTTTATACCCCTTCCTTGGATATAATACTATTTCTATTTTTTTTAAAAAGCAGAAAGAACAGTGGATGCTGTAGAGCAGAGCCAAAAATAGAAATTGCTGGAAAAGCTCAACAGGTCTGGCAGCATCTGTGGAGAGAAATTGGAGTGAACGTCCTGGGTTGAGTGATCTTTCCTCAGACCTGAAATATTAACTTTGATTTCTCTCCACAGATGAGCTTTTCCAGCAATTTCTGTTTTTACCACTATCTCTAATTTCTTTTGTGAACTATGGTCAGGCCCCTTTCTTGTTTTATTTTTGTGTGAGGCAGAATCGAACAATTGTTGCCGTTACTCCATGTGCTCTTTGCATGTTTGTTATTGCCATCCACTGTTATCCCTATAAGTAATATTCCTCAGATTTTCAAAGCTAGCTCGTAGTTCATAACATCATTACCTCCTTTACTTAGATTTAGGATCATAGTCTCAGAAACAACCAACCTCATTCTCCATCTTAATGAAGAATTCTATCATATCCTGGTCACTCTTCCCCAAGGAGCTTCGCATGGCTAGATTGCTAATTATTCTTTTCTCATTACACAACACCCACCCTACGAAGAATATTTTGTAGAGATGAAATGAAGGGGATCTTTTACTTTCATAAAGTAGAGATTTTGTGGAATTCTTTACCACAGAAGGCTATTAGAGGCTGGGTTGATAAGTAACTTCAAGTCTGAGAACAAGCAGACTTTAGTCAGTCAAGGAATCAAGGAGGCCAAAGGCAGGAAAGTGGAGTTGAGGATTATCGGGCTCGATGGGCCAAATGGCCTACTTCATGGATTTCCCTTTTTAATTGAAAATCGAGATAATTTATTTGTTTCAGAGTTTAGAATTCTCTGCCACAAACTACAGCAAAGGTGGAAGTCATTCAATATATTCAAGGGTAGATGAGACAGATCTTAAATTGACAAGAGACTCCAGGGTTGTAAGAGGAAAACAGGAAAGTGGAGTTGATCAGCCATGATCTTATTGAATGACAAAGGATGCTGGAGGGGGTTGAATGGCCTGCTGATGCCAGAAATATCCTGGCTGCGGACACTTTTAAAAATGGGCATTGTACCGTTCATGACTATTCTTTGGAACTCTTCGTTTTGAATAATAACTCAATTTCTCTCTGTACAGATGCTGTATGATCTGCTGAGTTAATCCAGCATTTTCTGTGTTTGTTTTGTACCTTTGATGTTACGCTTAAATATCTTATTAACTTCTGTCTATCCACTATATTTCAGCAAATCTCACTGTCACCCATCCATTTCACAATTTACCTTATTCCAGAACTATGTCTGTAAATACTGAAGAGAAGTATCTGATAATTATACTGACTAATTTCGAATTTTCTCTGTTAATTTAGTGACCTCTCCCCTGTAGAATCACACTCACATTTGATTTTTTTTGAACAGATACATTTACAGAAATGTTGATATTTTATTTTAATGTTTCTTGAGATTCTCTCTTTATACTGATTCCAGCAATCTCTTTTCAATTTTCTTGCTTTATTGTATATCCTTTATTACATGCATATTGTATGGTGACTACAGACAGCATCTGGCCTCTTCAGTTTGAATTTATTTCTATGTATTTCATCCATTCAGACCACCTTGAAATTGAAGTAGAACAGTTTTAATGTTTTGTTTTATTTTGTTATGTTGAAATTATCTTTAAAAAATTATCCCAATGTTGATCTAAATCCTATGTGACAATTTCGATTTTCAGCTCACAATTGATTCCTTTCTCGATTTGCTGAAATTTTCGATATAGTCAGCCTCTCCTCTATCTCAAAACCTTATCAAATTATGACACTGCACTCAAGACGCTCATTCATATTTACTTCATCTACCTGATCAATGTAATTATTTTAACCACATTTAGCAATGTCCCTTCCCTTGTAGGTACTGTATAAGACCATAATGAAAGAATCCCACACATAATGGAAATAAAATTTTCTCTTTTCTCTTTGCCCTAATCAATGAGAAGATAATTAAAATCTCCAAGAAGAACAATCTGTCTCCCTAATCTGTCAATACATTTTTCTTTGCTCTCTCTGCTACAATTAATAGTACAATCCTACTTCTGTAAGAATCCATTTTTTAATCTTTGATCACTAATTATATTGATTCTCAAATTCTTGTGCATGTCACTTCTTTCTACAAGACATATTCCTTCCTTCATTACATTGCAGCTCTCCCTGCACTTAACCACTCGCCTTCGTAAAAATTGTTGAAGTGTCTTTGGTTGCGAATCCTATCAGATTGCATGGATCGGTTGGAGCCGCTGTTAGAGGCAATGAGGAATTTACAAGAGCTAGGGGTGTGATGGATGGCAGTTATAGGAAGGGGAAAAGCTGCAAATATAGTCAAGTAGATGGTTTAACTCCAGGAACGATAGGAGAAGGAGGCAGGTATTTCAGGAATCTTCTGTGGTTATCCCCATTTCAAACAAGTATTTTGTTTTGGAAAATGCAGGGGGTGATGGAATCTCAGGGGAATACAGCCAAGTTTCTGGTATTGAGACTGGCTCTAATGTAATGAGGGGTACGTCGGGTTCCAAGCGATTGATTATGATAAGGGACTCCCTAGTCAGAGGCACAGACCGATGTTTCTGCGGCCAGCAGTGAAAAATCAGAATGGTGTGTTGCCTCCCTGGTGCCAGGTTCAAGGATGTCTCACAGAGGGTGCAGAGGGCAAGGGATCAACAGGAGGTCATTGTACACATTGGAACTAATGACATAGGAAAGGAAAAGGATGAGATTCTGAAGAAAAAATATAGAGAGTTAGGCAGGAATTTAAAAATGAGGTCCTTGAGGATAGTAATATCTGGATAACTCCGGGTGCTATGAGCTAGTGAGGGTAGGAATAGGAGGATAGAGCAGATGAATGCATGGCTGAGGACCTGGTACGGGGAGAAAGGTGCACATTTTTGGATCATTGGAATTTCTTCTGGGGTAGAAGTGAGCTGTACAAGAAGGATAGATTGTACCTGAATTGGAAGGGGACTAATATACTGGCAAGGAGATTTGCGAGAACTGCTCTGGAGGATTTAAACTATTTGGGAGGCGGGGGGAGGGGGGGGACTGGTGGGGAGAGTTGGGATCCAGGGAAATAGTCGCAATAAAGATCAGTCTGAGACTGGTACAGTTAGGAAAAGGAGCAAGTCAAGGTAGGTCTGATAAGTTAAATTGCATTTACTTAATGCAAGAGGGCTAATGGGAAAGGCAGGTGAACGCAGAGCATGGTTAAGAACATGTGTATGGAACATCATAGCGATTACAGAAACGTGGCTCAGGGATGGACAGGACTGGCAGCTTAATGGTCCAGGATACAAATGCTATAGGAAGGATAGACAATTGGGGGGTTGGGGGGGTGGGGGTGGTGGGGAGGAGGAAAGAGGTGAGCTGGAGTGGAATTTTTGATAAGGGATAGCATTACTGCTGTCCTTAGGAAAGATATTCTTGGGAAAATATCCAGGGAAGTTATTGGGTGGAACTCAGAAATACAAAAGGGATGATCACCTTCTTGGGATTGTATTATAGTCCCCCTTATAACAGCAGGAAATTGAGAAACAAATTTGTAAGGAGATTTCAGGTATCTGTAAGAATAATAGGTGGTTATGGTAGGGGATTTAACTTTTCCAAACATAGACTGGGACTGCCATAGTGTTAAGAGGAATTTGTTAAGTGTGTACAAGACAATTTTCTGATTCAGTATGTGGATGTACCTACTAGAGAAGGTGCAAAACTTAACCTACTCTTGGGAAATAAAGCAGAGCAGGTGACTGAAGTATCAGTGGGGGAGCACTTTGGGGCCAGTGACCATAATTCTATTAGTTTAAAAATGTGATGGCAAAGTATAGACCAAATCTAAAAGTTGAAGTTCTAAATTGGAGGAAGGCTAACTTTGAAGGTATTAGGCAAGAACTTTCAAAAGCTGATTGGGGCAGATGTTCGCAGGTAAAAGGAGGGCTAGAAAATGGGAAGCCTTCAAAAATGAGAAAACAAGAGGCCAGAGATGGTATATTCCTGTTAGGGTGAAAGGAAGGGTTGGGAGATGTAGAGAATGCTGGATGATGAGAGAAATTGAGGTTTTGGCTAAAAAAAAGAAGGAAGCATATGTCGGGTATAGACAGGATAGATCGAGTGAATTCTTCAAAGAGTATAAAGGCAGTAGGAGTATACTTAAGAGGGAAATTAGGAGGGGAAAAAAAGGGACATGAGATAGCTTTTGCAAATAGAGTTAAGGAGAATCCAAAGGGTTTTTAACAAATATATTAAGGACAAAAGGATAACTAGGTAAATAGGGCCCCTCAAAGATCAGCAAGGTAGCCTATGTGTGGAGCTGCATGAGATGGGGGAGATAATAAACAAAGGTTTCACATCAATGTTTACTGTGGAGAAGGACATAGAAGATATAGAATGTGGAGAAATAGATGGTGACATCTTGAAAAACGTCCACATAACAGGGAAGGAAGTGCTCAATGTCTTGAAACTCATAAAGGTGGATAAATTCCCAGGACCTGATCATGTGTCCCCTAGAACTCTCTGGGAAGCTAGGGAAGTGATTGCTGGGCCTCTTGCTGAGGTATATGTATCATGGATAGTCACAGGTGAGGTGCCGGAAGACTGGAGGTTGGCTAATGTGGAGCTACTATTTAAGAAAGGTTGTAAGGACAAGCCAGGGAACTCTAGACCGGTGAACCTGACATCAGTGGTGGGCAAGTTGTTGGAGGGAGTCCTGAAAGACAGGACGTACATATATTTGGAAAGGCAAGGACTGATTAGGGATAGTCAACATGGCTTTGTGCGTGGGAGGTCATGTCTCACAAACCTGATTGAGATTTTCGAAGAAGTAACAAAGAGGATTGATTGAGCAGTGCACATGATCTATATGGACCTGAGTAAGGTGTTCTACAAGGTTCCTCATAGGAGATTTGTTAGCAAGATTATATCTCATGGAATACAAGGAGAACTAGCCATTTAGATACAGAACTGGCTTGAAGAAGATAGAAGAAGATGGTGGCAGAGGGTTGCTTTTCAGACTGAAGGCCTGTGACCAGTGGTGTGCCACAAGGATCGGTGCTGGGTTCACTACTTTTAATCATTTACATAAATGATATGGATGTGAACATTGGAGGTATAGTTAGTAAGTTTGCAGATGACATCAAAATTGGAGGTGTAATGGACAGTGAACAAGATTACTTGGAGTACAATGTGATCTTGATCAGTTGGGCCGATGGGCTGAGGAGTAGTAAATGGAGTTTAATTTAGATAAATGCGAGGTGCTGCATTTTGGGAAAGCAAATCTTAGCAGGACTTATACACTTAATGGTAAGGTCCGAGGAAGTGAACAAAGAGACCTTGGAGTGCAGGTTTATTGTTCCTTGAAACTAGAATCACAGGTAGATAGGATAGTGAAGAAGGTGTTTGGTATGCTTTCCTTTAGTGGTCAGAGCATTGAGTCTAAGAGTTGGGAGGTCATGTAGCAGCTGTACAGGACATTAGTTAGGCCATTTTTGGAATATTGCATGCAATTCTGGTCTCCTTCCTATTGGAAAGATGTTGCAAAACTTGAAATGGTTCACAAAAGATTTACAAGGATGTTGCCAGGGTTAGACGATTTGAGTTAAGGGAGAGGCTGAATAGACTGGGGCTGTTTTCCCTGGAACATCGGAGGCTGAGCGCTGATCTTATAGAGGTTTATAAAATCTTGAGGGGCATGGATAAGTAGAAAAGGTCTTTTCTCTGTGGTCGGGAAGTCCAGAATTAGGGAGCATAGGTTGAGGATGAGAGGAGAAAGATGAAAAAAGAGACCTAAGGGGCAACATTTTCACATATATGTGATGTGCGATGGAACGTGCTGCCAGATGAAGTGGTGGAGGCTAGTACAGTTACAGTATTTAAAAGGCATCTGGATGGGTATATGAATAGGAAGAGTTTAGAGGGATAGGAGCCATGTCCTGGCAAATGGGACTAGATTAGGTTGGGATATCTGGTTGGCGTGGACGAGTTAGACCGAAGCGTCTGTTTCCGTGCTGTACATCTCTATGACTGTATATATATTTCTTCACTTCTGCCAATTTGCATTCCATTCATCTTACTGTGTTCATACCTACATCTCCTTCACATAATTAATATAACTGCTTTCAATTCTCTGCACTCTGAGCATTACAGGACATTTTAAAAAGTATTATTTCTTTAAATTTAAAACTGCTTTGATCCAAATTTTTGGTTCAGTTTTATTAGTCTCTTCTCAGTTTATAACCCGTGATTTGATTGGCCTCCTTGACTCTCTTGGTCCCTTCTTCACCTTATACTTTTTGTGAAATATTCATTTTTGTACATTTACATCTGTTACAATTGTCTCTATTTAACTTTTATTTTTATTAATTTGCATAATCACATATTCTCTAATGCAAATGGTTGCACAATTACATTTACAATAGCTTTGGCAGTACAGTAGCTCCCTTTTTGTTAATCAGCAACCTTGCTGAATTGCTTCCATCTTCACTTGGATATTGAGTTCACAGGAGTAAGAATAAAAAATGTGGGAAAAATAATGGATCTGGGATGTAGACCAACAAGCAAAGGATACTTTTTGATGGCCCTCTTGGGATTTTGGCCTGAGCAATGTCTGCTTTCCTCAGTTGGAGTGGGAGGATGTCATGCAGGGGGCACACGCCCATTCCCTTTTATACTGCTATAGTTATGAGTACTTGTTCTCATTATTTAAATTAATATTGGCCTTGGAATTTGGGATAGAGTTACAGTCAAGTCAGAGAAGTGGGGGATACTCAGTCTCACAGGCCTTTCACATTTCTGTAATTGATTAAGTGCATATTGGAAAATGAGTGCATGTGGTATGTAGCTTTTCTAAAGCTATGAAAGGTCCTGATTTACAATCTGAGAATGCAAGATTTGTCAGAACTGTGAAGTTGTAAAATAATCTTTGTTGTGGTTTTGTTAGTTGCCAAAAGGCTCACCTGAGCCTTTTCTGTGATTACTTGTGTTTAATGATGATTGAGGACTATGAAAATACAGTGTGTGGAATATAAGTTGCACAGTTGAGTAACTAAAATCCTGATATCTTAATGTCTAAGACAAGATTTTTCCCATCATCAATATGACCAAAAGCAGATTATTTGACAATTCATTTCATTGTTGTGTTTGGGATTTTGTTGTGTCTACTGTAGCTATGATGGTTGTCTACAAATACAGCATTTTAAACTGATTAACTGCACTTTGAAATTCCTTTTGAGAGAAATACTGAAGTGCAATATAGAGTCATGCCTTTCTTTAAGGTATTATCTTGAATTCAACATTCAATTATATTGGTGAGAGCTATTACACTTCAAATTATTTTCTTGGAAACCTTACCTCTGGTAAATACGTTTCTTACTTGCATTAACTCAGAGATGAAGTCTACATTGTCTGTTAAAAGGAGAGTTCAGGTCACTGCATGACCTTTTCGTAATTTATACTTCTTTCAAGTTTGTATGTTTCTTAAGATTAATGTGTAGCAGTCCAACACACTCAACAACGCGAACCAAGAATAACACACATGCTGTTACGTACGTGCTTGGTTTCTTTCTTGAAATTATGACCAAAACAGCTACCAGACTGAGCACAACTAGACTCAAGCCAACACTCAGTCCTGCCAACATGGACACTAGATTAAAAAAAAAGGAAAAATAATTAGTAATAGCAGGAGGCTGCAGAAGACAAGAATGTAGAAGTGATATATTTTTCTTTACCATTTCCACCCTTCTTTGTTCCTGGAGCAGGACTCAGTGATCCTGCTGGTTTGACCTGAATGTGGCATCGATTTCCTCTCCACTGGCTTGTACACCTGTAAGGCACACAAAAGGGAAAAAAAAAAGTCCTAGGAAATAGCTGGAAATTCAAAATGCAATATTCAAAAGCACTATATAAACAGTCTGTTTAAAAATAGACAGACTAGAGCTATGGCTTTGCTGCATCAAGCAATATGGATTTAAATTTCCTGACCTACTCAGCAGGGGAACTTGGGAATCCCTGGGGAATCCAAAGATTTCAGAAGCAAATTTATCAGTGGCTTTTTCACCCAGCCACTGTATTGCACCTGGCTTCCAGAATGACTTGAGTGAGCAGGCATGCTGAGGTGCTGCATCAATCTATTTCAGTTCAACTATTAATAGGGATTCCAGGAAACATGAGACGTGAATCATTATTGGGCCCTTTTCGCAGAGCCACAACCTGCAGCAATGAAAACACAAGGTAACAAGGTAACATCATACTTCAACAATGCCTGGCTGAAGAAAATAATTCAGACTGTAACCCCACACGGAGATTTGATTTCTTTATCTTTGTGGAGAAAGCCGACCACAGGAATCCAGTCACTGAGAACAGCAGGAATATGATGCTTCAGCTCGGCATACTATAACAGATAAGGTCTAAAAATGTCAACATCCCAGTAACGATAAGTAAAATGGCACTTTTGGTTTGTTTGTTTCCATATTTTACCCCAAAGCTACTCATTCTGCTGTAACCTTGTCCTACACATCATTCATCACTCCAGGAGGTAAAAACAATGACTGCAGATGCTGGAAAGCAAATACTGGATTAGTGGTGCTGGAAGAGCACAGCAGTTCAGGCAGCATCCAACGAGCAGCGAAATTGAAGTTTCGCTGCTCGTTGGATGCTGCCTGAACTGCTGTGCTCTTCCAGCACCACTAATCCAGTATTCATCACTCCAGCTTATCTTTCTGATGCCCCCATCTTTCTCTGCGTAGGTGTCTTGTCACATCCCCATCTGACCATTCATGATTTGACGAATATTCATTTAAGTGTAACACCAGACCTATCCCTCACTGTAATCCTCCACAGAAGTTGTTCAACATTGCAATACATTCCATTGTTCACATCCGTAAGGCTTTTCTTTCACTCCTTTCAGGAAATCGGCAGAGAATGGCATATGGCTGTCCCAACTGAAACTTCAGTAAGCCTGGCTTAGAGGGGGCAGGAAGATCAGGAGCTCTCTGACATCTGTTAAATGTCACAGAGCCATATGGCATATAATCCTCGCTCATGTTGATGTGATATCAACAGCCAGTAAAAAGTGATCATATGCATAATAATGACTTAGCAGTTTGTCAGTTCTAAATTTTGTCTTAAATCTCTGTTCGGGAAGAGGTCATCAGCCCCCAAGGATATACCATGACATAATTTGTCAAGAGTGTCTCACTCAGAGTTGGATTTGCACATCCTGCTCATACCTTTGCTGGTATCATAGGAAACATCATGCAGGGTTAATCAAAGAAGGATGGACAAAGAACTGTATTAACATAATGAAGACACATGGACACTTATCTTGCTATTAACTTGCTACATTTCTATACATTATTCTGGACCATGATATTCACACATTTGCTCCATTTCCCCATTTTCCCAATTGTCTCCACACTAGCCTTCTACTTGGCAAGTGACCTTCTGCTTTATGTAGAATGGTGAGACAAGAGTTCACAATGAGCATTAGGTGTCTGTGAAAGTGACCAGTTGTTAATTGTGTGATTGATTTGACTGTGGCTTGAAGGAGGAGCTGAAGCTAATGGGCTGGGAATTTCTGATCCAAATGTCTGTATGATTACTGTCTAAGTGAACTAGGATTGAGTTGGTTCATTCTGGGCATTTCAGGAAGCTCTGATAGTCTCCTGTGGCACGTTTAGGAGGAGAGGGAATTTTACTGATGCAGGAGGATAGGTGGCTTAGGACCTTGTTGCTTAGATCCCAATTAAATCAGTGGAGGCATGGCCCTTGGACAGCACACTTACCCTATATCCAAATGAGGTTATAGGGTCACAGACTGAGATATGTATAGCACAGAAACAGACCCTGGGAAAGTCATGCCATTTAAGAGTCTCGTCCTGTTTCCACTGTATTTACCCAATGCAAGGCCGAGGAAGTTCATATTGTAGGGAGCACAACAAGCACACACATGCAGGCTCTCAGGAGGAGGACCCTAATTCAAAGGTAGTGAGTGAGAGCCTTCCTCCTGCCCTTGCTGATTATGCTCACAGTCCTGTAACAGCTCTTCCACCAGCATTCCCACTGGCCTGGGATCTAACAATAATATTATGCATTGGATCGTTGTCATTCTAAATAGCATTATCATTTAACAGAACTGTTAGCTTTTGATTGACTCCAGGGAAAGGCCCATAGCTGGCCTCTTACGTGCCTAAGAGGACCAAAATGTGATAACAGAGGTGGCACGGAAGTCATACCGACTCTACAGACAGCAGCTGAGATCATCCCCTCCAAACCTGCCTCCTGTTCTGGGTCACCTTCAGTAGGGTTCTGCCCCACGTATGTGGCAGATTAGAGTGGTGCTGGAAAAGCACAGCAGGTCAGGCAGCATCCGAAGAGTGGGAAAATCGACATTTTGGGCAAAAGCCCTTCATCAGGAAGCTCTCGCAGTCCTCCTCCTCCTCCAGAGGAGCAGGATGCTCTGAAGATTTTCTCAAATTTATTTGTAGGATGTTGGCACTGCTGGTTGGGCCAACATTTATTGCCCATCCCTACCTCCCCTTAAGAAGTTAAAAATCACACAACACCAGGTTATAGTCCAACAGGTTTAATTGGAAGCACACTAGCTTTTGGAGCGCTGTTCCTACAACCACCTGATGAAGGAGCGTCACTCCGAAAGCTAGTGTGCTTCCAATTAAACCTGTTGGATTATAACCCAGTGTTGTGGGACTTTTAACTTTGTACACCCCAGTCCAACACCGGCATCTCCAAATCCCCTTGAGAAAGTGGTGGTGGGCTGTCTTCTTGAACTTTGCAGTCCATGTGCTGTAGGTTGGTTACAATGTCATTAGGGAGGGAATTGCACAATTTTGACCCAGTGATAATGAAAGAACAGTGATATATTTCCAAGTAAGGATGGTGAGTGCCTTGGAGGGGAACTTGCAGGTGGTGCTGTTCTCATATATTTGCTGCCCTTGTTATTCGAGAGGGAAATGGTCGTGGGTTTGGAAGGTGCTGTCTGAGAGTAGATTCCCTATAGTGTGGAATCAGGCCTTTCGGAAACGTCGATTTTCCTGCTTCAAGAAGAGATAGTCCACTTTGTTTTTATGGAGGCTTGAGGAACACTTTCAGTGTGGGGGCTGCGTGTGTGTGTGTGTGTGTGTGTGTGTGTGTAGGGGGCTGCATGTGTGTGTGGGGTTGCGTGTATGTGTGTGTGGGGCTGTGTGTGTGTGAGTGTGGGGGGAGCTGCGTGTGTGTGTGTGTGTGTAGGGGGCTATATGTGTGTGGGGCTGCGTGTGTATGTGTGGTGCTGCGTGTGCATGTGGGGCTGCATGTGTGTGTGTGGGGGGCTGCGTGTGGGGGGGGCTGTGTGTGTGTGTAGGGGGCTGCGCGTCTATGGGGGGGGGCTGCGTGTGTGTATGTGGGGGGTCTTTGTGTGTGTGTGTAGGGGGCTGAATGTGTGTGTGTATAGGGGGCTGCGTGTGTGTGTGGGGGGCTGCGTGTGTTTGTGTAGGGGGCTGTGTGTGTGTGTGGGCTGCGTGTGTGTGGGGCTGCGTGTGTGTGTATGGGGGGGTGCGTGTGTGTGTGCAGCTGCGTGTGTGTGGGGTGGGCTGCATGTGTGTGAGGGGGCTGCGTGTGCGTGGGGGGGCTGCGTGTGTGTGCAACTGTGTGTGTGGGGAGGCTGCGTGTGTGTGTGTGGTGGAGCTGTGTGTGTGTGGGGCTGTGTGTGTGTGTAGGGGCTGCGTGTGTGTGTGTGGTGGAGCTGTGTGTGTGTGTAGGGGCTGCGTGTGTGTGTGTGGGGCTGTATGTGTGTAGGGGCTGTGTGTGTGTGTGTGGGGGCTGCGTGTGTGTGTGGGGAGGGTCTGTGTGTGTATGTGTGGGGGGGTCTGTGTGTATGTGTAGGGGGCTGTGTGTGTGTGGGGGGGGCTGCGTGTGTGTGTGTGCGGCTGCGTGGGTGGGTGTGGGGGAGCTATGTGTGTGTGTGGGGGGGGCTGCGTGTGTGTGTAGGGGGCTGCGTGGGTGTGTGTGTGCGGCTGTGTGTGTGTAGGGGGCTGCATGTGTGTGTGTGTGTGTGTAGGGGTCTGTGTGTGTAGGGGGTTGCGTGTGTGTGTGGGGGGGGCTGTGTGTGCATGTGGGGGGGCTGCGAGTGTGTGTGTGTGGGGGGCTGCGGGTGTGTGTGTAGGGGGCTGTGAGTGTGTGTGGGGTGCTGCGTGTGTGTATGGGGGGCTGCGTGTGTGTATGGGGGGCTGTGTGTGTATGGGGGGCTGCGTGTGTGTATGGGGGGCTGTGTGTGTATGGGGGGCTGTGTGTGTATGTGGGGGGTGCTGTGTGTGTGTAGGGGGCTGCGTGTGTGTGTGGGGTGCTGCGTGTGTGTGTGTGGGGGGGGCTGCGTGTGTGTTTGTGGGGCTGCATGTGTGTGTGTGGGTGTGTGTGTGTGTGTGTGTGTGTGGGGCTGCGTGTGTGTGTGTGTATGTGTAGGGGGCTGTGTGTGTGTGTAGGGGGCTGCATGTGTGTGTGGGGGGGCTGCGTGTGTGTGTGGGGGGCTGCGTGTGTGTATGGGGGGCTGCGTGTGTATGTGGGGGTGCTGTGTGTGTAGGGGGCTGTGTGTGTGTGGGGTGCTGCATGTGTGTATGGGGGGCTGCGTCTGTGTATGGGGGCTGCGTGTGTATTGGGGGTGCTGTGTGTGTGTAGGGGGCTGCGTGTGTGTGGGGGATGCATTTGTGTGTGTGGGGGGATGCGTGTGTATGTGTGGGGGGACTGCATGTGTGTGTGTGTAGGGGGCTGTGTGTGTGGGGCTGCGTGTGTGTGTGTGTGTAGGGGGTTGTGTGTGTGTGTGGAGCTGCGTGTGTGTGTAGGGGGCTGCGTATGTGAGTGTGTAGGGGGCTGCATGTGTGTGTGGGGGGGCTGCATGTGTGTGTAAGGGACTGCGTGTGTGTGTGTGGGGCTGCATTTGTGTGTGGAGGGTGCGTGTGTATGTGTGGGGGGCTGCGTGTGTGTGTGGGGGGGCTGCATGTGTGTGTGTGGGGGGCTGCGTGTGTGTGTGGGGGGCTGCATGTGTGTGTGGGGGGGGATGCGTGTGTATGTGTGGGGGGACTGCGTGTGTAGGGGGCTGTGTGTGTGTGGGGGGCTGCGTGTGTGTGTGTGTGTAGGGGGCTGTGTGTGTGTGTGTAGGGGGCTGCATGTGTGTGTGGGGGGGCTGCATGTGTGTGTAAGGGGCTGCGTGTGTGTGTGGGGCTGCATTTGTGTGTGGGGGGCTGTGTGTGTGTGGGGGGGGCTGCGTGTGTGTGTGCATGTGCATGTGTGTGTGTGTCAGAGGCTGTGTGTGTGTGGTGCTGCGTGTGTGTGTGTGGGGGGGCTGCGTGTGTGTTTGTAAGGGGCTGCGTGTATGTGTGGATGGGCTGTGTGTGTGGGGGGAGCTGTGTGTGTGTTTGACGGGGGCTGTGTGTGTGTGCGTAGGGGGCTGCTGTGTGTGTGTGTGTGCGTGTGCGTGTGTATGAGTGTAGGGGGCTGTGTGTGTGGGGCTGTGTGTGTGTGTGGGGGGGCTGCCTGTGTGTGTTGGGGGCTGCGCGTGTGTGTGTAGGGGACTGCATGTGTGTGTGTAGGGGGCTGCATGTGTGTGTGTAGGGGGCTGCGTGGGTGTGGGGGGGCTGCGTGTGTGTGTGTGTGGGGCTGCATGTGTGTGTGTGTAGGGGATTGTGTGTGTGTGTTGGGGAGCTGGATGTGTGTGAGTGTAGGGGGCTGCATTTGTGTGTGTGTGCGAGTGGGGCTACGTGCATGTGTGTGTGTGTGGGGCTGCATGTGTGTGTGGGGCTGTGTGCGTGTGTATGGGGGGCTGCGTGTGTGTGTGTAGGGGACTGCATGTGTGGTGGGGGCTGCATGTGTGTGTGTGTAGGGGGCTGCATTTGTGTGTGTGTGTGTGTGTGTGTGGGGCTGCGCGTGTGTGTGCGTGTGTGTATGTAGGGGGCTGCGTGTGTGTGTGTGTGTGCATGTGGGGCTGCGTGTGTGTGTGGGTGTAGGGGACTGCGTGTGTGTTGGGGGCTGCATGTGTGTGTGTGTAGGGGGCTGCATTTGTGTGTGTGGGGCTGCGCGTGTGTGCGTGTGTGTAGGGGGCTGCGCGTGTGTGTGTGTGTGGGGCTATGTGTGTGTATGTATTTGGTTGTGTGTGTGTGTGTGTGTATTTGGTTGTGTGTGTGTGTGTGTGTGTGTGTGTATGCACTATTCTGAGACTCACCCCCCAAAGGCAGCAGCAGTCTTACTGTTGGTGTCTCGTCTGACTGCCCTGGGTGGGGGTGTGCACGGCTAGCGGGGCTGGGGTTTGGAGGGGTAGCCAGGTTAGGTGGGGAGGGTGGACCAGGGTGTGTTGGAGGTGTGGTGGCTGGGACAGATGGGGGAGTCGGGGTGCACAAAGGGCAGGGGAGGCCTAGCGTTCAGGAAGTGGGGTGGGACAGGTTGTGGGGGGTCGGACAGAGGGTTGGGATTGATGGTGTGGTGGATGGAGGGCGGGGCAAATGTGGGGGAGGGGGCACGCGCACAGTGTGCTGCTGTCTAGTCTCCTGAATGGGGAGCAGACTTAGCAAGTGCTTGCTCTGTCAATCCCATTGAACTGTGGGTGTGGGTGGGGTGGCGTGAGGCTTGAGCAATGCTGCAGCTCCCTTATACACAAGTGTGTGTCTGCTCAGAAACAAACCCTGAAAGAGAGAGGGAGCAAAGCAGGCAGAGACCTTCCTGAAGAAGGGCTGATGCCCAAAACGTCGATTCTCCTGTTCCTTGGATGCTGCCTGACCTGCTGCGCTTTTCCAGCAACACATTTTCAGAGCCAGGAAAAAGAAAACTTCAGAAAACTCCGAACCTCAGAGGAAAGGCATTGAATCAATTAACCGAATAATCAATTATCCGAATGAAATAGTACCCACCCATCTCTTTTGGATAATCGAGGTTCCTCTGTATTTGATTCAAGGCTCAAATTTGACCCCTAGACTATGACTCTGATGCTGATACAGCCCAAAGGTAGGTCCTGAGAAAATGGGGTTAAAATAGCAAGGTGAATCCACAACGGCAGAACTGTAACTTTTTGGGCAATTTTTGCTTTGGGCAATTTCTCAAGTGCCCTCCACGAGTACCTTTAAGGTTTACTAGATATACCATGATGAAATTGGTACATCTAGGTTTTGCATTGGGGTTCTACTACCTACTGATGCTAGAAACCAGGTGTATTTGTACAAAGATTCTGAATAACTAAAGAGAACCCATTTCGGGCGGCACGGTGGCACAGTGGTTCGCACTGCTGCCTCACAGTGCCAGAGACCCGGGTTCAATTCCTGCCTCAGGCAACTGTCTGTGTGGAGTTTGCACATTCTTCCTGTATCTGCGTGGGTTTCCTCAGGTGAATGGGCCATGCTAAATTGCCTATAGTGTTAGTTGAAGGGGTAAATGTAGGGGAATGGGTCTGGGTGGGTTGTTCTTTCGAGAGTCAGTGTGGACTTGTTGGGCTGAAGGGCCTGTTTCCATTAATCTAATCAATTTTAAATAGTGCAAGCTTTACTCATAAGGTAAATTGGATACAGTTGGTCCAGTAACCAACAAATCTGGCAAATAATGACCAACTTCCAATCTGGAATGTGGTGAAAGAAAAGGCAAAGGACACTACAAGAAATTCAAAGCATCCAGTGCTAGAAATCAATTTGTTTGACTTTATACAGGAACGATTAGCAGGATAGAATGAATACTAATGTCCCATTTTAATCTCTTGAGGTGCTTTAGTAGAAGTGTCATTGTCAGTATAGCAGACTGTCAGGGAAACCTAGCCTAATAGATTGTAAAACTCCAAAAGGTTTCTTTTTTCACAATTCCTCGATGACAATATCAAATATAAATCTTGCTATAATAGTTCAACGTCACAAGATAAGTGATGACTACTTTCTATACAAATTATAATGTACACAATATATCTGACAATGTCACCTGATGAAGAAGCTGTGCTCCGAAATCTTGTTATTTCAAATAAACCTGTTGGGACTATAACCTAATGTCATGTGACTTTCTCCACCCCAGTTGAACTCCAGCACCTCCACATTGTATACTATATCTACAAGATGATCTTCATGTTATTGCTTATGGATAAAGTAAATTGTTCATTAATTTTCTACAAGTGGGTCTCTTTTTATCTAATTCTTGCAAGTTATTTATTTGTTTCCCTTTCTGGCTTTTTCATTATTTCTGTTAAACTTTCTCGAGCCCCTTTTCCTGTTCTTTCACCAGACAAAGATCAAAGAACAAAGAAAATCACAACAGGGCCCTTCGGCCTGCACTGATCCAGATCCTCTATCTCAGCCTTTTGCCTATTTTTCTAAGGATCTGCGTCCCTCCGCTCTGTGCCCATTCATGTATCTGCCTAGATACATCTTAAATGATGCTATTGTGCCTGCCTCTGCCAACTCCTCTGACAACATGTCCAGGCACCCCCCACCCTCTGCATAAAGAACTGTCCATGCATATCTCCCTTAAACATTTTTGCCCCTCACCTTGAACTGGAGACCCCTAGTAGTCAAGTCCCCCACTCTGGGAAAAAGTTTCTTGCTATCTACCCTGTCTATACCTGTCATGATTTTGTAGACTTCAATCAGGTTCCCCGCAACCTCCGTCTTTCTAATGAAAATAATCCTAATCTATTCAACCTCTTTTCATAGCTAGTGAAATACCAGGCAACATTCTGGTGAACCTCCTCTGCACCCTCTCCAAAGAATCCAGATCATTTTGGTAATGTGCTGACCAGAACTGTACGCAGTATTCCAAATGCAGTCAAAGCAAAGTCCAATACAACTGTAATGTGACCTGCCAACTCTTACATCATAGAATCCCTACAGTGTGAAAACAGGCCATTCGGCCCAACAAGTCCACATCGACGAAGAGTGTCCCACCCAGACCCATTCCCCTACCCTATTGGTCTACATTTACCCCTGACTAATGAATCTGATCTACACATCCCTGAACACTATGAGCAATTTAGCATGGCCAATTCACCCTAACCTACACATCTTTGGATTGTGGGAGGAAACCAGAGCATTTGGAAGAAACCCACGCAGACACGGGGAGAATGTACAAACTCCACACAGACAGTCACCCGAGGTTGGAATCGAACCTCAAGTCCTTAGCGTTGTGAGGCAAGAGTGCTAACATGTACTCAATATCTGTCCAATGAAGGAAAGCATGCAGTATGCCTTCTTTACCACTATATCGACTTGCATTGCCACCTTCAGGGTACACTGGACCTGATCTCTCTGTACATCAATTTTCCCCAAAGCTTTTCCATTTACCATCAGTTTGATCTTGAATTTGATCTTCCAAAATACATCACCTCGCATTTACCCCACATTGAACTCCATCTGCCATTTCTCCACCCAATTCTCGAAGCTATCTATATTCCGCTGCATTCTCTGACAGTCCCCATCACTGTCTGCTACTCCACCAATCTTAGTGTCATCTGCAAACTGGATAATCAGACAATCTATACCTTCCTCCAAGTCATTCATCACCTGGAATAATTTTAGACTTTTCTACCTGCCAAAGAGTATCAGGTAATAATGAATGACAAATGTTGCTTTTTGTTTGTATTCTTGATGCTGAGGCTCAGATTTTAAGTTGTGTTTGATGAGTGCTGTTGCAAAGTGTAGCCCAAACACTTGAAACATTTTAAGAATATTAACATTCCAGAAGAAACATGTTGCTTCATTGTCATGAATGTTATCAGCTTCCAGATCATACCTCAGATTTATTTTGCCTTACTTAACTTAGTAAACTCTAAATGCTTATCATGGCAGGTGTATTGTATATCCATTCCATTCTAAAGGAAATAGTGCTCAGGAAATCAAATGACATGATCTGAAGTAATTCGGTTTTCTGTAGTATTTTATATTTACAGGTAAAATTAACTTCAGTTTTCACTTAGCCAAGAAAATAGTTAACTGGTCCTGGACTGCTTTGATGGACAGGCCATTTGGTTTATCACAAAAAAAGCTTCCATTTACCTGGTTACAAAATGTTCCATTATCTGCAGTTTCAAGGGTTGGTTTTGACAGATGAGAGGGGAAAGTGAGGACTGCAGATGCTGGAGATCAGAGCTGAAAATGTGTTGCTGGAAAGGACAGGACCGTGTCGAGGTATGCAGAGATGAGTTATGCAGAGACAGATTAGACCATTGATAATGAGCCAAGCATTCTGAAATGTTACATCTCAGTTATGTACACAGTTTGTCTCAGTTTTAAGAGGAAATTAAAATATTATCTGTCTTTGATATTATCACTTAATACATTCTTGTGTTTAAAATTAAATGACCACTTGAGGATATTTAATGGTTTTCATTGGGTCTCATGCGTTGTTTGGGGTTTTAGAGTTTTTATTGTGGTAAATGGCTGTGCTTTTGAGTGAAAACTTTTAAATTGCTGGTGTTGGACAGGGGTGGGTAAAGTCAGAAGTCACATGACACCGGCTTATGGTCCAACTGGTTGATTTAAAATCACAAGCTTTCAGACCGCAGCCCCTTCATCAGGTTTACTTGTGATTTCAAATCAACTTGCTGAACTATGACCTAGTGCCATGTGACTTTTGGCTTTGTTTTAAATTGGTAGAGGTGTACTTTTTCATGTCCATTTAAAAGACCACCCAATGCTAATACATGTCTTCTAAAGACTGTGGATAGTGATTACTGGGTAAGTGCCTTTGGGAAATACATGGGAACATAGAAGGACATTGCAGCATGAGGGATATAGAGTGTCATGGTGAATCTGTGAGGTCTTGGAGGATGCATAAGCATTGAAGCTGATATGGAGGAGTATGGAACATACATAAGGAGCATTAGGGGCATAGTGAGGGGGATGGCAGTTGGACAATGTAGGGTGAATAGCAGGGCCAATAAGAATGAATTGGAGAACTGGGCCAGTGTTGCCACATTCCAAGGGTAACCTCCTATCCAGCCTGCGCTGTTATCCATACAACTCTGAAACTAACTTGCGAGTCCAGAAATCTGAACTCTGCATATCAACATCTCAGGTGATGAAAACATGGTGAAAGTGGTCAGAGGTAAAGGGCTTGGATTTTGGAAGTTGGACAATGGCCAGACTCATGTTCCCCTGCTCACTGTGAAATTGTAGCCGAAGGATTAGGTTTGAGTATAAGGGGAAGGTGAAATGAATAGCTGGTGAAAGTATTATCAGTTTGCAATGCAGAAAAGATAAGTTGAGCTAGAAGGAAACAGATAAAAAGAATAAGGCATGAGAAACAAAATACTGCTCAACATCACTTTCAGCTTTGCCAATAGCCATTGTGGAGTATCAGGAGAAAGTGAGGACTGCAGATGCTGGAGTTCAGAACTGAAAATGTGTTGCTGGAAAAGCTCAGCAGGTCAGGCAGCATCCAAGGAGCAGGAGAATCGACATTTCGGGCATGAGCCCAAAGGGCTGTAATTTCACAGTGAGCAGGGGAACATGAGTCCGGCCATTGTCCAACTTCCAAAATACCTCTGACCACTTTCACCATGTTTTCATCACCTGAGATGTTGATATGCAGAGTTCAGATTTCTGGACTCGCAAGTTAGTTTCAGAGTTGTATGGATAACAGGATTCCTGAAAAAGGGCTCATGCCTGAAATGTCGATTCTCCTGCTCCTTGGATGCTGCCTGACCTGCTGCGCTTTTCCAGCAACACATTTTCAGCATTGCGGAGTATCAGTCTTGTTCATAATGGTCAGTGTGCTTTCTGGATTTAGTTGGTCTTAAAGAGCTCTTACCCACCAGGTTGATAACTATTGGAGACCTTCTGTCAATTCAGCTAGAGACGTCCAATGGTATTAAATGTACAGGAGGTCACCATTGAGTTTTCCGTGGGACTTAGTACCTTCCATGAGGCCAGGAACTTTCTATTATTCATAAGCACCACTGGGAGTGCTGGCAGCTGCCAGTGATGCACCAACCAGGAGTCCTGTGCCATGTAAGGACTTCAGGCCAAAGGTATATGAAGCTGAGAACAGGATCAGGAGTGGAGGCTGTAGGAAGAGCCAATGGAGGATCAGAGTCAAGGGTGGAGGGGGTAGGAAGAGACCTTTAGTCCCTCCCTTACCTGAAGTCAAGCCTCTCAATTGGCACAGAGTGCCTGGCAATGTGACTCCAGCTGTGGACTGCTGAATTGCACTGAAAAGTGACAGCCATTCCCTCATGAATGAGCCTCATTGACATACTGGCGCTAGTGGCTGGGAGAGTTGTATGACTGATAAGGGTCACTCCCACAATTGAAAAGGGTTCAGGTTTCATGGTTCTTATTGCAACAGGCTTCATTGAAACCATACTACCTGTTAGCTTCTACAAACACACCCACAAAATAGAGGGGCAGCCAATGAAAAGTATGAGTGATAAATCAACAGACTTTTAATGTATTCCTGTGATTGTTTGGATGGATTCAGGCAATAGTCCCACGCTGGCTCCAACTGATTCTCTGCATTATTAATCCATGCCACTGAATTACTGGTCCTGTAGTATAACACCTTTATTTCAGGATCAATATGCGTTTTGTTGTTACTGTGAAGTAGATTTAAGCTTTTATACAGCTTATGTTGACATGAGGATTCCAATATAAGAACTCTTTTTTGAGGAGACAAAAGTCTGCCATATATGCACCAGTTATGGTATTTGGCATTTGTGTCACCATAGTTTTATTAATCTCACTAGAGAGAGACGCCTGGTGGTGATTTAACCTGAAGCCGACCATACCTCAGCCAATAGTAATTGAACCCATGCTGTTGGCATCAGACTGCTTTACAAACCAACCGTCCAGCCAACTGAGATAAACCAAATATGGTATAAATTTCACCTAAACGGATAAAATAATCGAAAGTAAAACCTTAAAGAGTTCTCTGCCTTTAAAGCTTTAATGAAGCCAGAACATCTAGCTTCCATGCTGACATTAGAAATGTCAT
The DNA here is from genome assembly GCF_047496795.1 of Chiloscyllium punctatum. NCBI lineage: Eukaryota > Metazoa > Chordata > Chondrichthyes > Orectolobiformes > Hemiscylliidae > Chiloscyllium > Chiloscyllium punctatum. The sequence continues at coordinate 81,103,551 of NC_092746.1, read as the reverse complement.
CAGCCTTCAGATGGTGATGAACAATCTTAGATATGCATACCTCAACCTCCAATCCCCTGAACTGACAATAGTGCAGATTTGTCGGTATAACTCAGTGCTGCCTGCTTGCTTGATAGTCAAAATGATGCTCCTTTCTTAAATGGCATCTGTAACATTATGGCACCATAAGAATACAAACTACAAACATTTGGATTTGTAATGAGCAGAACAGATGGCTTCACAGCATTCTGCAATTTGCTCTCCTTTGAAAATCTGCATAAATGACAGAAGAGGTGAAGCTTGAACTTTTGAGTTTTTATCAGGCATCTATAAAATGCCCTGTAACGATTACACAAACACTTACTTGCACATTGCAATTCTGTTATCAATGATACATGTTCCTCCATTTTTACAATAGGCATTCGGACATTCTGCAGCAAGAGTACATTAAATTGCCAATGTCATTAATAAACAAAATGCAAAGGTACATTTGACATATTAGATTAAAATTTTAGAAAACAGAGTGAAACAATTTTGTAATTAAATATTTTATATTTGCTTTCATACCTGAGCAGCTCGATTCATCTGATTTGAAATCTCGACAGTCAATGTCACCATCACATCGGTGTGTTACTGGGATACACTGTCCACTGGACCCACAGACCAAAGAACCATTAAAGCAGTGTATGGCAGCTGGAAAACACAATTTATAGGCTCATAGATATTTATAGCTCAGACAAGAGGCCATCCAGCCCGTTATGTCTTTGCTGGGCAACAAAGATTTGATTGCACACATCCCATTTCATAGCTCTTGGACCGTAATCCTGGAGACAAAGGCAAAACAAGTGAATAGCCAAGTACAGCTTAACTGTTACCAGAGTTTATGACTCATTCACTCACTCCTTCTGGCAGTGAGTTCCCACCACCCTCTGGGTGTAAGAAATTCTCTTCAACTCTCCTCTTCACCTACTACATTTTACCTTAAATCTATGTCATTGATTATTGACACTCTGCTAATGAAAAATGTGCCTTTCTGTCCACCCAATCTATGCTGCTCATAACCTTATACACCTCTATTAAGCTTCTTCTTAACTTATGCTGTTTGAAGGAGTACAATCCCAACTTATCTGATTTTCCTCAAAGCTTAGATCCTTCAACCCAGACAGCATCGTGGTAAATTACCTTTTTCTCCCTCTCTAGTGTAGTCACATACTTCCTAAAATACAGTACGCCCGTTTTGGCCTAACCAGCATTTTGTACAGTTCCTGCAAAATATCCTTCATTTTGTATTAATTGCCTTAGCTAATAAAGGCAAGTATTCAACATGTCTTCTTAACTGCCTTATCTACCTGCACTGCTACTGTCAGGGATCTGTGCAAATGCAACCAAGGTCTATTTGATCTTCAGTATTTTCCAGGCTCCTACCATTCATCTTGCATTGTTAGCCCAACCACAAGTTTTCTGGCTTGAATTTCATTTGCCATTGCTGTGCCAACTTGCTCAGTCCATTGATATTGCCCTGCAGTTTACAGTTATCCTCTTCAGGATTTACCCTGCCAATCTCTTATCACCTGCAAATGTCTTGATTATATACCCTACACTGAAGTCCAAATTTTCATTTCAAGCACAAACAACACCAAGCTTTGTAGGACACCAGTGGAGGCAGACTTCTAGTCACAGAAACAACACTCTGCCATTGCTTTCTGCTTTTTCTCACACAGCCAATTTTGGATCTAATGTCACACTTTGCCTTGGATCCCATGGGTTCTTATTTTCTCAACCTGACTGTCATGAAAGACCTTGTCAAAATCCCTGCTAAAGTCTCTACAGACCACAGCAAATGAATTGTTTTCATCAACACTGCTTGTCACCTCCTCAAAACATTAAATCAAGTTTGCTAAATGCAACATTTCCTTAACAAATCCATACTGACTATCCTTGAATAATCACATTCAGATATTATCTGTTCCTCAGTATTGTTTTGAATAGCTTCCCTACCTCCAAGGTTAGACTGACTAGCCTGTAATTTCTTGGTTTATCTCTTCCTCCCTTTTTTAACAATGGGACAATATTATCAGTCCCCCAGTGCTCTGACACTTCACCCATGGCTAGAAAGTATTTGAAAATTACTGCTAGGGCCCCTAATATTTCTTTCCTTGTTGCCTCACCAGTCTGGAATACATACGGAGGGCCCTGTCAATCATGCTGGTAGGGAATCCTCGTTGAGATAAAGGTGGATACTGGGGTGGCGCAGTGGTATAATGGTTAGTATTCTAGCCTTGGGCAACTGCTTGTATGGAGTTTGCACATTCTTCCCAAGGCTGTGTGGGTTTCTGTTGGGTGCTCCGGATTCCTCCCACAATCCAAAAATGTGGTTAGGTGGATTGGATGTGCTAAATTGCTCCGTAGGGTTCATGAAAGTGTTGGTTAGGTGGATTAACTATGATAAATGTGGGTTACAGGGATAGTGTGGCATGGTTTTCAAGGCGTTGGTGCAGACCTGATGGGCCAAATGGCCTTTATTTACACTATAGGATTTCTGAGGATCCCCCCTTACAGAAGATAGCCTCATCACAAAAGATGAGACAGAGACTGAGAATCTTGAGAGAATGGAAGCAGGGTATGAGGACATATACTCCAGGTAACAGTGGGATTCGGTGAGGTTGTAGTGGATATTGGTGGCTATCCTCAGAAGAAGGGAAGGGAGGAGTCAGAACTGGATCAGGTGAAGATGAGAGTATGGTGGAGATTGGAGGTGAAATTGACAAAGTTTTCTTATTTCAGGTGAGAGAGGGCGCAGCAGCTTATGTTAGAGTCATGCAAGATTTTAGTTAATCTACAGCTGGGGTTCTGCGCAGTTCTGGTCACCACACTTTGGGAAGAATATGATTACATTGGAGGGAATTCACTAGGTTGTTGCCTGGGTTGGAGCATTTTAGCAATGGAGGGAGGCTGGATAGTTTCAGGTTATTTTCTTTACAGTAAAGAAGTCTGATAGGGGAACTGATTGAGCCGTATAAGATTACAGGGATGTAAACAGGGTGGACAGGTAGCAGCTGTTCTCCTTGTTGAAGCTTCAATAATGAAGGGGCATAATTTTAGGGTGAAGGTTGAGGGGATTTGAGGTAAATGTTTTTCTCCCAAAGGGTAGTGGGAATCTGAAAATTTATTGGGAGAGTACTTGAGGCGGGAAACCTCAAAACCTTTTAAAAGTACTTGCATGTACACTTGAAATGTCATAACAATTAAGGTAATGGATCAAATGCTGGAAACTGGGACAAGTACAGTTTCAGAGTAAAAAAAGCACACAATACCAGATTATAGTCCAACAGGTTTAGTAGGGAATACTAGCTTTCGGAGCACTGCTCCTTTGTCAGCAGCAGTACTCCAAAAGCTAGTGCTTCCAAATAAACCTGGTGGACTGTAACCTGGTGTTGTCTGATTTTTAACTTTGTCCACCCCAGTCCAACACTGGCACCTCCACATCATAGCTAGATTCAGAGGAGCTTATTGTGAGTGCATACACTATTAGCTAAAGGGCACTTCTGTATTGTATGATTCTATGACTCAATCTCATCCAAGCCCTCAGGTTTATCCACGTTTAAAGCTGCTAAACACGGTAGTAGCTCCTCTTTCTTCATGTTAATTTCTTCTAATATTTCACAGTCCTCCCACCCTAATGTGTATACCTGCATTGTGAAGGTCAACACAAAGGTCATTGAGACCTGTGCCCACAGCTTCTGAGTGCATACAAGGATTGCCTCTAAGATCCCTAATGGGTTCTGCTCTTTCCCTGGTTACCTTCTTGCTCTTTATATATTTTTAAAAAACTCCTTTTGGTTTTCCTTTATTCTACTCACCAATGTTTTCTCATGGACTCTCTTTGCTTTCCTAGTTTCCTTTTAAGTTCTCCCCTGCACTCTTAGTACTTCCCTCGGGATTCTACCATAAACTCAAACTGTTTCCTTAATCCTAACCTTTATGCCCCTTGACATCCAGGTTCTTTGGGCATGGCTCCACGCTTTGTCTAAATGAGAACATATTTGCCTTTTAATCTTATGTTTCCTCCCTGAATGCTTTGCCACAATTCAGCACCAGTCACTACTCCTATTGTGCATTTGCAAGAATAGGACAATATTCGGATATGGGCTGACAAGTGGCAAGCTTTGCTCCTTATCTGTTTTACTGCTGTTGCAGCATGAAAGTCTGCACATCAACAGTTTCCAAAAGCTGAAGCCTAAGCACAGTCTGCTGATTGGCCTGCATGGAACCTCTGAGCAGCTGTACAACTGTGCAGCTTACAGGAAATGTTGATGACAACATTTTGGCTGCAAAAATGCCAGGCAATGACCATCTCCAACAAGACAGAATCTTACCATCACCCTTTGACATTTAGTGGCATTGTCATCATTGAATCCCTACCAATCAACCTTCTAGGGGTTACCATTGACCACAAACTTAAATGGAGCAGGTCAGAGGCTAAGAATCCTGGAGTGGATCGCTTGCCTCTTGACTTCCCAACGCCTATTCCCCTTTGACAAGGCACAAGTTAAGAGTGTGACAGAATACTCCCCATTTGCCTTCACAAGCGCAGCCCCCAAAACAGGCAAGAAGCTTGACACTATCCAGAACAAAACAGCCCATTTGATCAGCACCAAATCCACTCCCTCCACCATTGAGTCTCAGCTGCTGCAGTGTATACTATCCACAAGATTCAGAATTTTAACAAGGCCTCTTCGACAGCACCTTCCAAATCCATGACCCCTACCATTAAGAAGGATAAAAGCAGCAGATACATAAGAACACCCTCACCTGCAAGCTATCATCGTCCTGACCTGGAAATACACAGCTGTCCATTCAGTTTTGCTGGGCCAAAATCCTGGAATTCCCTCCCTAAAGGATTTGTAGGAATATCCAGATCACAAGGACTGCATTGGCTTAAAAAGGCAGCTCACCACACCTTCTCAAGGGCAATAAATGCTGGTCAGCCAATGCCACCTACACAAAATAACTGAATAAAAACAAATGTTCCCATACAATTCCATTTGCCCTCAGCTCATCTATGTTATGCTCAAGGGTCCTTACATTAAAATGTATCCCATTTAACTTTGCTGAACCCATTTCTTACTTCTCCAGCCTTTGTTTTCTCTGCCTTCCAGGTTCATTGTGTTTTTGCTTTGAATTCCATCTCAGCCTCTACCCCCGGTGAGCTACTGGTCATCCCACTGTCAACCTAATTTAAATTCACACAAACAGTATTAGCAAACCTGCCCACGAGGATGTTGGTTTTGTCTCTGTTCAGATGTAACCCATTTAACTTGCTCAGTTCCAACTTCACTCAGAGATAGGCCATGCCGCATGACTCTAAAGCCCTTCTTCCTGCACCCTCTCTCCAGTCACACACTCGTTTGCTCAAACCTTCTAGTGTTGTACTCCCAGCTGTATGGCCCCAGGAATCATTTGGAGATTCAACCTTTGAAGTCTTGCTTTTTAATCTCCCACCTAACTCCCCAAAGTCTGCTTGCAGGACTTCATTTGTCTTTCTGCCTTTACCATTGGTCTAAACTTCAACCGTGGTCGCTGGCTGTTCACCATCCTTCTTCAGAATGTTCTGCAGTGACATCCTTGACATCTGAGAGGTTACATAACTTCCTGGAACCATGTCTCAACTGCAAAAGCACTTGTTTACTCTCCTCACTCACTACACACTGACCATTATTGTGATATTTGGAGGATTCCCTTACTACTTACTTTCTTCGGTCTAATGATCACTTCATTCCTTCGCTGCCTACACCTTTTAGAGCTGCAAAGTGATCTTATCCTGAAGTGTGCTATCCCTGAATATCTCTGCCTTATTAATACTCTGTAGTGCCCCCCGCTGCCACTCAAGCTCCTAATCTTACCAAAGTCAGACAATATTTTCTACCAATAATATAATAAAGCTTGGAATGTAAACATGTGGATTTTCAAGTCCATTCCTTCTGCATATCATGGCAGAAATTTTAAACTGTTGCTGTGGACATTGAGTCTGACTGATGTGAGGATAAAGTCAATCTTGTTGCTCTGTTTTTGTCGAGACTCACATCTGGAGAGGCTTTGCAAGCAACAGTGAAGCCACACAGTTCTCCTATGCACTCTACTTTCTCATGTCATAAAGGAACATCCATCAGAAATATCCTGGATGTTCAAACACTGCAATGCACATGTTGTTTACTCAAATGTAATTCCAAATTTTAAAATATAAATTTGAAGAAATATGATGAAAATATACTCTAAACATGTAGTGTCTATGACTCAGTGTCATGTGGCATGAAAAACTGACTGAGGTAGTTACTGGCCTTCCACACTGAAGAGGATGAGGGATATTACCCTTGTACTCAAATCTCATGAGCAAGATGCTCACATTTCTGACATCATTACAGTAAAGAAAGCCAGACTGCTGTGTAAAAAAAAAAGGCAGCTTGGACTGTCCTTTATGGGAAAGTGCTGGATGATAAAATGTTATCTAAATATGTCATTTTAAAGCATAGTGTCACTACATTTGTTTTGTCACAGAATGGGTCATGCCATTAATTTCAATTATGCTAAGCATAATAAAGTTGCTAATTGAAAGAAAAACTGTGGTCCTTTCATAATTCAATCATGCAATCACACAATATTGTTGCTGAATTGATTCTTCACTGCAACAGTTCTATTTGCACTTGAAAGTGCGCAGGCTTGGAATTTCAGAAGAGGTTAATCATCTTCCCAACCTGTGCCTAATCCTATTTCATTGGTATAAACACAGGCAAAGTTGTATTGTCTGCTAACCCAAGTTTCTCATATCAAAATTCATTTTATGCTCTTGTAGCCATAACCTTCAAATAACGGGGTCTTCTTTGTAACTGGAAAAATGTGCACCGGCAGCTGAAACAATTTGGTAAATCACTTTCGCTGTATATAATTGAGCCGAGTTTGAGAGAATCATGAAGCTTTAAATCTGTCTGTACCCACAATGATCCAAGCAAATTGATAAAACAATGAACTGTTACTATGTATTTCTATGATATTTTATTGTATTTGAAGTTTAAATGCGGATTTTCTATTGTAGTCTTAAGAGTTAAAATAGACTGCTGGAAACCTGAATTAAAATTCAGCTAGTTGGCAATCAGTGCTAGTTTTATTACACACTGGTGTATAATTACATTTTAATGTTGGTGCTTGGTATATCATGGAATAATATGAAACAGCATATAAATTAAGCAAAATATATCGTACCTCATTCTTCTGTTACATTGTCTGTTGCACTTTTAGTAGCATATGTAGTTTCTGCTTTTAATCTTTGTCATCTTTAAAGCAAATAACCATTGTTGATTGTCCCTTGTCTCATATGATTATGCTTAAATGATAATGAAACATTTTTTTATTCCTGCTCTCTCCTGCGGTTAGCAGCAGGTGAAAACTATTGCATGAGTATTTCAAATCCCCAAGCCTCAAGCTCAATACATCTTGAATGCCTCTAACATTTTACTTGGTAGATTATTACGAATATTTAGTCATCTTTAAATAGAGAATTTCCACTTAAAATCTCTGTTCAATTTACCATTCATTTATTTCAGTTCATGCTGGTTTATTCTGCTGTTCTAACTAATCTTCAAGTAATTTACAGAACTCATTCAGACTGTATTCATATATTAGTACTAGCTTGCTAACAAAGTCTATCTTTGTCTATCCCATTTACTGGTTTTGACCAAAAAGGTTAGCTCTTCCTGGATGTCCCTTAATTACTATTTTATAAAGGTTTTGAGCTCTGCTATATTCTGGGTTTCACATCAAAGTCATAGCTAGCATACCTGTGAGTAGCAAAATCATGTTAGCACAATATCAATCCAGCCAGCTCCAAATATTCCTTGAGCTTGTCAATAATTCTGCTGTTGTTTCTTGTGCTTTGCTTCTCAACCTCACTCCTCACCTGAGGCGTGGTGACCCTCAGGCTAAATTCATCACTGCTCATTACTTTTGAATGAGAGAGGAGCCGATCGTCTTCTGGGATTATGGCCTCTTTCACTTTTTCAATTTTATTTTATATTTAGCTTTCCATCATAAAATCTCAAACCGCTTCAATTTCCTAAGGAGCTTTAACGACTGGAATACTAATTTCATCTTAAATATAGATGTGTTCCTGATCACTTTACTGAACTCCCAGGTGCCATAATTGAATCTTTTAAGATCCTAGGTAGGTTTTGTTTTTCTCTTCATCTTTACTGGATCAATCCTGTTATTTCTTAAAGAAATATTTCTCAAAAAATCATGTTGTCTAATAGGCATAGCAATTCACTGCCTTTTTTGTTCTAGTTTCTGATTAGCAGTTCTGAATCTTTCAATTATATTCTTAAAATCCTCTTTCCTCTAATTTTCTTCAGTCATTTTTCCTTTTGTGTTCTACTTTATGTTTTCTTACAGTGTGTTCACTTATTTTAATTGGCTATTTACAGTCTCTCATTCAAATTTCACCATAAGCTAGGACTAAGATATCAGTTTATGCATATTTGATGGTGAATCACAGAATCCTTACAATGTGGAAGCATACCATTCAGCCCATAATGACCCTTTGAAGGAGAAACCACCCAGTCCCATCCCGTCCCTGGGATCCTGTGTTCCCCATGGCTAATCCACCCAGCCTGCACACCCCTGGAAATTATGGGCAATTTAGCTCAGACATACCTCCTAACCTGCACATCTTTGGACTGTGGGAGGAACCCAGAGGACAATCCATGCAGACAGAGGGAAAATGTGCAAACTTCACACAGATGGTTGCTCGATGGTGGAATCAAACCCGGGTCCCTGGCACTGTGAGGAAGCAATGCTAACCGCTGAGTCATTGTGCTGCCCCAAGTGCTGACCTTTTTCTTACTTGTTCTGGAAACTTCAATTACCTCATCCCTCCCTCAACTCTCCTTAAGCTAATACAAATTCCTTGTGACCACACTCCTTTAACTCTTCTACTAGCACCCTGGTCCCAGAAAGGAGTTTAGCAGAAAAGATGGCTGAAGTAAAAAGGCAAACTTTAGGAAAATAGTTCATGGCTCACCACAAAGTTGGAGGTAGTGAAACAGTGATAGTTTCACTGGGCTAGCATTTCAGGACCTCAGGCTAATGTTCTAGGGACATAACTTTGAATGCCACTATAGTAATGGTGAAATTTGAATGTAATAAAAATCTAGAATTAAATAGTCTAATGGCAAGAATTTAACAATTGATTATTGTTGTTAAAAAAACTAATTCGCTAATATAATTAAAGGAGGGAAATTTGCCATCCTTATCTGGTCTGACCTACATCAGTACTAAAGCAATGTGTCTAACTCTTAGTTGAATTCTGGGTGAATAAAGATGGGCAATAAATGCTGGCCCAGCCAGTGATATCTCAGGAACCAATAACATTAAAAAAATCCCAGTGCGGAAGAATAGTTCTAAGGCATGGAAGAACCATGGTTAAGTTTGGAAATTAAGCACAGTATCAAATTAAAAGAAAAAAATGAACAATGTGGAAATAATTAGTGGCAAGCCAGAGGATGAGGAGAGTTTTCAAAACTAAAAGTGAACAAAGTAATGAAAAAGGAGAAAATAATTCTGAGTTCAAGTCAGCTAGTAATATCAAAATAGAAAGCAAGAAAATCTTTAAATGTATGGAAGGAAGAGAGAGGCCATTGGGAATTTAGGCACCTGAGAGAATGATGTTGGAGAAGTAATAATTGGGATCCAGGAAATGGCAAAGGAGTTGAATAAATAATTTACATCAGTTTTCATAGGACATGAACAGCATTCCAAAAATACCAAAGTGGTGGAGAGATAATACGTATCGTAATTATCAATAGAGAAAATGTATGATCGAACTAATGGGTCTAAAGGCTTACGTACCCCTGGATTTGATCAGTTGCATGCTAGGATATTAATATGAACTAGATATAGAAGTAACGGATGCACCAGTAGTAATCTTCCTGAAATTGTTAGATTCTAGAAAGGACTCTAGAGGATTGGAAAATTGGCAATGTAACAGCCCTACCCAAAAAGGGAAGACGACAAAACAAACTGTAATTGCAGGCCAGTTAGCTTCTCATCTGAAATGGATTGTGTTACAGGGTCTATTTTTAGGATATATTACCAAAGCTTTTAGAAATGCATCATATAATCAAGCAGAGTCAGCATGGCTCATTAAAGGGATGATAAAGGCATGAATGATAAATATATTGGAATTCTTTGAGGTACAAAGCAGGGTAGATAAAGGGGATGCAGTGGATAAAATATATTAGGATTTCCAAAAGGTATTTGATTAAAAAAATACATATTAGGCTACCTAACAAGATAAGAACACATGCTATTAAGGCAGTATGCTAGCAAAGATAGAGGATTGGCTAACTAAAAAGATTACAGAGAATTAGGGAAAAACAGGAAATTTCAGGATTGCAAACTGTAAGTAGTGGAGTGCCACAGAAATCAGTGTTGGGTCACAATTACTCCTAACATATAATAATAACTTGGACAAGGGAAGTGAATGTATGATAATGAAGCCAATAGGTGGAAAGGCAAGTGGTGAAGATGAGACAAAGAGTCTACAGAGGAACATAGACAGGTTAAAAACCTATGGGTAAAAATTTGGCAGATGTGGGGAAGAGTGAAGTTATTCCTTTTAACAGGAAGAATAGAGGGGGTGAATGCACTTTACAGTGATAAAAAAGACAGAAGGTGGTCTTGCTAAAACTATACAGGGATTACTTAGATGACATCTGGAATGCTGTAAATAGTTTTGGTCCCCTTATTTAAGGAAAGATATCCTGGCATTGGAGGCAGTCCACAGAAAGTTCACTCAGTTAATCCTAGGTATGGGGAGATTTTCTTATAAGAAAGGTTAAGTAGATTAGGCCAATACATACTGGCGTTTAGAAGAATGACAGGGGCTGTATTCAAACACGTATGCTTCTACAGGGCTTGAAAGGGTAGAAGGTTGTTTTCCCTCATGGGAGTGTTCAGGGTCGGTTGGTATAATTTCAGAATAAAGGGTCATTGAGTTAGGAAAGAAATGAGGAGGATTTTATTATCTGAGGTTAATGAATCTGTGGCATTTTTCACTGCAGAGGACTTAGAGTTTGGATTGTTAGGTATTTTCAATGCTGAGGCAGACATTTTTAATCAATAGGAGGATCAAGGGTAATAGGAAAAAGCCAGGAAATGGAGTTAAGGATTATAAAATCACAATGGGCTGAATGCACTACTTTCTATTCTGATGTCTATGGTCTTTTAATTTATGATCGATGACAATTTCCAATCTATTTAACATTAGGCCCTAAATAAGCTAAAAATGTACCTTAGTTAAATTAGGCAAAACTACATGTTTCGATCTCTACTTAATCAAACTGCTCAACTGTCACCCCAGGATAAGCAGAAGGTGCTTCCCTTAATTTACTCTTTCACCTCAAGGTCAATTTGTCCTGCACATCTTTATCCACCACCATTATCAAGGTTGATTTGTCCACTATGCTGAATGATTGCTTGCCCCTCCTTGCCTCTTCCATGTTTGTTGTAAACCTAATTCATTCCATGATTGAATTTTGCTTCTTGGAAGCCTCTCCAGTAATTTCCTGAACCCCACTCTCAATAAAACACATTCCATTCAGAGTGCTGCAGCCTGAGTTTTCACTCACACGTTCATCACTTTCATCTTTGACTGGCTTTACTGCCTTTACTTGTCCCATTAACCTCCAAGTCCCTCTGTGGTTGGCCAATCACCCAAGTCCTTGAAAGAGAAAAATGTTTATTTGGAATGTTCACATTAACTTTCAGTTAATGGCATCAACAAGCAAACTTGACAAGAGATTGCCATGAAATTTTTCTGCTTCAATTTTCTGAAGAACTATGTTTGGATATTGGTTTTCGGTTGATTGCTATCATATATTGTTGAGTAATGTGGCTCGTTATCTGCAGAAGTGCCATTTTGAGCTAATCTTTCAGAATTTATCTGTTGCCTTGATGATGCCTTCCATTTGTTCATAAAATGCAATTTTCTATATTTATGTTAAGAGTGCTTCAGTCTGCTTATCTAGAAGAAGAAACTGAATGATATTGTCTGGAAACAGCAGAGTATAATTAATCTATAGTTGGATATTATGGTGTTCAGTTATTCAGTATTTGTTTACATGAGTCTGTTTACTATTCGTACCAACTGTGGTTGAGGACTCTTGTAGAGCAGTAATAATGTCCCTACCTCTGAGCAGAACATCTGGGTTCAAGTGCTCCAGATGTGTGTTAGAACATATCTGAACAGGCTGACTGAAAATATCTAGAATTAAAATGGCAAATTATGATGCCATACATTCCCTGAATTCTACATTTAAGAAACTAATTGTAGTTTGGTGGTTAAATCCAGATTATGGTAAATAAACTTTAGTTAGAAGCATGAAGAAGGCATTTTAAAGTATTGTCAAAAAAGCCTGTTGCACGTCCAGAAATTAGTCACACATCTGCATAGGCACAGGGTGATACAGCATGGAACAGACCCTTCAGTCAAACTTGTCCATGCCAACCTGCTATCCTAAATTAATCATGTCTGATTTGTCAGCATTTGGCCCATATCCCTCTAAACCCTTCTTATTCATATACCCATCCAGATGCCTTTTAAATGTTGCAATTGTACCAGCTTCCACCACTTTCTCTGGCAGCTTATTCCATAATTGCACCACCCTCTGCATGAAAAAGTTGCCCCTTATATCCCTTGTAAATCTTTCCCCTGTCACCTCAAACCTATGCCCCCTAGTGTTGGACTCCCATACATTGTGAAAAAGATGTTGGTTATTCACGATATCTATGGCCCTCATAACTTTATAAACCTCTATAAGGTCACCTCTCAGCCTCCAATGCTCCAGAGAAAATAGCCCCAGCCTATTCATCCTCTCCCTATAGCTCAGACCTCCAACCCTGACAACATCCTTGTTAATCTTTTCTGAACCCTTTCAAGTTTCACAAAATCCTTCCTGTAGCAAGGAAACCAGAATTGAATGTAGTATTCTAAAAGTGGCCTAACCAATGTCCTGTACACATACAACATGACCTTCCAACTCCTATACTCAATACACTGACCAATAAAGGCAAGCATTCCAAATGCCTTTTTCATTATCCTATCTACCTGAGACTCCACTTTTAAGGAACTATGAACCTGCACTCCAAAGTCTCTTTGTTCAGTGACACTTCCCAGGACCTTATTATTAACTCTATACATCCTGCACAGATTTGCCATTCCAAAGTGTAGCACCTCACATTTATCTAAATTAAACTCCATTTGCCACTCCTCGGCCTATTGGCCCATCTGATCAAGATCCCATTGTACTCTGAGGTAACATACTCTTCACTGTCCACCACACCTCTAATTTTGGTGTCATCTGTAAACTTACTAACCATACCTCCTATGGTCACATCCAAATCGTTTATATAAATTATGAAAAGCAATGGACCTAGCACTGATCCTTGCAGCACACCGCTGGTCACAGGCCGCCAGTTTGAAAGGCAAGCCTCCAACACCACTCTCTGCCTTCTACTTTTGAGCCAATTCTGCATCCAAATGTCAAGTTCTCACTGTATTCCATGTAATCTAACCTTGCTAATCAGTCTATCAGAGAAACCTTGCTGAACGCCTTACTGAAGTCCATATTGATCATGTCCACTGCTTTGCCCTTATCAATCCTCTTTGTTACTTCTTCAAAAAAACTCAAATCAAGTTCATGAGACATGATTTCCCATGCACAAAGCCATGTTGACTATTCTTAATCTGTTCTTGCCTTTCCAAATACATGTAATTCCTGTACCTCAGGATTCCCTCCAACAACTTGCTCACCACTGATGTCAGGCTCATTGGTCTACTATTCCTTGGCTTTTCCTTACCACATTTCTTACATTGTGGCAACACATTAGCCAACTTGCAGTCTTCCAGTACCTCATCTGTGGTTATTGATGATACAAACATCCCAGCAAGGTGTTCAGCAATCACTTCCCGAGCTTCCTACAGAGTTCTAAGATACACCTTCTCAGGTCCTGGGGATTTATCCACCTTTATACATTTTAAGACGTTCAGCACCTCCGCCTCTGTAACATGGACATTTTGCAAGATGTTGCTATGTAGTGTCCCATGTTCTCTATCTTCCATATTTTTCACCCCAGTAAACACTGATGAAAAATACTCATTTAGTATCTCCTCCATCATATAAAAATATATAACAAATTGACAATGACAACAGTTAAGTAAAGTTTAATTTTATCAGTTCCAGCAACATTTCTTTCTTCACTGTGAGATCCACCCATGCTGTTTGATATTTCAGTATTCAAGACCTACTTGCTCTTTACAGAAACATGCAGTTGGATGAAGCACCAATTCATTTGAAAACAATATTTGTATATTTTCTCATTGCAGAAGGCTAGCAAATATTTGAACAGTTCACAGAATCCAAATCTATGTTTAAGACAGCAGTAAGTAACTTCAAAATATTTCATGCCAAAGAAATGAGTGATGATCTGATGATACACATTCCAGGAAAGATGCAAGGAAAATGGTGAGACAATTAATTAATGTATGGCTGTGTTGCAGCAACTCACTTTGATATGTAAATTTCATACTCTAATCAATGAACTAATTTGTAATAAATTAAAAAGACTTCAATTCCATGGATTAGAGAATGTCTCTTCTTGGCAGATAATGACCTAACTAGGGAAAGCAGCAGCCTTGGTAGCCCAAATCAAATTTACCATATTTAATTTGAAGAGAATACACAGGGCTATAGACACAGTCAGACCATGTTTCAGAACTGTGCCCAAATTATGGAAGGGCTCATTGATTCACAACAACATGTCCAGCTCAAGAGGAAAAGTGTAACATATTGCAAAAGTGGAACATTTTACAAAAATGTGCAGTTTGTCAAAAGACAACTTAATTGGTTTAAGACGTCATCCCTTCCCGAGAGTGAAGCATAGAACACAGAACATAGAAAAATACAGCGCAGTACAGGCACTTCGGCCCTCGATGTTGCGCCGACCGAAGCCTACCTAACCTACACTAGCCCAATAACCTCCATATGTTTATCCAATACCCGCTTGAATGACCATAAAGAGGGAGAGTCCACCACTGCTACTGGCAGGGTATTCCATGAACTCACAACCCGCTGAGTAAAGAATCTACCCCTAACATCTGTCCTATACCAACCTCCCCTTAATTTAAAACTATGTCCCCTAGTAATAGCTGACTCCATATGCGGAAAAAGGTTCTCACTGTCAACCCTATCTAAACCCCTAATCATCTTGTACACCTCTATCAAATCTCCCCTAAACCTTCTTTTCTCCAATGAGAACAGCCCCAAGTGCCTCAGCCTTTCGTCATACGATCTTCAAATGTATATACCATCACATGTATATACCATCACAAATGTTAAAGCACCAGCTCACCTTAAGTCTTACTCAGGCATCTCAGCATTACTTTCTGATCAATGTTGGTGCAAAAATACTTATTTTGCATGGTACATGTGACCATCATTCTTTTTCACCACTTGCTCTCACTCTTTTCGCAGACGTGAGCTGAATTGATTATTCAGCTTCCCTATGAGCTCGAGTATTAAACAAAAAGATGACCATACATAGCTTCATGTTTGTGTAGTTAAAGGCAGAAATCTTATGGAGGCAAATCTTTTTGGTAGGCTTGGATTCAAACCTGAAGTCTGGACCAGAGCACATATTAAGGTGACTGATAATGTAGACAATACACACTGTAGTATCCTTCATTTTTGGCTGGATTTTTAGGCGATTAAGAGAGACTGTCATCTAACTTGCAGCACATAATTCCACCAGAATCACAATGTTTGAAACAGTTGTTGCTTGCAATCAATGCCAAAGTCTCAGGAGTTGAAATTAGGAACAGACAATATCATTGAGTGAACTGGTTCATCACCATGGGTACTAAACCTAATCATTGCACAATACAGAATCAAGTTAAAATTCTCAACAAGGCAACTATTCCAGACAAATATCTTCTTTCTATAATTCAAGAACTATCTGCATCATTTCATGATTCTAAAGTCACCCCAAAGCTCGATATATGTTGGTGGATCTTTAGATGCTACTAGCAGAGCAAAGCTAAACTTTTACAGCTTTTGTTACTCAGCAAAGTGTGTTTCACTAGTTGTGAATTCGCTGTGAACTAAATTCAACACCTATGCATTACTAACATTATTTCTTCATTCTTGTCAGGTAGAAAACATACAAATATACTTCAACAAACTAACCAGGTACAAGAGAGCCATGGTTTGAAGTTGGAGACTAATGAAATTACAACCATAATCCTGCATCATCTCCATTAGTATCAAAGCAGATCAAGTAGTTGCTCAGTCCCAATTGTCATCCCAGTCAGGTGAAGACACTGACTGAAACATGTGACACTTGATAGCAAGCAGGACAGGATACTTCAAGGACAGTGCTTATGTAACTTTTCTTTTCAGTTGAGGAACTGTGATGCTGACTTGATCATGCCAGCCTACAACCTCAATAGAACATAGAACATTACAGTGCAGTACAGGCCCTTTGGCCCTCGATGTTGTGCCAACCTGTCATACCAATCTGAAGCCCATTCTAACCTACACTATTCCACGTACATCCATATGCTTGTCCAATGACGACTTAAATGTACTTAAAGTTGGCGAATCTACTACTGTTACAGGCAAAGCATTCCATACCCTCACTACTCTGAGTAAAGGAACTACCTCTGACCAATAAAACTCAGCATAGTTATCAGAGACTTCTGCATCTCAATGACCATTCTTATACCCAGAGAAAATGACGAGCTTTACTTTAAGAAATGATGTGAAGTACATATCTTTGTTTGTTTGTAAGATTATTCAAATCTTTAATATACAAAAGTGAAAAACTGTAGAAAGAGCTGGAAGCTCGAGCTTAAGAATGGAGCAGACATTGTAAAGCACTGTGAATAAAAGTTGCACATTTTGAAACTGGTGTCATTTCTGCATGGATCTAAGATTTAAAACACAATAGATAGATCTTGCACCAAGATAACAGCATACAGCAGAAATAGAGTTCAGCAACAAGCCAACAACTGGGTTGCTAGTGGATTCAATAGAGAAATGCAGAAAGGCACCTAACAGAATCATAGAAATACCGTAGTACAGAAGGAGGCCATTTGGCTCATCACAACTGTACTAACTCCATGACTGAGCATTTCTAACACTGCCATTCTCCTGCTTTCTCATTTTAAACCTGCACATACTTGCTTTTCTAATTCCTTTTTGAATGCCTCAATTGAACCTGCATGCACCACACTCTCAGGTTGTGCAAATCAGCCACTAAGTACCTGCTCCATGAAAACTTCCTTTCTCAAATCACTTTAGACTCTTTTGCCAATTACTGTAAATCTGTCCCTGCTTGTTCTCAAACCTCTCATGAGGGGGAGCATTTTTTCCCTACCTACTCTGTCCAGACTCTCACGATTTTGAAACCTGTACTAATATAGTTCTTAGGACTAAAAGGATCAATGGTTATGGGGCAAAATTGGGAACAGGGTACTGAGTAGGATGATCAGCCATGATCAAACAGAATGATGGAACAGGCACAAAGGTTAGAAAGGACTATTATTGTTCCAATTTTCAATGTTTTAGCAGATTTCATCCCAGCATTCTCTTCTCCATGGCAAACAGTCTTAAATTCCCCAGTATATCTTAAACCTGAAGTTCCTCATTCTTGAAGCATTGTCATAAATCTCTTCTGCATCTCTTCTAACCAATGCATTCACATTCTTTCTAAAGGAGAGCATCCAGAACTGGATGAAATACTCCTGTTAGGGCCAAATATTACCTCCATACCCTTGTGCTCAGTGCCCCTATTAATAAAGCCTGGGATATTGTATACTTTATGATTTGCTCTTTCATCCTGTCCTTCCTCTTTCAATTACTTAAGCACATAAACAAACTATTCCTTTGCTTCAGCACTTACTTCAGAATTGTGCTTTTACACATTTCTGCAGGAAACAGAGCTCCTTATTTGTTCCATCTGGTAATTGTTAAACTGCTTTTTGACATACATTCTGAGTTGAAGACATGTCCAATAAACACTCAACTGATCTTGATTTATAAATACAAATAAATTAAAAGAAACACATGTAAATTAGGACCTGCATTATATCAATGAAACTCAGATTCTGCCTCTGCTAATGTGTATCACATTCTTTAATAGTTAAGATGTTTGCAATGGTTTCAGGGCATTGGGCAAATGTAGCAGCTGGGGTGGCACTATGCCATACAAGGATGGTATAGAATGTTGATTTTGCAACTTGTCTATCCACCCAGACATGTCAACAATTATGAGTCTGCATAAATATCATTACACATCTAAATTTCTAAACTCAGTCATCACCCTGGTACATCATCAGCACAACACCTCCCCCCCCAAACTCCTCACTCACTCACTCTCTCATACACATACACACACATGGCAGTCTGGAAGAAAAAAGTAGTAAAATTTGAGAATGACAAGTACTGTTCCAATGTGCCTTTCATATTTTAAACTTGAGTTCCAGTACGACCAGCATTACTAGCAATTTTTAAGTACAGATATTACTTTTTTTGCTTTTTCCTTCCATGCTTGGGAGTGGGAAAGATTAATAAGAATAATAACCTTAGAAGTTAGATTATACAATTTCTGTTTTCTCTAGAATTGAGAAGGTTAAGGAGTGATCTGTTTGAAGTCTTCAAGATATCAAGAGGAAAAGACAGCGTGAATACTTCCTCTGGATTCCAGAACAAGGGCCAGTTTGAGAATTAAGGCAGACATTTTGGGAGAGATTATAGGAAGCACTTCTACGCACAAAGGGATTAGATATTTGGAACTGTCTTCCACAAATTGCAGTAGATAAAGAGCAATTGTTAATTATAAACTTGAATCAGATAAAGTTTTGTTAAGCAAAGGTATTAATGGATACATACCAAAGGCAGGTACATGGATTTAGATCGCGGATTGGCCATGAATTTATTGAACAATGGAACAGCTCAAGTGGCTGAGTTGTCTGTTCCTGTACCTCTATTCCTATGAATATACCATACTGTATGTATGAAGGGTCTGCAACAGTGGATGATTCTTGTTGTTTATGCCACACACAGCAGTATCAATTGACCTCCAGCTTCAAAGACTGAAGAATTCTATCCAAATAGGTGTCTAATGTGCCTTGCACATATTATGCCCCCTCCTCTAATTCTCAGCATTTTTAATTCTTAAAGTCTCTAACATCAATGTTTGCACCTGTATTAGATTCAGTAAATCCATCACTGCTCCCTGCCCTCATGTCTAATCATGCCCATTGCTGAGAGAGATGTCAGGGAAATATGAAGAGAACAGAGATTGATCATTGGTCTCGGTCCCTCTTCCCTCTTCATTTCACCCAGGAACTGTAAATACTGAAGAAAAAATGTGAGGTAATACTAGTGTTATAGGGAAGAATCAGATGTGGGCCTTAAAGACCTTGGTTACAGTGAGATTTATGTAGAATAGGATGAAATGTCCAGTGAAGCTTGTTTCAACATGAGGAGTAACATGCTGAATCTTTTACTTATTTGACAGGCAGTGAGGCAGTGGCAAGTTTCCAATTCAGGGGATTGTAACATGCTAAGTGCCTTATTAATGCTACAACTTGCCTCATTAATATTCAGTTTCTCATCTCACCAAATGTGCTGACCAAATTCAACGTCAACAATCCTCAAACTAGAAGTCAGAGCAGGTACCTGGTGGATTCAGATCACCATTTGATCTGAAGGATCTCCATGCTTCTGAGCATCGAAAGGCATTTCAGGGTACGATCTATGACCAGTAGGCAAACACACACAGAGCCCTTGTTCATGGACATTGACACCTGATATTTGCCAACCTCTCAAGGCACCTTTCCAACACACTCAAAAGCTGCTTAGGAAGCGGAGACTTGCATTGCAGGGTGGACTGGCAAAACTAGCATTGAAAGGCTGCTGCAAGGACACTGAGCATATGGGGAAGCTCCTAGCTCATGGATAGGACAATGCAATATCTCAAACCGTTTCGTTACCTGCCACTTAGACACACTACCATGTTCCCATGGCAATATTTCTCTCTCAGTACTGCTGCTGTGCTCCAGTGGAGCTCAATGCAAGATTTTAGATTTTCTCATCATGTGTACTCAAGTGCAGAAGTACAGTACAGCGAAAAGTGTATAATGTCACTACACATGGCACCATCTAAGGTATCAAGGTACCTAGAAACAAAAAAAGCTCAGCTACAAAGTGGCATGAGAAATGAGATTTAAAAAGTTAAACGTTTCATAGAATAGTAGAAAAATAAAGAAATAGGTTTTAGTTTACATAAAACTTTAAACTAGGAAAGTAAAAAAATAAGCTAAAGGGAGAACAATATTTGATGAGTCCTTCGCTTATCATGCTCTGCCTGTTCTTGAAGACACCACCACAGATACCATTGCTGCTTCTGAAACTGTCACCTCTCTAATCTCCCCCAGTGCCTCGGGAACATGCCGGGGCAGGGTCCACACATACTGAGCCGAGATACCGCCATGAGCCGCCAAAAGACCAACTGACATACTACTGAGAGACCAGGTCCAGGACCCACCTCGACTTGCTAAGATACCAGACTGACCTCCATAAACCCAGGTACTGTCATGAAATGGTTTGAATGCAGCTTAGACAAGCCATTTTCAACTACATATAGTCGAGAGTGTGGTGTTGGAAAAGCACAGCACGTCAGGCAGCATCCGAGGAGCAGGAGAATCGACGTTCCGGGCATAAGCCTTTCAGCAGGAATGAGGCTGGTGGGCCGGTGGGCTGAGAAATAAATGAAATGGGGATGAGGCTGGGGGGAAGGTAGTGAGAATGTGATAGTTAGATGAAGGTGGGGGAGAAGGTGATAGGTCGGAGAGGAGGGTGGAGCGGATAGGTGGGAAAGGTGATGGACAGGTCAAGAGGGCGGTGCCGAGTTGGAGGCTTGGGACTGGGATAATCCCGTGCAGTTACAGGTTCCCAAGGTGGAATGTGAGGTGTTCTTCCTCCAGGTGTCGGGTGGTAAGGGTTTGGCGATGGAGGACACCCAAGACCTGCATGTCCTTGGTGGAGTGGGATAGGGAGTTGAAGTGTTCAGCCACAGGGCAGTAGGGTTGGTGCGGGTGTCCCGGAGATGTTCTCTGAAATGATCCACAATTGGTGTCCTGTCTCCCTGACTCCTCTACATCAGGGAGACAGGATGCCGACTTGTGAATTGTTTCAGAGAACAACTCTGGGACACCCGCACCAACCAACCCCACCACCCGTGGCTGAACACTTCAACTCCCCCTCCCACCCCCTCAAGGTCATGCAGGTCCTGGGCTTCCTCCAACGCCACTCCCTAACCACCTGATGACAGCAGGAAGAACACCTCATCTTCCACCTTGGGACCCTGTAACCACACGGGATTAATGTGGATTTCACCAGTTTCCTCATTTCCCCTCTCTCCACATTATCCCAGTCCCAAGCCTTCAACTCGGCACTGGTCTCTTGACCTGTCCATTGTCTTTCCCATCTATTCGCCCTACCTTTCTCCGACCTATCATCTTCTCCTCCACCTTCATCTACGGTTGCATTCTCAACTACCTTCACCCCAGCTCCAACCCCCTCCCATTTATCTCTCCAGCCCCTCCACCCACCAGCCTCATTCCTGATGAAGGGCTTTGCCCAGAACACCTATTTTCCTGCTCCTCCAATGCTGCCTGACCTGCTGTGCTTTTTCTAGCACCACACTCTTGACTCTGATCTCCAGCATTTGCAGTCCTCACTTTCACACATTGTACCCATTATCACCTATTCAGTTTTTCTTTTTCAATGGCTTACTATCGATCACCTCTTTGTGTGCTAACCCTTTGTCTCTCTCTTTCTCTCTCTCATTCTCACTTTCTCTCTCTCTCTCTCTCTCTGGACTCTGTATCCACCTCCCTGCACACTCCTTTTCTATTCCAACCCATCATCAGTAATTAATACCACCTTTTCCTAGCTGCTTTTCATTCTGATGAAGGGTCACTGGACTCGAAACATTAACTCTGTTTTCTTTCTACAGATGCTGGGCCTATTCATAGAGGTATTCCTCATAACCAATAAATTTCTAGGCCATCTGTTTACAGTGTCTGGTGCTTTATGCATATTTGAAAGAAAGCTGATAGCAACATCTCTATCGCAAATTTTGAATACAGAATATGGAGCAAATGAATAGGACTTACAACAACCAAGTTCATCTTCTTTGGAAGAACAGTCTGGAACCCCATCACACCTGAACAACGATGGAATACATTCTCCATTGGAGCATTGGAATTCTTTATCTCCACAATGATCCTGAGGAGCTAGGGTGCCAGGAATTATAGTTAGGCAGTTTAATTCATCGCTACCATCCACACAGTCTTCTTCACCATCACATCTCCAATGTTGGTGGATACATTCCTGCAAATGCAGGCACTGAAATGCAACTGGGGAACAAGTCCCTGGTGGAGTTGGAAGTGGTCCTGCAAGAGGAGAGAAGAATCTGTTTGGTGAAAGGTCAGTAAACTGGTTATTCCCTCCACCCAAACTTGCTGATTATTTGAAGCATTTTCTATTATTTATTTCAGTTTTCCAGCATCTGCAGCGTCTTTTGCTTTGGTGTTTGTAAAGCTGCCCGAGATTTTTATTTTTTCCTGAAATTGTGCTCCCTATTAAACCACTGGGGGAAGAAAAACCTCAATCGGAAATTGGGAATGACAGCTATGTGTTCTCAATAAGAATAAGACAACAGCAGTTCTTGAAGTGGCAAAAAATTAACCTCAGCACGCCAAAAGCTAAATTCATTCAGAAACAGGTAAAAAGCACTAGGCAAGGATGTGGGTCAGAGAAAGAGAGAAAAGAGGGCCATACTTAGAAGATACACATGTCTTCCTGAAGAGTAACTTTGTGAGAAGCAACAGAAGACACCAGGAGGTGATGTTTATAAAATCATGAGGGGTCTGGATAAGGTAAATAGACATGGCCTTTTCCCTGGAGTGGGGTCCAAAGCGAGAGGGCATTGATTCCTTACAGTGTGGAAACAGTCATTCAACCCAACAGGTCTCCCTGACCCTCTGAACAGTAACCCACCCAGACCCCTACCCTATTGCTTTACATTTACCCCTGACTAATGCACCTAACCTACACATCCCTGAATGCTATGGGCAATTTAGCATGGTCAATTCACCTAACCTGCACATATTTAGATTGTAGGAGGAAACCCACACAGACACGGGGAGAATGTGCAAACTCCACACTGACAGTCACCCAAGGCTGGAATCGAACCCAGGTCCCTGGTGATGAGAGGCAATGTGCTTACCATTGATCCACCATGCTGCTGGATAATGACAGTAGATTTAGGGTGAGAGGGGAAAGATTTAAAAGCAACCTAAGGAGATAATTATTTCATGCATAGGGCAATGTGTGTATGAACTGCCGTAGGAAGTGGTGGAGTTTAGTACAATCACAACATTTAAAAGGCATCTGGATGGGAATATGAATGGGAACAGTTTAGAGAGATATGGGCCAAATACAGGCAGATGTGAACCAGATTAATTTATATCTGGTTGGCATGGACGAGTTGGACTGAAGGGACTTTGTTCCATGCTGTACATCTCTATGAATCTATGACTCTAAATTAGGGAGAATGGAAAAGGAATAGCCTGAATGAAAAATAACACTAAGGCCAGAAAGGGAAGGTATGGAGTGTAGAATAGAGTTATCACCTCTCATAACTAATATTGCAACTGTCAAAATTAAGCTTCAGAGGGTGCAGTTTCAAGGAACATTAGAGTCATAGAAATGTACAGCACAGAAACAGACCATTCAGTCCAACTTGTCCATGCTGACCAGATATCCTAAATTACCTTGTCCAGTTTGCCAGCACATGGCCCATATCCTTCTAAACCCTTCCTAGTCATATACCATCCAGATGCCTTTTAAATGTTGTAATTGTACCAGCCTCCACCACTTCCTCTGGCAGCTCATTCCATACACGTACCAGCCTCTGTGTGAAAAGGTTGCCCCTTAGGTCCCTTTTAATTTTTCCCCTCTCACCCTAAACCAATGCCCTCTAATTCTGGACTCTCCCAAACCAGAGAAAATACCTTGTCGATTTATCCTATCCATGCCCCTCATAATTTTGTAAACCTCTATAATGTCACCCCTCAGCCTCCAACGCTCCAGGGAAAACAGCCCCAGCCTGTTCAGCCTCTCCCTGTAGCTCAAATCCTCCAACCCTGGCAACATCCTTGTAAATCTTTTCTGAACCCTTTCAAGTTTCACATTATAAAAGTGTCAATAATGAACTTAGACCAAGGCTACAGAATCAGGATTACTTAGAATTTATGTAAGCTGAAAATGAGCAAAACTAAAGAAATCCAGTGGCAGAGTCTAGCAGAAGAACAAAATTGAGGGTAAACTAAGGAGTTAAAATGAATTGTCTGCAGTTCCAGTCGCCACAATATCGGAAGAACTTGACTGCACTAGAGAAATGCAGAATAGATTCACAAAGATGTTACCTCAATGGTTTTGTGTGTGGGAAATGTCTTACAAACTTGATTGAGATTTTTGAAGAAATAACAAAGAGGATTGATGAGGGCAGAGTGGTGGACATTATCTATATGGACTTCAGTAAGGCGTTCAACAAGGTTCCCCATGGGAAACTGGGTTAGCAAGGTTAGATCTCATTGTATACAGGGAGAACAAGCCATTTGGATACAGAACTGTCTCAAAGGTAGAAGGCAGATGATGGTGGTGGAGGGTTGTTTTTCAGACTGGAGGCCCGTGATGAGTGGAGTGCCACAAGGATCAGTGCTGGGTCCATTACTTTTTGTCATTTACATAAATGATTTGGATGCGAGTATAAGAGGTACAGTTAGTAAGTTTGCAGATGACACCAAAATTGGAGGTGTAGTAGACAGTGAAGAAGGTTACCTCAGATTACAATGAGATCTTGATCAGATGCACCAATGGCTGAGGAGTGGCAGATGGAGTTTCAGATTTAGATTACTTACAGTGTGGAAACAGGCCCTTTGGCCCAACAAGTCCACATCGACCCGCCGAAGCGTAACCCACCCAGACCCATCCCCCTACATTTACCCATTCACCTAACACTACGGGCAATTTAGCATGGCCAATTCACCTAATCTGCACATTTTTGGATTGTGGGAGGAAACCGGAGCACCCTGAAGAAACCCACGCAGACACGGGGAGAATGTGCAAACTCCGCGTGGAGATTAGCCTGAGGTGGGAATTGAACCCAGGTCTCTGGCGTTGTAAGGCAGTAGGGCTAACCACTGTGCCACCGTAATTTAGATAAATACAAGGTGTTGCATTTTGGGAATGCAAATCTTAGCAGGACTTATACACTTCATGGAAACGTCCGACTGAGTGTTGCTGAGCAAAGAGACCTTGGAGTGCATGTTCATAGCTCCTTAAAACTAGAGCTGCAGGTAGATAGGATAATCAAAAAGGCGTTTGGTATGCTTTTCTTTATTGGTCAGAGTATTGAGTACAGGAGTTGGGAGGTCATGTTGCGGCTGTACAGGACATTAGTTAGGCCATGTTTGGAATATTGCATGTAATTCTGGTCTCCTTCCTATTGGAAAGATGTTGTGAAACTTGAAAGGATTCAGAAAAGATTTACAAGGATATTGCCAGGGTTGGAGGATTTGAGCTATAGGGAGAGGTTGATTTGGCTGGGGCTGTTTTCCCAGGAGCTTTGGAGGCTGAGGGGTGACCTTCCAGAGGTTTATAAAATCATGAGGGGCATGGATAGAGTAAATAGACAAAGTTTTTTCCCTGGGGTGGTGGAGTCCAGAATTCAAGGGCATAGGCTTAGGGTGAGAGGGGAAAGATACAAAAGAGACATAAGGGGCAACTTTTTCACACAGAGGGTAGTACGTGTATGGGACAACCTGCCAGAGGATGTGTTGGACACTAGTACATTTGCAACATTTAAAAGGCATTTGGATGGGTACATGAATAGGAAGGGTTTGGAGGGATATGGGCCGGGTGCTGGCAGGTAGGACTAGATTGGGTTGGGATATCTGGTCGGCATGGACGAGTTTGACCGAAGGGTCTGTTTCCATGCTGTACATCTCTATGACTCTATGAATGGAGTGAGTCAGCTTTGAAGAGAGATAGACAGGCTGGATTGGTTTGCTTACAGCAGATAAATCTGATCGGGTTCTATTTGCGGTAGGCAAAGTTCTGAGCAGCATAGATATGGTGGATAGGGAATCACGTTTCCCTCAGGAGAGGAGTCCATATGCACAGGGTTCAGTTTTAAGATAAGAAGCAGAAGGTTTTGAGGAGCTTTAAAGAAAGATCTTTTCACTTAGCGAGGTTGTGTATTTGAAACTCTCTACCAAAAGGGATAATAGGGGCAGCAACCTTCAAGACATTCAAAGAGTATAAAGATGAGCATTTGAAATATCATAACATGCTGTGCAATGGGACAAGTGTTGGAATGAGGGATTACAATAGATTGATGCTTGTTCAATGAACAGTGGGCCAAAAGTCTTTTCCTGTGCTGTAAAGTCTCTATGATTCCAGTTCTAGGATTCTATTTACAATATGACTTCAGTGGATACATTTCTAAAGCTAGCGAAGTGCAAATGATTTTCTAGTAAAATTTCCTGATGAGTGCAGGATGAAAAGTTTCAACAATTTTTTTCTGAGGAGGACTGAAGGGCAGAATTAACACATGGTTAGAATTGCAGAAGAGGAGAAGGTTACACATTGTGATGATGCTGCTCTGTTCACAAGGTTAGTTTGTCCTTTGCTTTTTTGTTGTTGAGGAGGTCGTAAAGACATAGACTCTGAAATGTCTGGGGTTGATCTACTTGAGAATGTTTTCAAATAAAAAAAACACTTGTACAATGAAAGGGGAGTGGCCGGTTCTCCCAGTCCAGCTTTTCTCTGGTTTGGTTTGGTTTGGTTCTAGCAGTCTGGCTGTTCACTGAAAGCAGGCAGTGAGTGAGGCTAGTGATCCAAGAAACAGCTACTTGGAAGAGGATGTTCTATGCTGAATCTCTCTCTCTCTTTCCTGCATGATCCTGCATGATGGGCAGCACGGTGGCACAGTGGTTAGTACTGCTGCCTCAAAGCGCCAGACGACCCAGGTTCAATTCCCACCTTGGGTGACTGTCTGTGTGAAGTTTACACATTCTCCCCGTGTCTGCATGGGTTTCCTCCGGGTGCTCCGGTTTCCTCCCACAGTCCAAAGGATGTGCAGGTTAGGTGAATTGGCCATGCTAAATTGCCCCTAGTGTTAGGTGTAGGGGAATGGGTCTGGGTGGGTTGCTCTTTGGAGGGTCAGTGTGGACCTGTTGGGCCGAAGGGCCTGTTTTCACACGGTAAGTAATCTAATGATCCTGTGTTTGATTTTACCACTTTTGCCAAGGGGATTGTTGCAAGAAATTGGAACAGCATCATTAAGTTGGGATAATCTGTTGGGTTTTCAAATAGGTTGTTATTTTATATTCTCTTCTCTTGTTTGTGTTTCATTTGGTAATCTTGCAAATAAATTCTGTTTTGTTTAAAATTAAGTGATTTGACCAGCTGCATCTATCCTGGAATAGCCACTTTACACCTACTTAAAATAACTAGCAAAATTTGTGTCTGGGCTACTTTTCTGAAATGTTTTGTGGGGGTCTGGCCTGGTCTATAACAACATACAAAGACCTTAATATGGTACAGCACTGTCCATTACCAAATGTTAATCACTGCATTTTGAGGAGAAATTGGTGTTCCTCATGACCATGATTCATAAAACTTGCTTTTGAACTTCTGATAATTATTGTGATTAATTGGTCATGCAGAAGAACAGTTGTGTGCATTGTGGGTAACTTGTTTAGTCATGTGACCTCTATCATGAGGCCCTTGCTGAAGACTTCCAGTTCAACAAAGCCACAATACAAGGTTGACTGTTGTTCTGTGTGCTTCTAACACCCAATACCACATACTGGTAGAGGTGGCAAATACTACAAGGTACTGAGAAGGTTTGTTTGAGAAAACATCACATTAATAGCATCCAAAATCTTAATAATCTCACTTTCCGAACACTGAAATACTAAAATGACTTCATAAATGAAGTACAATGAAGTTCCAGAGTTCAATAGAATCGGGGTCGGTTCCTGAGGATTGGAGGGCGGCTAATGTTGTGCCACTTTTTAAGAAGGGTGGGCGGGAGAAAGCAGGAAATTATAGACCAGTTAGTCTGACCTCAGTGGTGGGAAAGATGCTGGAGTCTATTATAAAGGATGAAATTACGGCACATCTGGATAATAGTAACAGGATAGGACAGAGTCGCATGGATTTATGAAGGGGAAATCATGCTTGACTAATCTTCTTGAATTTTTTGAGGATGTAACTCGGAAGATGGACGAGGGAGATCCAGTGGATGTAGTGCACCTGGACTTTCAGAAAGCTTTTGATAAAGTCCCACACAAGAGGTTAGTGAGTAAAATTAGGGCGCACGGTATTGGGGGCAAAGTACTAGATTGGATAGAGAATTGGTTGGCTAATAGGAAACAAAGGGTAGTGATTAACGGCTCAATTTTGGAATGGCAGGCAGTGACCAGTGGGGTACTGCAGGGATCCGTGCTGGGACCGCAGCTTTTTACAATATATGTAAATGATATAGAAGATGGTATCAGCAATAACACTAGCAAATTTGCTGATGATACAAAGCTGGGTGGTAGGGTGAAATGTGATGAGGATGTTAGGAGATTACAGGGTGACCTGGACAAGTTAGGTGAGTGGGCAGATGCATGGCAGATGCAGTTTAATGTGGATAAATGTCTGGTTATCCACTTTGGTGGCAAGAACAGGAAGGCAGATTACTACCTCAATGGTATCAATTTAGGTAAAGGGGCAGTACAGAGAGATCTGAGTGTTCTTGTACACCAGTCAATGAAGGTAAGCATGCAGGTACAGCAGATCGTGAAGAAGGCTAATAGCATGCTGGCCTTCATAACAAGAGGAATTGAGTATAGAAGCAAAGAGGTGCTGCTGCAGCTGTACAGGGCCCTGGTGAGACCACACCTGGAGTACTGTGTACAGTTCTGGTCTCCAAATTTGAGGAAAGACATACTGGCTATTGAAGGAGTGCAGCGTAGGTTCACGAGGTCAATTCCTGGAATGGCAGGATTGCCTTACACGGAAAGACTGAAGCGACTGGGCTTGTATACCCTTGAGTTTAGAAGACTGAGAGGGGATCTGATTGAAACGTATAGGATTATGAAAGGATTGGACACTCTGGCAGGAGGAAACATATTTCCGCTGATGGGGGAGTGCCGAACCAGAGGACACAACTTAAAAATATGGGGTAGACCATTTAGGACAGAGATGAGGAGAAACTACTTCACCCAGAGAGTGGTGGCTGTGTGGAATGCTCTGCCCCAGAGGGCAGTGGAGGCCCAGTCTCTGGATTCATTTAAGAAAGAATTGGATAGAGCTCTTAAAGATAGTGGAGTCAAGGGTTATGGAGATAAGGCTGGAACAGGATACTGATTGGGAAAGATCAGCCATGATCATATTGAATGGCTGTGCAGGCTCGAAGGGCTGAATGGCTTACTCCTGCATCTATTGTCTATTGTCTATTGTCTATTATCATACAATAGATATTAGCTTAAAAATAGAAGATCTGAAGGGGAAGGAAGACTTTTTTTTCACACGGCAGGGTCAATTCTCATGTTGTTGGCATTAATGGATTTGGACAAACATGATTTGTACTTTATTTATCTGTTATCTTAATAGGATAACCACCATTATGAAAGTGACTGAAATGTCTGGCCATTTTGATTGTTGGTTCTTTTTAAAATGTAAATCAATGTTTTAGGCCTCCAGTTGTCACTTAAGCTTAGAAACGATTTGAACACACATTTTCTGCAGACTTTGTGTGATAACTACTATGGGTTTCTCTTAAGGGTGAAAATGTCTGTGATACATACGAAAGAAGATTTCCTGGTGAACCATGTAGACATAGAATGACTGAAGTAAGAATCGCAATACTGCGAAAGAAAGCTTTTGACAGAAGTTTTGCCCTGTTACATCTTGCATGCTACAGTGTCACTAAGACAGCAGAATTTAAGAAAAATATGTAGCTGAATATTAAATACACTGACCTGGCTTTTGTACAAGCATTATTCTATTTGCCTTCAAAATCCACTTGCGTGGGCGCAAGAGAAAATCCATGTCTAATGAAATTCTTGCAAAGGGACTGACTTTGTATTTTTCTGTGGTTCAGATGTTTGGTGTGCCTTGTTAGAAACCTGCTGTTTACTTTGGAGATTATTCTGGGATCAGCAAAGACATTGCTGAGCCACAGGAAATAAAATGGCAAAGAGTCAAGAAAGAAAGTGATTGGAACTGGTGCCGACTAATACTCTAAGGCTGCTTTTAGCTAATCCATACAGACCCTTATGTACTCATAGCATTCCTGTTACTAATTAATAACAACTCGTTAAAAAAAGAGGGGAAAAAGCAAGAAAGTGACAACACCTAGGGAATGAGTTATCAGCAAGATTACTGTGAGACTCTCTGGGAAGCTGAGAGTGTGCTTTGACACAAAAGACCTCAATACAGCTCTGAAGAGATGCAGATACCCTGTACCAACCAGTGAAGGAAATTTGCCACAACTTGCAAATGCAAAAATCTTCCCGATTCGAGTTGCAATGCATGGTAATTGGCAAGTGTGTCTGGATGAAAACAACAGCTTTCCAGCCATGTTGAGGATGCAGCTTGGGAAACGCAGATTGTTGTGCATACTGCTTTGACCTTTCCACAGATCAAGAGTAGCATCAACGCAGACAGTATGACACAATGAGTGATACTTCCAGAATGGAAATTAAAGTGAATGATCTGCTAGTGTATGGATGCCGAGACAATTACTGAACATGATCAACGTCTAGTGCGACCGTTTTGCAGAGCTCACCCAAATGAACCTGAAGCTGAAGAAAGAAGATTGCAATGATTGATGCCTAATGTGAAAGGTACTGAGGAAAAATGCTGGAGTAGCTGATGTGGCAATAACAGATGTGAATGCAGTGCAAAAATTCATTGGATTTGTTCATAACCAATTGGGCACTATTTCATATAGTTAATTGCTACACATTCAGCTAAGTTTTGTATGACATCAACACATTAATTGTGGTTTCTGCGTCCTCACATCCACACTTTTGCAGACTCTTGTTCGAGGATTGGACTGATAAATATCCTGATCATTGACCATCCTCGCCAGACCTTATAGCACATCTAAATCCCACCTCAAGCAATTTGGAATGTTGTAATGATTAACGGACTGGCATCTGAAATTGAGTGCAACTTCAAGAACTTTGGATCTAAGTTCATGTAATCCCTACAGTATGGAAGCACGATAGTTAGCCCATCAAGTCTACGTGGACCCTTCAAAAAGGCATCCCACCCCAGACCTAACCCCTACCTGTAACCCTGCGCTTCCCATGGGTAATCCATTTAGCCTGCAATTTAGTATTGCCAATCCATTTAACTTGCACATCTTTGGATTGTGCGACGAAACTCAAGCACTCAGAAGAAACCCACACAGACTTGGGAAGAATTTGTGGAGTTTGCACAATCACCCAAGGGTGGAATTGAATCCAGGTCCATAGTGCTGTGCAGCAACAGTGCTAACCACTGCGCCACCATGCTGCTCCAAAGAGCTGCAGTCCAAACTAGAGACATTGGATCAAATCAAAGATGGTGAATGTTACCTGGACACTTTGCTCTAGAGGGCAGTCACACCCCTCAGACTAGATCATTCAGGGACAGGAGGGTGTGACTTCAGCTGAATCAAGTACATTGACTTATGGATAGTGTTTGAGGAGCCTCGATCCCTACAACTGTTCAACAGCTATGTGGTTCTTGCAAGCCATGTGAGCAAGAGTGTGAACTGTGAGTAGGATAAATGATTCAAATAGCATTGAACAACCTGGGAGCCATGCAAGTGGCAGGGGGGAGGGGAGAAGTAGGAATTTTTTAATAGTGGATTAAATATTTAGGGAGATGGATAGTGTTCTCTGTACCCATGAGCGTCAGTCTCTAGAACAGAGTTATCATTTATGTTAGCAGCAATGACATTAATAGGACTAGAAAGTGGGTTCTGCTGAACAATTTTGAACAGTTACAAGCTAAACTAAAATGTAGAACCTCCAAGATAGTAATCTCAAGATTACTACTTGAAACACAATCAAACTGGCATGGGGTATATAAAATCCAGGCATTAAATGTACGGTTCAAAGGTTGGTGTGGGTGGATTGAGTTTCAGTTCATACAGGACTAGCACAATACTGGGATAGAACAGAACTTGTCTGGTTGGATAGGCTTCACTTGAACTGGCAGGAAGTGGGCACTGCAGATGCTGGAGATTGAAGTCAAGGTTAGAGCAGCGCTGGAAAAGCACAGCAGGTCAGGCCGCAACCGAGGAGCAGGAAAATTGATGTTTTGGGCAAAAGCCCTTCATCATGAATTCCCTTGAACTGTATGGGAGTCAGTATCGTGGAGAATTGAGTAACTGGGGCTGTAGAGAGAGCTTTCATTTAATTAGACAGGTGAGGGGGTTGCAAGAGAGATATGTAGGTTTAGGAAGCAAAAGTATACGGCAGCATTGTAGATGGAATTAGCTTTATTGTCACATGTACTCACGTGAGTACAGTGAAGGTTTACAAGTTGCCACTTATGGCACCACCTTAGATACCTAAGTCCAGATTCTTGAGTACAAATTCTTAGAAAAAAGTGTGGATCTAACCAGAGATCAGATTATTTTGGATCTGATAATGTGAAATGACCCAGGACTATGAAATTATCTCAGAGTAGAAGTTCCCTGAAACTGTGACCAAACTTAGCATTCAGTTTGAGAGGGAGAAACATATCAGGAATAACTGTGCTAAACTTAAATAACAGTAATTTCAGAGAAACGAGGGCAGCTGGTGCAGACTAGGAAAGGAGTTTAAGAGAAGAGATGATTGAGGAACAATGGCAGACATTTAAGAAGTAACTCACAACTCACAACAAAGATATATCCTATTGAGAAGAAAGGATTCTAGGAAAGGGATAAATAAATCATGGTTAACCAGGGAAAAAGGGCTTATGCCCGAAACGTCGATTCTCCTGTTCCTCGGATGCTACCTGGCCTGCTGTGTTTTTCCAGCACCACATTTTTCAATTTAACCAGGGAAAAGTCAAAGATGCCATCAAATTCAACAAAAAACATACAATGTGGCAAAGATAATTAAACCAGAAGACTGGGAAAGTTTTTAAAAATAACAAAAGATGACCAATATATTTAAAGACCAAAACGGACAGCAAGAGTTTCTTTAAATACATGAATAAGTAAGATAGAGGCCACAGAGAACATAGCACCCTTAGAGAATGAATCTGGGGAATTAATATTGGGTAATGTGGAAAAGACAGATGAACTTTGCATTAGTCTTCACCATGGAAGGCATTAATACCTTTCCAGCAATACTATTTTTGCTAAGAAGAGGGAAAGGAGTGTAAGAAATCAATATAATAATTGTGTTGTTGTTGTTGTATCGCCATAGTCTTACCAGACCATAGGGGTTGCTCTCTCATTAGAGCGAAGTGACTGGTGGTGATTTAACCCAAGGGCCACCAGACCTCAGATGAGGGAAGAGGGTGAGAAGGAGAATCCTTCATGACAACCTCAAACCAGTGATGGGAATTAAACCCATGCTGTTGGCATCACTCTGCTCTGTAAACCAACAATCGACCAGCTGAATAATTTTCACTGGAGAAAGCAACCACAGAAACTAATGGGACTGAGGGTCAATAAGTTCCCTGGACCTGATGAGGTTGCTCTCTAGTTTATTGAAGACATAGCTAAAAGAGATAGTGAATGCAGTTATAATAATTTGCCAAGAATCCTTAATTCCTGGAAAAGTCTATGCCAATTTAATACCTTATTCAAAAATGTAAGGAGACAAGAAAAGGTAATGAAAGCTCAGTTAAATTAATATTGAGAATTAATGTTGAGAATTTTATAGTAGACCATTTAAAAATACATGATATAGGTAAGCAGATTAAGCATGGTTTTATAAATAGGAAGTTATGGGTGGCATGGTGGCACAGTGGTTAGCACTGCTGCCTCACAGCGCCAGAGACCCGGGTTCAATTCCCGCCTCAGGCGACTGACTGTGTGGAGTTTGCACATTCTCCCCGTGTCTGCGTGGGTTTCCTCCGGGTGCTCCGGTTTCCTCCCACAGTCCAAAGATGCGCAGGCCAGGTGAATTGGCCATACTAAATTGCCCGTAGTGTTAGGTGAAGGGGTAAAAGTATGGGTATGGGTGGGTTGCGGGTCGGTGTGGACTTGTTGGGCTGAAGGGCCTGTTTCCACACTGTAAGTAATCTAAAAAAAAAAAAAATTTATTAGAATTCTTTTAGAATGTGACAAGCAGGATAGATAAAGGGAAATCAGTAGATATGGTATACTTAGATTGTCAAAGGCCATATGATAAGGTGCAGCACATTAGGTTACTTAATAAGATAAGAACCCATCATGTTGCTGGTAATACATTAGCATGGGGAGAGGGGTAGCTAAGTGGTAGAAGACAGAGAGTTTGGATAAAAGGGTATATTTTCATGAGAGCAACCTGTGGCTAACAGAATGCCACAGAGATCAGTGCTAGTGCCACAATTATTTACAATATGTTTTAATGATATGGATGAGTGAAATTAATGTACTTAACCCAAATTTACAGATGACACAAAAACTGTAAGAAGGCAAATTTTGCAGATGAATCAAAATGTCTAAAGAGGGACCCAGACAAGTTAAGCAAATGGGCAAAACTTAGCAGATGGAACTTAATATAAAAAATGTTAAGTTATGCACTTTTGCCAGGAGAATGTTATTTAAATGGATGGAGACTGAAGCAGTCTACAGCACTGAAGGATTTAAGAGTCATTGTATATAGAACACAAAAAGCTAGCATCCACATTAGCTGATTAGGCAAGGTAAATGGAATATTAGCCTTCTTTCAAAGGGAATGGCGGAATGATGTGAACAATTTTAGTCTCCTTATCCATGGGAATATATTTCAGCATTGGAGGTAGTCCAGAGAGGTTCACTATACTGATTCCAAGTATGAAAGGATTGTCTTATGAGGAGAGATTGAGTAGATTGGGCCTGTACTCAATGGAGTTGAGAAGAATGAGGTGACCTTTTCGAAGCATGCAAGATTCTTAGGGGATTGGGTTGGGTGTTGACAGGGTAGATGTAGAAAGGTTGTTTCCCCTTGTGTGAGAGTCTAGGAGCAGAGGTCTACGATCAAAGTAAGGGATCGCTCCATTTTCGATAGAGATGAGGTCAGATATTTTCTTTTAGACAGTAGGGAATGAATGGCTTTCCCATGGAGGCCTGTTGAGGATACATCACTAAATATATCCAAGTCTGTGATAGACAGATTCTTAATCAGTAAGGGAATCAAGGATGATGAGGAAAGAGCAGGAAAGTGGAGTTGAGGATTATTAAATCAGCTATGATTTCATTGAATAGCAGAGCAGAACCAAAGGGCCAAATGGTCTACTTCTGGCCTTCTATCTTATGGTCTTATGGATTGGGGAGAACTGCCCTAACAAAATACATGATAAGATGGTATTGGGGATGGGTTTGGGAAAGATGCATATTGGTGGCCAGCAGTGCAGTGAGCTTCCATAGCAGGAAAGCTATCACTAACTGAGAAATAATTCTGCTGAACATTTTCTCCTCAATAGAGGACCACCAGACCCTGTTTTCCCAACTAAAGGACAGCTTCTTGAACACAATCCATAACTTTGTTATTCCATTATGTTCCTGTCCTGATCTGGGAAATAGTTAAATGTTTATGAATAATCTTTGTACAGACCTCTCGGGAGGAACCATCTGCTTTTGTTGTTGATGGTCTTGAAGGCAGAAAGGGCATGCAATCCCTGGGAAAGTGTCATTCCTGTACCCAGCTGGCATCATGCCTTTGCCACAATGACATCCTGGATGGGAAGACCTGTAGTCAATTTTTCCTCCCTAACCCCAACTAGGCTCTCAATTGCCTAATTAATGGACACTCACAGTGCTGTTACAGCACAGAGCAACAAATACACTAAACTATGAAGAAGGTTCTCTCGACAGAGCTAAGTGATTCCACTGATCCCAAAATCGAACAGCTGAAAGCTCTGCAGTTCAGCTTTTCCAGTCATGAATGGTGGTGAATTATTAAACAATTAACAGGAGCAGTAGGCTTAATGAACATTCTCAGTGATGGCAGCAGCCAGCATGTCAAATAAAAGACAAGACTGAAGCATTTATATTTGTCTTTGGCTAGAAGAGCAGAGAAGATGACCTAACTTGGCCTCTTTCTGCAGTACCAATTTCCACCTATGCCAGTTTTTAGCCAAATTGATTTATTCCAAGTGACTGCAAGAAATTGGTGGACACATTGGGTTCAGCAAAGTTTATGGACCCTGAAAATGTCTCAGCTGTTGTGATGTGATTTGTGCTCTGGAAATTGTCATATCCTTTGCCAAGCTGTTCTTGTTCCAGAGCACTGGCAATTAACCAACAATGTAGAAATTGCACAAAAAGAACAGAACAAATTCAATCTGACAATATATTCAGTCTACCTCGAACCATTAGAAAAGTGCTGAAAGATGTTGGTGATAGTGCCATTGAGCAGGATTGATGTATGAGAGGTTGAGTCAGTTAGGATTGTATTCACTGGAATGAGAAGAATAAGGGAGAGTCTCGCAGAAACCTATAAAAATTTTGCAGGAAGGATGTTCCTGATATGGGGGAGACCAGAACTAGGGGCTCTAGTTCGAGGATAAAAATAAACTTTTTAGAACTGAAATGAGGAGAAATTTCTTCACTGAGAGTGGTGAATCTGTGGACTCAGTACTACAGAAAGGGATTGAGGGTGAAACATTATATATTTTCAAGAACAAGGTAGAACAAAGAAAAGCAAAGAAAATTTACAGCCCAGGAGTACGCCCTTCAGCCCTCCAAGCCTGAGCTGATCCAAATGTACTCTCTAAACCTGTCGGCCAATTCCTGAGCATCTGTATCCCTCTGCTCCCCACCTACTCATGCATTTATCCAGACGCATCTTAAATGAATCTACCATGCCTGCCTCTACCACCTCTGCTGGCAACGCGTTCCAAATGCCCACCACCCTCTGTGTGAAGTACTTGCAGCGTGTATTCCCCTTAAACTTTCCACCTCTCACCTTGAAAGCCTAACCTCTCATTATTGAATCCTTCAGCCTGGGAAAAAGCTTGTTTCTGTCCACCCTGTCTATGCCCTTCATGATTTTATAAGCCTCAATCAGGTCCCCCCTCAATCTCCATTTTTCTAATGAAAATAAACCTAACCTACTCAACCTCTCTTCATAGCTAGCACCTTCCATACCAGACAACATCCTCATAAACCTTCTCTGCACCCCCTCCAAAGCGTCCACATCCTTTTGATTATGTGGCGACCAGAACTGTACACGGTGTTCTAAATGTGGCCAAACCAATGTATTGTACAACGTTAACATGACTTGCCAGCTCTTATACTCAATACCCCATTCAATGAAGGCAAGCATACTATATGCCTTCTTGACCACTCTATCCACCTGTACAGTAACCTTCAGGGTACAATGGACCTGCACTCCCAGATCTCTCTGCTCATCAACTTTTCCCAAGGCTTTTCCGTTCATTGTATAATTCGCTCTAGAATTAGACTTGCCTAAATGCATCACCTCACATTTGTCTGGATTGAACTCCATCTGCCACTTTTCTGCCCAACTCTCCAGTCTATCTATATCCTCCTGTATTCTCTGACAGTCCCTTATGCTTTCTGCTACTCCACCAATCTTCGTGTCATCTACAAACTTGCCAATCATACCAACAGTGCCCTCTTCCAGATCATTTATGTATGTTACAAACAACAATGGCCCCAGCACTGATCTCTGTGGAATACCACTGGTCACCTTTCTCCATTTCGAGAAACTCCCTTCAACTACTACTCTCTGTCTCCTGCTGCTCAACTAGTTCTTTATCCACCTAGCTAGAACACCCTGCACACCATATGACTTCACTTTCTCCATTAGTATATAATGGGGAACCTTATCAAATACCTTACTAAAGTCCATGTATATGACATCAACAGCCCTTCCTTCATCTAACAACTTGGTCACTTCCTCGAAGAACTCTATTAAGTTGGTAAGACACGATTTCCCCCACACAAAACCATGTTGTCTATCACTGATAAGCCCATTCATTTCTAAATATAAATAGATCTTATCCTTCAGTACCTTCTCCAGCAACTTCCCCACCACCGATATCAGGCTCACTGGCCTGAAGTTACCCGAATATCCCTACTACCCTTCTTGTACAGGGGGACAACAAGAGAAACCTTCCAGCACTTCACCTGTATTTAAGGATGCTACAAAGATATCTGTCAGGGCCCCAGCTATTTCCTCCCTCACCTCCCTCAATCCCATCCGGTCCTGGGGATTTGTCCACCTTAATAACCTCTAGCCTACCCAACACATCTTCCCTACTTATGTCAACATGATCCAGACTAATCAATCTTCTATCTCTAATCTCAAGATTCATTATGTTCCTCTCCTCAGTGAACACTGATGCAAAGTAATAATTCAGAATCTCATCCATTCTCTCAGGTTCGGCACACAGCCTTCCTTTGTTATCCTTTTGTGGACCAATCCTTTCTCTAGTTACCCACTTGCTTCTTATATAAGAATAAAATGTTTTGGGATATAGCTCTTGCACCTGAAGGGATCATGGGATATTGGGGGAGAATGGTGGGGGGTGGGTGGAGATGGGACTAGGGTATTGAGTTTAATGATTAGCCATGATCATACTGAATGATAGAGAGGGCTCATATTGAGTAGCAGATAATTGGCATAAATTTCATTGTAGCACAAGTGCAGTAGATGTATGGGAACATCACCAGCTGCAAGTTCCCATCCAAGCTAAAAACTGTCCTGACTTGGAGCTGTATTGCTGTTACTTCTCATCACTGGGTTCAAATCTTGGAACCCCTTTGCTAGCAACACTGTGGGTGTCCCTACATCTCAACAGCTGCAGCAATGCAAGAAGGTGGTTTTCAAATATCTTTTAGAATGCATTTAGCAATGGGTAGCAAATGCTAGCCAAGACAATAGTGCTCATATCATAAACAAGGAAAAGAATATTTAAACAAAACACCAAGCAACTATGTTTTAAGATCGAGAAGTTGGTTATAATTCTGAGTGATTGGATAGTTTTGTTAAGAATTCAGTT
This sequence comes from Chiloscyllium punctatum, assembly GCF_047496795.1. Lineage (NCBI taxonomy): Eukaryota > Metazoa > Chordata > Chondrichthyes > Orectolobiformes > Hemiscylliidae > Chiloscyllium > Chiloscyllium punctatum. The sequence continues at coordinate 81,064,183 of NC_092746.1, read as the reverse complement.
TACTTTGGCTGAGGACTATCAGCCTGAAGTCGGCTTATTAACTATGACACTTTGTTGTGGTTGCTCCACTATTTTATCAATGTTTTCCCTCATGGTAAGCGTTGTGACCTTAGCAATGAATGACTTTTATTCAGAGTTATGTTTATGCTTTTGAATATGAACTGATTTTTAAACTCCTAATTTGGAGGAGAGCAACAATTTTAAAAGTTATTGGCCCTCAATATGCCTTGATGCCTTCATAGGAGAAGAGATTAACAGTTAACATTAACCTTAATCCAAAACTCTGCTGTCAGCAGGAATCAGTGAAAAGGTAGTCAGAATCTGATTAAAGGTCAGAAAAGGGAGCTATCCATGAATATTGACAGTACTGTGCATTATCAAAGTTGAGATGCTGCAAATATGAAAGGGAATGACAAGATATAGGCCAGGCTAAAAATTGATAAAGAGTATGCTGCAGTCAGTGTGAAGGAAACTCCAGCTGTATGAGCCAAAGACAATGGAATGAAGTGGAAATGTGATTCAAGTTGGAATTTGGGTGCAAAGAAAGACAGTAGTCCTGCAAGAAGGAAGTGCTCCAGAATGAGAGGTGAGTTGGAGAAGATAAAAGGAATGGGCTGTCAGGACGACCTACAGTGAGACCAGCAGTAGAATGTAGTCACAAACTATAGCACGGTATGCGTGCAGGGAAAGAAGCTAGTTAGTGGGTAGGATTGATGAACATTTCTGGCTTTTAAAGTGAAAGTAAGGTCATAATTTTGTATTTAGGCTTTCTGTGTTTTTCTTCTCACTTTTCTTAAAAATAACTGGCTCAGTATAAGATTGAGAATGATGATTTTCTGCTCTAAAGAAAATCATTTCAGGTAAGTATAAAGAGGAGAAAATCTTGATGAATTAATTTATACATTAAATGAAATAGAATAGCGCTGAGAGGATGGATGATGTGTTGCTGCTGCAGCATGTGGAAGCTGCTGGACACCAAAGTCACCCAGAATAAACACATCTGTATTCAGTGTTTGCACCTCAAGGGACTTTGGATCTGAGTTGAGAAGCTGGAATCTGAGCTGCAGACAATGTCCCACATCAGGGAAGGGAATCCTTACACTAGAAGGCAGCCACATCCCTCAGACAAGTTCGTTCAGATTTGGTCTGTGATCAAGGACATGGCTGTAGGTGAGGCAAGAATGGGGATTCAGAGAGATGCAGTTTAGGAGCTTTGGCCATTACAATTATTCAGCAGCTATGTGGTTCTTGTATGCTGTGTAGATGAGAGTCAAAGCTGCAGGGCAGATGAGCAAACTGACCATGGAGGAGCAAATAGAAATGTGATTGCGATTGGGGATGGTAAAATTGGGGACAGGTGGTGGGTAGTTACTGTTCTCTTCATCTGTGAGTAGGGGACCCAAAGGTGGTATTTGCCAAGGTTCTAAGAATATTTTCTCTGGGCTGGAGAAGAATCTGGACTAAGTAGGAAAAGATTCAGCTGTCATCATCAGGTTTACATCAGTGACATTGGAAAGGATGGAAAGGAGGTTCTGCTGAAAGAATTGAAAGTTAGAATTCACGTTAAAAAGCAGAACCTCCAATGTAATAATCTCTGCAATACTACATGAATCATGAACAAACTGGCAAAGGATAAATAAAGTCAAGGATGAATATCTTATATGGCTCAAAGCCTGTTATGAGTGGAATGGTTTTCAGTTCATAGGGAATTGACACAAATACTGGGGTAAAATTGAGCTATTGACTTCACTTCAATTAAACTGGGACTAGAGTCCTGGTGAATCAAATTACTAGAGCTGTAGAGAGACTTTTTATAAATAAAGGAGGGGAGTGTTTGGGAGATGTGAAATGTAGACTTACAAATCAAATGGATATGATGGCATTACAGAACAGCTACTTGGATAATGATACCCAGAGTGGGACATGAAGAGACAAAATGTGCAAACATAGAGAAACAGCAGGACATTGGGTCAAAGGGGGAAAACATGATAAAAAGGCAACATTTCATGATTGGGATGGGGTGGAATAGAGGGAAAGATTGGGTCTTGTGTGGGGGTATGAATGGACCAGGAGTACCCAGGAAGGGTGGTGTGGAGATTACAATTTGTGAGAGAACTGGAGGGAATGTAGAGGAAAGATGGGTGGAAGTTGGGAAGAGAGCTGAAGAGATGTGAGCCAGGGGCAGTGCAGATGGAAGACAGAGGGGGAGCAGTCCTCTTGGGTGCTGGGCCCTCCTTGTTGCTACTCCTAGCCCCAGGTTTCTGGACTCACTTTCCTTCTCCCTCTATCCTATGTCTGGCATCCCTCTCCCCACCTCTGAAGCCCAGTTCAAATTCATACATACTTTGCTGCACATGCGCATAATGTCACACTAAAGTTTACACGATGACATCAGTGCTTAAAACTGTGCCTTCCACAATAAGAGCTCATGCGTACTTGCCCATGGTTCCCAATGCCAACAAATATTTCCAAAAGGAATTACAAGACTATGAAGAAATAATGGGAAGGTGAGGATAGTCACAATGGGCGAATTGGTCTCATTTCATACTCTGAAGAAGTTTTGAAGAAACTTTGGCTATGATACATTGATTAATGCATTTGGTGCATCCATTAGTCCCAAAAGAAACTTTGTGATATAGCTGGCTAGATTTGATCAGCCATCTCAGTGTTCAGGAGAATCAATAGCCTTTTTAATAGATATATATCATCTAGCTGGATGTTAAAAATATGGAGCTTTGTAGGATGAATCAATTAGAACTGTATAGTAGGCAGTGTTGGCATGTTAATGATCATGGTCTTACATTCAATCAATTGTCAGTGATTGATTAACTCTGTGGGTTAGATTTTTTAAAACCGTAAAATGCAACAAGCTATGAAGACACACTACATTCCATAATTTCTCTGTCTGCATCTTGCAAAGTGACAAATTGACAAACTGTCAGGCACAGTCATGACTTTGTATGAAAGGACTGTGCAGTTGTCACTACTACCAATACTGTCATGGAGTACGCAAATTAGTGAAGGGGAGGTCAAGTATATTTTTTTCCTTTTAGTTGGTTCCTAACAACCTGTTGCAGATTCAGTTTAGTCGCTATGTCCTTTAGGACCAAGTCAATCAATGTTGGTTGTACTGAGTTACTCTTGGTGGCAGAGTTAAAGACCCCTGTGCAACTGAATGGCTTGCTGGGTCATTTCAGAGGGCATTTAAAAGTTAACCATTTTGCTGTGGGTTATGAGTTATATTTAGCCCAAAAAATGTAAGGATGGCAGATTTCCAACCCTTAAGGAAATGTTGAATTAGAGGGTTTTTTTTAGCAAAGATTGATATTAGCTTCACGATGACCAGTAAAAGGCAAAGTCACCATAGTCTTACCAGACCATATGGCTGCTCTCTCAGAGAGAAAAGACTAGTGGTGGTTTAATCTAAGGGTCACCATGTCTTAGGTAAGGGGAGAGGTTGAGAAGATCAGGCATTCATAGTAACTTCAGCCGTGCAGGCATTGAAACCAAGCTGTTGGTGCCACCCTGCAGTGCAAACCAGCCCTCCAGCAAATTAAACTAACAGACCTATATCCAGATTTACTCATTGACCTTAAATTCTAACAATTGCTATGGTGGGATTTGAACCCAGCCCCCAAAGTATTAGTTTGAATTACTTTGAATTGCTAGTCTAGAGATGTTACTACTATGCCATCCCTTATTGGTTGACCAGCATAAACCTCAGCATGGTTTTATCCTAGATTTCTTAAAAACTAAGTCAATATCATGTGTGGAAATAGTGATGTAACAATACTTGGGAATCAAAGGTGCATGAAAAATTAACGATCGGCATCCATGAACACCAACTAGTCACGAAATGACACGACCAGCTATCCTTAATAGCCACACATGCAGATGACAAGCAACGTGAATTCGACTGGGACAACACTACTATTATAGGACAAGCCAAACAGAGAACAGCCAAGGAATTCCTAGAGGCATGGTACTCATCCACAGATTCAATCAATAAACACATCGATCTGGACCCAATATACCGACCACTGCAACGGAGAGCTGGAACTGACAACCGGAAGCGGCAGATCCAAACCATTACAAATACCAGAGGAAAGATCACAGAAGCGCTTCACAGGAGGGTCCCAAGCACTGAGGATGTCACCTAGACAGGGGACGAAAAGTCTGCAACACAAATTCCCAGCTCGGCGAACAGAACCACAACAACGAGCACCCGAGCTACAAATCTTCTCACAAACTTTGAATTTTACAGTAATAATATTTGGAATTAAAAACTGGATCTTCTTACTGAGGAGAGATGCCTGATTCCGTCAACATCTGGGACATTATAATGTGTCTGAAACTTATTAAACCAGGTAATTGGAGGATGGTCTTATTCTCTGCTGGCTTCTCTCCATTGTGGGGAGGAAAATCAGACTTTCAGATCTATCCTGGTTCTTTAGTTTTGTCTTTCTTAACCTCAAGTTGATAGCAACCATCTGAAAGTATGTCAGATTTGGAATAGTTCCCCAGAGGGACTAGGAGTATAGTGTAAAAGATCTATTTATTTTCGATCTTTAAGTAGAGAAGGATTCATTTCCTGACAATGGCACGAAAGCCCAGATTCAAGTTTCCAGAAGCACCAGCTTCCGATTAGGCTTTGTATTCTTAATAGTAGCTTGGTAAGAGGCCATTCACCTGATAACATTAGAACTCCATCGATATAATATTGAACTTTAGACATTTCTTGTAAATTTTATGTTAAATCTGAGCCAAGGTTAGGTCCTGATAAAACTGGTCATATATTTCCATTAGGAAGTTTGAATGGTTTGAATGAAAATAATCCTACCCCCACAACTCCACAAGATCAATTATAGTCTTTGAAGCTGAAGGCTTTATGCTAATGAGCCTTTTGAACCCATGACAAAGCTAATTCCCAGAACAAGTAGATGAAAATTACCTCTCTTTGATTCTCTAATTTATTTTTAGAGTCAACCTATGAACATACTATACTAACACTTGCATCCATCATAAATGCTGCTTTCCTCCTTCATTCTACACTCTAACTTTTTTCTCATCTAGAGAGCTCTGGCTTTCATTACTCCACCTTTCCCCATTGCAGAAATATATCTCAACTGCATCTGAACTGTATACACCACTGTTTCATTGCTATCTGCCTGCCTGTCTTTGATTCTTATTTGCCATGGACCAAATGTTCTCAAGGCACTGACTTGATTGCTCACCAATTACTTTTTTTTTGCTCTTGATGGCATATTGTACTTCCTTGAACCTTATCTTGGGTCCCATTCAGCTGCTAAATTTGTTTGAACTGCCTTTGGAAAAGTAGAACAGCATTAGAAAATGGCTCCATGAGGATATTACTCATTGTTCTGTTCAGGCACAACCTGCCCCAGTCTGTTTGGTTCCACCTCCCTCAAAGTTGATCCCAATGTCCCAGGAATTGAAAACACTCCTTTTAGCATCATCACCTCAACCACAATTTCATCTGCTGTACCTTCTATTTCAACACTCACGAATGTGTGGTACTGGAGTAAGTGGAGATTATTATCCTTGTAGTATGGCTTTTTAGTTGTCTTCCACACTCCTTAAAATCTGCTTTCAGGGCCTTAACCCTTTTTCTACTTTGCATTTCTTCTTATTTTTGAGGTTCACCCTCCATTTTGGAGACAGGAATAACATTAAAAAAATCTAAATTTATATTACTGAAAACTGATTTTAAGGAATCTGTTTACTCATCCAGTGAAAGCTTTTAAAGGTTAATTCACCATTCCTGTGTTTTCTCTCAGAAGATACAATCAAACAGTCTTCTACCTTATTTCCAACCTATGTCCCCTAACATGGAAACAGTGGATTGATTGCACTTGCTCTGTAATTTAAAATTGTATGATTCCATAACTCTACCAACTATTCTGTTTGTGTCAGATCTAGTTTTCCAACTGCATTGTATGACAGACCCATTGAATCTATAAGCCTAATTTGAATACCACATCTTTTAGTTGGGAATGTGAGTCTGAATAAACATAATTTTTAGAATTGTCTCCAACAGCTCCTTCTTATACTTTCAGCCCCTGCAGAAATGATTTAAATTAAGCAGTAATCTGTGCATTCTCAATAACTTAACTGCTGCAATGCTATAATGAATCCTGAAAAGAGATTTACACTTTGTTTTGTTGCATAAAGTAATAGAGATTGCTTCTTAGATACTCTTGATGGGTTTGTGGAGATGTGTGTGCTGAAAGAAGGTGAATATATGACTAAGTGTATGCTGAGATATATTCATCAGAAACCTTAAATGCTCTAGCAAGAAGAAAAGTTCTAATATGAAGAGTTTGCTTGAATGGCAAGCAGAGAAACTCACTAAAAGTGAAAGAATTTCTGCTCATTCTCTTTCTGATAATTAACTTTGTAGCTCATAGCAATCTATTTCATAAACAATCAGACTTTATAAACATTTTAAGGCTCTGACATTACAGCTGTTACATAGGGATGAATAGTACCATAAGCTGTGGTGTGAATAAGTCAACTTGGGCTATGTAAAATCATTGTCAGGAGAATATTTGACGGTGAGCGTCATTCTCATAACAGATCCCTCACAATTCAGGATTATAAATGTATATGCTGTTTCTGTGATAAGCATTGGAGGCAAATTTAATATTTAGAGCAATTACTATCCACTGCAAGAGACATATCGAAAGAACTGATCATTTACTTCAGAAAGAAGAGAGGAGAACATGCCCCCATCTACAGTCATGGAACGGAGGTTGAGAGGGTGGAAAATGTCAAGTTCTTAGGAGGGATGACAACCATTTCACTTAGATGCAATGGTCAAGAGGCACAACAATGCCTCTTCTTCCTCAGAAAATTTGGCAAGTCCACAAGCTCACTCACCAACTTTTACAGATGCACCATTGAAAGCATGCTGTCTGGGTCTGGTATGGCAATTGCTCTGACCAGGACCATAAGAAACTACAGAAGGTTGTGTGCACAGCCCAGACCATCACAGAATCTAACCTCCCATGGACTCTATTTGCATGGCCCATTGCAGCAGAAAGGCTTAACATCATCAAAGAACTATTACACCCCAGCAATGCTCTCTTACAACCTCTTGTGTCAGGCAGAAGATACAGAACCTTGAACACATGCACCAACAGGTTCAAGAACAGCTTTATCCTGGCCGTTATTAGCCTGATAAATAAACTCTCTAACTTCAAATAATGCTGAGCTTGCTAATGTTGATCTTGCCTAGCACACGCCCTGTGCGATGTAACTTCTGCCTGTCTAGTTTCTTTATTCACTCTATGATCTGTATGTCCTTGCTTACTATGATCTGCCTGTACTTCTGGCAAACAAAGCTTTTCACTGTCCTTCGGTACACATGACAATAAATCAATCAATCAATTTATGAATCAGCTGCTAAAGTATGATGATGCTACATGTCACCATTGAAGCAGTGATTGAAATGTATCACTTAAAGTCTGTCAAGTTTGTTTGATTATTTTGAATACATGACTTGTACCATTGACAAAGGGTAATTAGAAGATGGGGTGCAATTGAATTTTCAGAAAGTTTTGATAAGATTGCACACACGATATAGTAAATAAAATTAGAATACATGGGGTTGGGGGGAATATGCAAACATAGATTGACAACTAGTTAACAGAAAGCAGAGAGTAGGAACAGACAGATCATTCTCTAGATGACAAGCCATTACTAGTGTGGTACAAGGATCAGTCCAGTTGACAGATTTTCATAAACAATATTGTGGTTTGGATTTGCAGAGTAATTACAAGAGGCCCAAAATTTTGGATGTCACTAAACTGGATTGGAAAAACATTGTGAAGAGGATACAAGAAGGCTTTGGGATAACTTAGGTAAGTGAAGTGAATAGGCTATTCCATGTAGAAAGAATAAATTACGAATAAGTTTGTAGTTATTCACTTTGGCAGAAATAAAGCTAAAATATTTCTTAGATGCTGAGAAGTTAGCAAATTTGGATACTCAAAAGTATCTGGGCATCCTTGTTCCTGAGCCACTAAAAACAAGCATGCAGGTGTAGCAAGTAATTAGGAAGGTCAACTACATATTGGCATTCATTTCAAAAAGATTTGAGTACAGACATGGAAGATGCTCCTATTGTTTAGGATCTGGGTGAGATGTTACCTGGATTAAGATGGACAATTTTGGAATCCTTTCTTAAGGAAGGGTATACTTGCCATAGAGTGACTGCAAACAAAATATACCAGATTAATCGTCAGATGATGGAATTGTTTTATGAGGAGAGATTGAGAAACTGGGTCTGTATTTTCTACAATTTGAAAGAATGAGAGGTGATGTCATTGAAATGTCCAAAATCCTTGCAGGGCACGATAGGGTGGATACAGGTGGTTTTTCCAGCTGGGGCTCTAAAACCAGGGAAATAAATTCAGAATAATGGCAGGCTATTTAGGATTCAGATGAAGAGGAATTTCTTCACTCAAAGTATGGTGAGTTTGGCATGCCCTGTCCCAGAGAGCTGTGGAAACATGATCATGGAGCAGGTTCAAGGTAGAAACCTGGAGACTAATGACTATAACAGACAGAGAGATAATGCAAAAAAAAGCATTAAATAGTTGATCAGCCATGATTTAAAAAGGTGGGGCAAGCTTAATGAACTGAATGATCTGCTCATTTTTCTACATTTCTATCACTTATGATAACAAGTTATTCAGGAGCAGTCAACCATGTTCAACTTCATGGTTGTTACTCCAACTCAACAACAACTTCCACACACTGTGCTGTCTCACCCTTATGGTCATCAGCCTCTTTGCTACTGGGATTTTTCAGAAACTCAGGCTGTGTTAGCTATTTGTAGCCTTTGGAAGTACGCTTTACTTTACACATTGTGAAAGAATGACAGTCAATAAGAGTTGAGAGTCATGTTGAGGTTGTACAGGACAGTGGTGAGGCTTCTTCAGGGATACTGTATCTAGTTCTGTTGCCCAATTATAGGAAGGATATTATTAAGCTGGAGAGGGTTCAGAAGATATTTATCAGAATGTTTCCTGGTATGGAAGGTTTGAGTTATAAGAAAAGGCTGGGATTTTCTTTCACTGGAGTATTGGAGGTTGAGAGGTCATAGAGTGGTAGAGATGTACAGCATGGAAACAGACTCTTTGGTCCAATTCGTCCATGCTGACCAAATATCCCAACCCAATCTAGTCCCACCTGCCAGCACCTGGCCCACATCCCTCCAAGCCCTTCCTATTCATATATCCATCAGATGCCTGTTAAATGTTGCAACTGTACCAGTCTCCACCACTTCCTGTGGCAGCCCATTCCACACACGCACCACCCTCTGCATGAAAAAGTTGCCCCTTAGGTCTCTTTTATATCTTTCCCCTTCCCCTCTCACCTTAAAACTATGCCCTCTAGTTCTGGCCTCCCTAACCCCTGGGAAAAGACTTTGTCTATTTACCCTATCCATGCTCCTCATGATTTTATAAACCTCGGTAAGGTCACCCCTCAGCCTCCGAAGCTCCAGGGAAAACAGCCCCAGCCTATTCAACCTCTCCCTATAGCTCAAATCCTCCAACCCTGGCAATATCCTTGTAAATCTTTTCTGAATCCTTTCAGGTTTCACAACATTCTTCCAACAGGAAGGAGACCAAAACAGCACACAATATTCCAAAAGTGGCCAAATCAATGTCCTGTATAGCCACAACATGACCTCCCAATTCCTGTACTCAGTACTCTGAACAATAATGGAAAGCATACCAAACACTTTCTTTACTATCCTATCTACCTGCGATTCCGCTTTCAAAGAGCTATGAACCTGTACTCCAAAGTCTCTTTGTTCAGCAACACTCCCTAAGACCTTACCATTAAGTGTTTTTTTTAATAGATTTTTTATTGGAAATTTAACATTTTTACAAGTTTACAAAAATAAACAAAACTCTCAAGTACAAACATTGATATACAATTAAATCTTAAATAAATAATAACCAAAATTTAACAAAAGAAAAATACCGACAGAAAAAAAAACCAAAACTCAACTAACTGCTAATCTAACCTACAACTAACCAGAATGTATAATTAAGTCTCTTACATTATTCAAATAAGAGAAAAAAAACAACGGATAACACAGAAATTGGGTAGTGAGATACATGCGTGGAATGTGTTAACATCAAATGTAACAAAACCCGTATTCGTGCGGGATTCCTCTCCCAAGGGGCCCTGGACCAGCCAGGTTCGCAATCTCAATTAAATAAAAGCCCTTGTTAGGATAGCCGAAATATCTGTATTTAAATAATTCAAGAAGGGCTGCCATATTTTATGAAATATTTTGGTCTTTTGGTGAACCATATTTGTAAGGAAGTCAAGGGGAATACATTCCATAATTAATCTGTGCCAATTTGAAAGTCCAGGGGGGCCCTCAGCCACCCAGTTTACCTAAATATTTTTCCTTGCACAGAAAGAGAGAATAGAAAATAATCTCTTCCCAAGTAAGTTCAAAAAGCCCAAAAGGAGAGATACAGGGTCCACTTTAATTTCCGTTCCTAAAATTTCTGTCAGGGTACTTGCTACTTTAGTCCAGTATCTATGGATCTTATGACAGGTCCATAGGCAATGTACAATGTACAATGTACACCTCTATTTTACATTTGGGACACATTGGAGATGCTCCTGCCCTAAATTTTGCCAATCGATCCGGTGCTATATAGGCCCTGTGAAATATCTTCAGCTGGATAGCCTGAGTTCTGTTGCAGATGGTGATTTTTCTGGTGTTTTCCCAAATGTCATTCCATGTTTCTATAGAGATTTCTAGTCCCAAATCCTGATCCCATGTTTTAAGCAAATTGTCCATATCCCCCGATACTTCATCATGTAGTAAATGATAAATAGTACTGACAGAGGATACCCCCATTGGTCGTAGTACTCTACATTCTCTATCTGATTTATAAAGACTATCTAATAACATAATCTTCTTCTGTATATAATCTCGAATTTGCAAGTATCGAAAGAGGTCTCCATTAGGTAATCCGAATTTCTGACGCAGCTGTTCAAAAGACATCAGGACCCCTTCTTTAAGTAGGTCCCCTAGACATGAGATACCCTGGATCTCCAGAGTTTAAAAGTGGCATCTGTAAACCCCGGTTGGAATCCCCATGCTCCCACTATGGGAGCATAAGGGGATGTTTTATGTGAGTTGTCCTCATTTTGCCGCATTACATTCCAAGCTTTAATTGTGTTTAGTATTATAGGGTTTTTACAGTGATCCGTAATGATTTTCCTCTTGTCTGAAAATAAAAGGTTAATAAGTGGGCATTTTACTTGAGAAGCCTCGATGTCCAGCCAGATTGATTGTGGATCAGACAAGACCCAATCAGCTATGTAACTTAATAGGGAACTTAACTGATATTTCCTAAAATCTGAGAAGTCCAGTCCTCCCCTTGTCTGTGGAAGCTGTAGCTTCTTCAGCTTAATGAGGGGCCGTCTATGATTCCAGATAAAGGAACCCAACTAGCCATATAATTTACGTGGTGCCAGCCTCGGCAGCATCACCAGAAGCATTCTCATAGGATATAGGAGATGGGGCAGGACATTCATTTTAATTAGTGCTATTCTACCCAGCCAGGAAATTGGAAGATCTCCCCATCGCTGGAGGTCCTGCCTTACCCTCTCCAGTAAATGCACAAAGTTAGTCTTGTATAACTGACCAAATACTGGAGTAATAAAAATGCCTAAATATAAGAAACTCTCCAGGGACCAACGAAAGGGAAAGTGGGATCCGTCCACTAAGTGGGGTATCATAGCAAGGCCACCCATTGGCATAGCCTCCAATTTTGAGAAATTAATTTTATAGCCTGAAAATGCGCTAAATGTATTAATAACTTGGATTAAGCGAGGTACGGACATCAAAGGATTACTGAGGAATAGAAGAACATCATCTGCATAACGGGTAATTTAATGTTTACCTGTACCAATCCTCCGGGCCGTTATATTAGGATCAGCCCATATAGCTTCTGCTAGTAGTTCAATTATTAGCATAAATAACAATGGCGAGAGAGGACATCCCTGACGGCAGCCCCTATCCACACTGAAGCTATCCGAGCCTAATCCATTGGTAACCACAACTGCTTTGTGATCACTATACAATGTTGAGACCCATTTGGTAAACACCTGTCCAACACCAAACCTTTCCAATGTGTAAAACAAATATGACCATTCAACCCTATCAAATGCCTTTTCCGCATCTAATGAGACTACTATTCCTGGTATCTTTCCCTGATGACAGGCTTGAATCATATTCAAAACCCTTCTAATATTATTGGATGATCTACGGCCCTTAATAAACCCTGTCTGATCCTCCTTTATGATATGTGGCAATACCCTTTCTAGTCTCAATGCTAACGTTTTAGAAAGGATTTTTAAATCTACATTTAGCAAGGATATTGGTCTGTGTGATGTGCAATCTTCTGGGTCCTTTCCTTTTTTAAGGTTAAGAGAGATATTTGCCTCTTTCAGCGAAGGCGGGAGACAGCCCTGACTGTATGCTTAGTTATACATGTCCATAAGTGGACCAGCCAATATTCCTGTAAATTCTTTATAGAATTCAGCTTGAAAAACATCTGGGCCCAGTGTCTTACTGCTCTGAAGTTGCCTGATTGTGCCAAGTATTTCTTGGACTGTTAGAGGAGCATTTAAGAGCGATACCTGTTCCGGAGTTAGGTCCGGAAAGGTCAAATTTTTAAAAAATCATTGCATCCTCCTAGTCCTGTCTTCACAATCCTGCGATTTATATAAATCAGAATAAGATTTTCTAAAGATTGCGTGAATCCTTTTATGATCATGAGTCAAAATACCCGTACTTTCCTTGATAGACATGATAGTTTGAGGGGCCTTTTTTCCCTTTGCTAGAAATGCTAAGTATCTACCGGGTTTATCGCCAAATTCATATAACCTTTGTTTTGCAAATAATATTTCCCTCTTAGCCGTTTGGGTAAGTGTGGTGTTTACAGCTGTCCTAAGGGCCGTAATCCTTTGCAATTTGATAATAGAAGGTCTATCAGCATATGCTGTTTCCGCTATTTTTAAGCAAGCTTCGAGCAGACACTGTTGTTCTCCCTTTAATTTTTTCTGGGTCGCTGAGTATGAGATGATCAAATCTTGCGTGTAAGCTTTGATGGTCTCCCACATCATTGATGGGTTGCTAGCCGTACCTAAATTAATTTCTAAAAAAGCTTTAAATTCTTGAGAGAAGTACTTTACAAATTTACTATCTTTCATCAGGAAGTGGTCCATACGCCAGTGCCAAGGGGATGTCCCGTTGTTCCTCGCATTGATTTCCATATATACAGCAGCATGATCGGAAATTGCTATACTACCTATTTTACAGGATGGTATGGAATTTAAAAAAATTGAGGGGGCAAAAACATATCAATTCTGGAATGACATTTATGTGGATTGGAGTAAAAAGAAAAATCTCTGCCCTGTGGATGAAGACATCTCCATACATCTACTAATCCTAATTCTTTGTTCAGATCCACCAATTGTCTAGATCTGGGAGATACTCCAGCAGTACTCTTAGGAATCCTATCTATTTCCAGATCCATAATATAATTAAAGTCTCCCCCTATAATTGTATGACGGGCACTGAGAGCCATCAATTTTGAAAAGGCTTCCGTTATAAATTTAAAAGGATGTGCCGGGGGGGGCAATACAAATTTAAAATCCCATATTCCTCTCCATTTATAAGGGCTTTAATCAGAATATATCGTCCAGATTTGTCTTTTTTCTGTTTTAGGATTTTGAAAGGGAAATTCTTCTGAATAAGAATAACAACTCCTCTGCTTTTTGAGCTGAAAGAAGAAAAAAAGGCCTGATCAAATCCACCCTGTCGTAATTTCAAGTGTTCTTTATCCAACAACACGTGTGTCTCCTGTAGGAGAGCTATATTGACCCTTTCTTTCTTGAGATTTGATAATATTTTCTTCCTTTTGACTGGCGAATTACTCCCCTTGACATTCCACGTGCACCTCTTAACCGACTGATCAACTATAATCGTCCGGGCAAATCTGAGACCCTTTGGGAGGGGAAACCCTATCCAGAACATCCCGAGCATAGAGCATATAAAATTCACAAAAATAAAGGCTCTCTAACACACTCACAACCGTATAATAAAATCTATTTCTAAATAAAAAAATATAAAATGTATTTAAATGGAGATTCTCCCCCTTGTTCCCAGGGGGTATCACTTCCTTTCCAAAGGTCCATTGTATCCTCTCCCAACCAGTGCCCCACCCTTGACCCAGGCGCTCCTCAATAGGATGAGGAAAATTCAAATATACTACAGAGCTAGAATTAACAGTGAGCACCCTACCCCCACTCCCCCACCCACACCAATGCCTGGATATATTTGGTAATGTTAATACCATGTATAAACATATATAACTATAAAATTACAACCTCAACAAGTAATATTTAAATATAATAATACAAAATAACAAGGGAAAACAACCCCGCTCCTAGAGACAGATGTAAAATAGAATAAGGTAACCACCTCCCCCCACTAACATTAACTACACCCTCCGGCCTATATATATATAGAATAATAAAAAAAAACAAGGGGGGAAGAAAATCGTTAAGTAGAGAACAAATAAATAAATCCCTCTCCCCACCCCCCAAGATAATATTGAACAGTAAGGTAAAAAAAAAGGGGATATGAATAGGAGTGAGGAAAGGCAAACCAAATCAATTATATCTTACAATTTATCTAAGAGAGTCCAAAAGTTCCTTGGCCTTTTCCGGCAATCCGAAATTATACATGGATCCTTCATGGTTAAAGCGTAGCATCGCTGGATAGTGTAAGGAGTACTGAATATTTAAGTCCCTTAAACACTTCTTCGCCTCATCGAATGCTTTCTTCTTTTGGACCAGAGCTAGGGAAAAGTCCTGGAATAACATGATCTTGGATCCTTTATAGATCATGGGTTGGGGATCTTTTCCACGATTTCTAGAGGCTTCTCAGAGTATCTGCCTCTCCTAATAGCTCTGCAGCCGGAACAGGACCGGGCGGGGGCGCTGGTTCGAGCCGGGCCCGCATATTGCAACCCGGTAGGCCCATTCTACTCTTACCTGGCCTGATCCAGCCTCCAGATTTAACAGCTGTGGAAGCCACTGTTCAAGAAACGCTGTAAGCTGGCCTTCCTCTTCCCATTTGGTAAGGCCCAGCAAACGAATATTTTTTCAACGACCTCGATTCTCGAGGTTGTCAATGTGGTTCTCTAAGGTCCGGACTCACTGTTCGAGAGTCCGGACCCGATCCACGGCTGATTGTGCTATAGTTTTGGAGGTCGCGGCCTTTAGCACCACCCCTCCGACTTGGCGCTCGATTTCCTTAATGTCTCGGTCGTGCTTTTGCAGCGCGGCCGAGAGTGAGTCCCATCGACTTCGGGATTCTTCAATAAAAGTGTCGATTTTCGCATCCAGTTTGGAGATGATTTCCAAAAGGCTCGCCACCGTAGGTAAGTCCCCCGGGGCGGCTGTGGACGCCTCTGCTGCAGCTGGAGAGGGTGGGGGAGGGGGTCCTGCTTGCTGAGAGCTGCGGGCTCCCTTCCCTTTAGTCATTTTTACTGAAGATTAAATTGTTTAAATTCAATACTAAACGGCTCATTAAATTAAACAGCTATTTTAAATGATTTGGTGAGTGTGGTGGGGGTGGGTGACCCACTTTGCCCAAGTCTTGGGAGGAGCACTGTAGACTCAGACTTGCTGGGTCGCCGCCATCTTGGATCCCTCCCCATTAAGTGTTTAAGTCCTGCTAGGATTTGCTTTTCCAAAATGCAGCACCTCGCATTTATCTGAATTAAACTCCATCTGCCATTCCTCAGCTCATTGGCCCATCTGATCAAGATCCTGTTGTAATCTGAGGTAACCTTCTTCGCTGTCCCTACGCCTCCAATTTTGGTATCATCTGCAAAGTTACTTACTGTACCTCTTATGCTGCCAGTGACCTGATAGAAGTTTATAAAATAATGATGGGTATAGATAGGATTAATGATAATTGTCTTTTCCATATGATGGAGAATTTCAAGTCCTGGGGGCACTTTTTTAAGGTGAGAGGAGAATGATTTAGAAAAAGACATGAGGGGCAAATTTCTTTACACAGTGTGTGGTTCACATGTGGAATGATCTTTCTGAGGTTCTGGGTACAATTACAACCTTTAAAAGCCATTTGGATAAGTACATGAATAGGAAAGGTTTGGAGATATGGGCCAGGAGCAGGCAGCTGGGTTTAGTTTAGTTTGGGATTATGTTTGACATGGACTGTTTGGATTGAAGAATCTGTTTCCCTGCTGTATGTCTCTATGACTCTAAGATCTGAAGGTGAATTAATTTGATTTTTTTTGCATACTAGTTGCATATCTACTTAATGTATTTGTTTCATCTGTTGTGAATATCTGTTATAGTTCGGAATATGCCCCTAGTACTCTGTTAGTTGGGAGATGGCACAGGTGGGGTACAAGGGGCCTATCAAAAATGCAACTCAACCTGTGACTAACCTTCACAGGCCAGTAACAAAGCCAGGTATCTCCTTTGGTTGCTGTTGCTTTTAGAATAGTAAATACACAGAACACAATGATCACACAAAAGATCGCTGGCACTGGATTCACCTGTGCTATTTCACACCAAGAGTCTAGGAGGAAGTGGAGGAAGCAGGACTAAGGATCATTAAAGGGCACCTTGCTAATTGTAAGGATTGATTGTTGGGAATGCAGCAGAAACGTTAAGCACTACAGGAGTTACTGTGTTCATAAGCAATAGGTGTCTGAGTAAATAATGTCTAAAGCTGCTTATCACAGTGACCAGGACAAAACCTGAATGCAACAATTCCTGATTGTACTAGGAGAAAGAGAGGACTGAAGCTGCGGGAGATCAGAGTCGAGAGTATGGTCCTGGAAAAGCACAGCAGGTCAGGAACAGGGGAATCGACGTTTCGGGCATTCCTGATGAAGGGCTTATGCCTGAAATGTCAATTCTCCTGCTGCTCAAATGCTGATTGACCTGCTGATTGTACTAGGTCCAGACATCCTGCCAACAGTACATTCCAAAGTTATTGCGAACTTGAAAATAATAAAACAGTCTTTTTATACAGGATTGACACAAAATCTGCCTTCACGTAACCTTAGCAACTTACAAGTTGTGGTAGTTGCTGAATATCTCTCAAATTAGACACGGCAACCTCCATAGGTCATCTGACTTAATTCAAAGGACCATTTGATTAAGAAAGCCAATGACAGTCAGTGTTTGTGGAACTATTCCCCACAAAGAGAAGAAAAATTAAGGAAGACCAATTAACAAGAAGAAAAAATGTTGATAATGTAAATTTTAAAACAGTTTTACATTATAGTTGCAGACCTGCGAACATTAATATGGCAGCTAAAGTATAGCTACTCCTAACATTT
This sequence comes from Chiloscyllium punctatum, assembly GCF_047496795.1. Lineage (NCBI taxonomy): Eukaryota > Metazoa > Chordata > Chondrichthyes > Orectolobiformes > Hemiscylliidae > Chiloscyllium > Chiloscyllium punctatum. The sequence goes on along the minus strand of NC_092746.1, from coordinate 81,046,727 downwards.
CAAGTGCCTTCATTTCTCTAGCATGGAATTTATTTTAGTGACAGAGTGTTTGAATTCAAGATAATTTTTTTTAAACCAGCCATTGCAGGAGACAGGGATCCTGGGATCTACAGGCAACCTAAAGGTTAATTTGAAAACTCATCCATACAAGTAGAGCATAATTGAAGATTAGAATGAAGACAGAGCCTGCGGCTGTCTCACAACTAAAAGTTAGGAGGTGAGAGCAAACTCCCCGTATTACTGCTGACAGTCAGTAATGTACAGTGAAGAGTGAGTTTCATGGTACAGTACCTCCAGTAACACATTCCAGGGTAAAAGAGATATCATCAATTGCAATATCTGTGAGGTCATCTCCACCCACTTCAGCTTCAAATAGGATGTTAAATGGATAGTTGTTGGAAATGATGACATTGGCATAAATCCAGTTGTCCTCCTTGTTCCCAGTCACTGACCACATCAACAAGGGCATTCCATGTTCTCCGGCACTGTATATCTAGAAAAGAAAAGGTATTTCATAACCATTACCATGTTGACAGGGAACAGAATGGATTTGCTCATTTTTCATTTTTGGGTCACTGCTTTCAGCACAGTTTATCTTGCTTCTGAGCTTTTACGATGTCTGGAATGCTAGACACATTTTGTGAGAATTTTCACCCGGAAGTTGTGAATTTGAACATTGCTCATTTTGATTTTGCGTCAAACCAACAATTAAGAATGGGAAAACTCCAAAAACAATTCAATTGCCGTGTTTTTTCTTTGCTTATTTCAGGGGAAGCCTAGCATTTCAAATAGATATTGTTGGTCAGACATTACAAGCATCCATTCCAGGTTGAGTTTCACTTGACAGTAACACAGGTGAGAGAACTCGGTGACAGTGCATTCGATTTGTAGAAACAGATTTTGGCTTTGAAAATCAATAAAAAATGAAAATAACTTGAACTACCATGAAAGAAAAATGGTCTGTGGATTACAACAAATAGATTCTAACATAAAGAAAAATACTGCAAAATGTATGTGATTTTAAATAAAATTTATTGGTATGAATCTGAGACAGAGGAAAATCTTTCCAAATACCTGCCATACAGCCAGCACATATCAAAAAAACTGAAGTTGATGCCTGGATAATTTTTCTGTAACTTAGTGGCAGGTCTTATCTTGAGCATTATTTTAATCCTTTGGGGACACAAGTTGTTGTTGTCTATGACCAAAAGCAGCGCAATCATTAAAAGTAAAACTGTTTTCCCAATGATGGTGAGAAAGTTTAAGTTGCGTAACCTCGAAATTTGATCGCAACCATCAGTGGATAAACAGAAGACTAGACTGCAAATGATCTTGTTCACTCGGTGCAAAGACCATTGTAAAGTTGGTCTTGGGTCCCATTACAATGGGTCAGGCATTTAACCAGTTTTATTCATGCTCCCTAATAGTGGTGCGTCTGCTTTAGTGGAGAGGTGGGACATCGGGAATGTCTGACAGATTTGTCAGCATGTGTGATGAAGGGCTCTTGCCTGAAATGTCAATTCTCCTGCACCTCGGATGCTGCCTGACCTGCTGTGCTTTTCCAGCACCACACTCTTGGCAGATTTCAAAGACAGCCTCCTGAAAAGGGAAGGATTATGGACAAGATAAAATAATTGTGGAGGGAAATGGCTTCAAAATGTATTTCTCAAACTGTCGAGTTCTCTGTTGCCATATTTGAGATGTAACTCTGGGTTGTCTACAGGTGGAGAAGGATTCTATTCCCTTGGGAGCAAGCACTCCAGGCAGCTGCACCGTCAGCTCTGACAACTCAGGCAAATGATTAAAATGTCTACTGAAAAGTTATTAACTCAGAACATTCACAATTGTTTCACTCTCCATTGATGCTGATTGACCTGCTAAGAAGTTGAATTTTTGTTTATTTCAGCTTTCCAGCATTGCTGGTGTTTTCTTTAGTGTTAACTTTGAACTCACTGCCAATTTTATTCCAGAATTCGCTACCATTTGTCCCCTGGATCTTATTCACCCTCGTTGCTTTCTAATTTTCTTCTCATATTTGATCAGGTATTTGCCAAATGTAGTTTTCACAGCAACATCGCTTTTCTCAGCACTGTCACCATGTCTAATTTACACTGAAATTCCACATTTGGATAGAATTTGGGGTAGCATGATGGCTCAGTGGTTAGCACTGCTGCCTCACAGCACCAGGGTCCCAGGTTTGATTCCAGCCTCGGGAAACTGTCTGTGTGGAGTTTGCACATTCTCCCAGTGTCTGCGTGGGTTTCATTGGGTGCTCTGGTTTCCTCCTACAGTCAAAAGATGTGCAGGTTAGTTGAATTGGCCATGCTAAATTGCCCATAATTTTAGGTGCATTCGTCAGAGGAAAGTGGGTCTGCGTGGGTTACTCTTCAGAGGGTCAGTGTGGACTGGTTGGGCCAAAGGGCCTGTTTCCACATTGCAGGGAATCTAATCTTCCTCATGGTGTGTTTTGTAATTTGGTGGTATTTAATCAGGCAGATGATGACCCCACTGTCCTCCTGTTTTCCCTCTGCTCACATTTGCTTGGCTTCCCCAACAATTCTGCACCTTGGGTGGGTGTAGTATCAGCAATGGCCATCACCTCACCAGTGCACTGCTGACCAAAGACGAGTGGCTGCCACTGATCAGCTAGCAGTGCTTGGCAGGGTCAGGAGTGGGGTCGGGGATTGTTGTCTTTCACCCTCCTAAGGTCCTAGATACTGGGAAGGCCCACTGCTGCCCAACAAGGTGTCTGCCTGGCAGTTAATTCAACAGATCTTTCTGAAAAGAGGTGACACCAGCTCTCCAGCTGGCAGGCAAGATCTCTGTCACTTCACACACTGCCATTCCTGTTGTAGATTCATCCTCAATTATCCATATTTCTAGACTTTCAGCATTCTTTGTTCTTACTGTGTCCTGAGATCCATGTACAGTTGTAACATCCTTCTTGAGCAGCATTGCTAGCAATATCTGAAAGATATCCTAGTGTGCATTTCACAAGACTATAGGAACACATAACAAAGGAGCTGGGTTTGACCACAAGGTCAAGTCTGCTCCACCATTCAATATGATCATGATTGATTTTGGACTTCAACTCCATGGTCCCACCATCAACACCTAGTCCTTGGTTCCCTGATCTGTCCACTAATTACTTATTAGAGGCAAAACATTAGAAACTTTCTCCTGTGGATTCTCAGTCATTGGGAGCTGGTTAGCACAGCCTCAGATAAGGGTTTGGAGATGCCAGTTTTGGATTGGAGTGTACAGAGTTAAAAAATCACACAACACTAGATTATAGTCCAACACGAAGCTTTCAGAGCACTGCTCCTTCTTCAGGTGATTGTGGAGGTTAAGATTGTGTGTCCTGCGATCTTATAATCCACCACCACCTGATGAAAGAGCAGTGCTCTGAAAGCTAGTGCTTCCAAATAAACCTGTTGGACTATAACCTGGTGTTGTGTGATTTTTAACTCAGAGAAGGGTGATTAGATATAACAGAGACAGGGGGGCTAGAGTCAACAGTGGGTGAAAACTTATTTGTTTATCGGGGATAACTGGTAATCAGATCATTGTGTTGAAACAACAATGTACTAATTCATCAGGCCATAACACCAACTGGTGTTTTAGGATTTTAATACTTATTGGATTTACATTTAAATAATCAGTCAACAACTGTACTTCTTTAAATGTTGCTCTTACCTTCAGAGTTCCCATTTCTTTTGAACCATAAATATAGTACCAGAAACGCAAGCGACAGACTCCAACACTTGCTGGGAATGGCTGGGTGGTGGCTATTTTTGCAATGTCACCTTCACGCTGAGCTGCAGAATTAATGTACAGAAACATTCCTCCAACCCCTTCAAAAGAAACAAACAGCATTACGTATTTATTGAATTTCTCAGCATCAGTGGATCTGGCAAGTAACAGTTGGCAAATCACAGAAAGCAAAAATTTATGCTGTTATGTTTACTCACATGCAAGCATTACATAATAACTCGGCTTCCATGTTCATACGGAAAGTAAAAAGATATCACTCATATTTCCCTCATAAAAACATTAATCTGTACTTGGCATTGTGAGCTCGGGAACTCAGTGAAAAGAATAATTGCCTACTTCACTATGAAAGGCAGGATTTGACATATGAATTCCCACATTAATGAGAATCGTACAGATTAATGAATTTCCCTGTCTTGTGGAACATAAAGCAGGCGTGTTGAGAATGTCAAAGTTAAGTAAGCCACTCTGTTTTCTTTGCAGGATGTCAGAGGAATTTCATTTGCACACTTTGAAACAGTGTTTTTGTGCTTAGATTATTTTGTCTGATATCTTGTCTTTTTTCCTAGTTGCTCCCTTCCTCATATAACTTGGGGCATCTGTTGGCTATCACCTTTGTCTTAACCTGTGCCCAACAGCAGATCTGTGTCTCAAAAACTACATTTGAAGCTTGATGATTGTGGTATTTTGATTATAACTATATCTCAGAGATGCTCCTCCTCCTTTTCTTGTCTTGAAAGGAAACACTGAGAAACTGCAGAGTTGTTTTAGTTAGCATTTATGCTTAAAGGATCTTTCCAAAGGACAACAATTTAATGGAACTACAAACAGAAATTGCTGGAGAAACTCACCAGGTCTAGCAACATCAGTGGAGAAGAAACAGAGTTGACCTTTTTTTCAAAACTGATAGCATCTGGGAAAGAATAGTTTTTATCTTGATGACTGGGTGCAGGTGGGAGAGGGTGGCGGGAGGGGAATGGGTGGAAAGGAGCGTTAATAGTAAGCCAAAGAAGAATGAAAACTAGGTAGGTGTTAAAGGGGACTACGAATAGAGGAAAATCAGGAGGTAATTGTGCTGAAAGTAACCCATGTCATAACAAGACCTGGGGTGTGATGCGGGGTAAAGGACATAGAAGGAGGGGTTCAGGCCCTAAAATTACTAAACTTGATACTGAGTCCAGAAGGCTGCAGGGCCTTCAAGTGGAAAATGATTTGCTCTTCATCAGACTTGTGATGAACCTCACTGGAGCAATGAAGCAAGCCTGAGAAAGAAATGTTGGCCAGAGAACATGGGGGGTCTGTTGAAACAGCAAGCAACTGGAAACTCAGGATCATTTTCATGACCAGAACATAGGTTTTCCTCCTCAAAATGGCCACCCAGTCTGTGTTTTCATCTTCCCTTTGTACAGAAGACCACATTCTGAGCAGCTTTATCCTATTTAATAGAACCATTCATCCTAAAGTATTTTTTTTCTCTCATCATTTGAGAAATCTTAACTGCTTGCAAGAGGATGATTGAAGTTATGAGCTGTCTGCTTGGGAATTTTTTCTTCACCTTCTGAGGTCCAATGAATTTCCTCAGAGTGACCCTTGAGAAATACATTGATGGAATCTACAACACTGTAGCAATATGATGGGATGGTTGGTGGCTTATGGTTGGGATAGAAAGCTGCCACTAATCTTCTAACCTGTGCTAGTTTAGATGCTTGCAAGTAGTCTGTGATGAACCATATGTAAACCTCAGCAGAAGAGGGTCTTATCTTAAATAATAGGATGTAGTCTATTGCATTTCAATATATCTGATGCATTAACTTTCAGGGTGATTAGCAACTGTACCTTTGTACTATGACATGTATATCTCTCTCAGGAATATTGTGCCACATTCCACACACAGACTAGCCCAAACTGCCTGATACTGCACCAAACATCAGAGTTAGCAGAACTTTATCTTAGATCATAGATTAGCGCTTTCAAAAATGTTCCTTCATACAATTGCTTTAGTCAATGCTTATGTTCCATTTAAGTCTCCTTCCACCCTACTTTATCTCATCCATCACCAAATCCTATTCTTTTCTCCTTCAAGTGCAGTTTTGGTTTCCCCTTATAGACATCTTTGCCAATTGCTCAACTATTGTCTGTCATGCTAAGCTCGTCATTCCAATCAAACTCTGGGTAAGGAAATGAAGTTGGTTTCCTGTAATAACAAGTGGTTTACCTCTTCATAGTCAGTCACATTGCCTCTGAGGCATCTCATCTGACTCATTAAACTAAATGTTTGATTGTCATGTCCAATGAGATTCTGATAGCTGAGCACTGGTTGCTGCCTGTGGAGTTAGCTAACCCTGCCATGTTGCATGCCATGAAAGTTGTGACCTAGTACAGCTCTAAGAAAGAAAATCTTACTCTTACATCGAAACATGAATAAAACGAAGACTGTCTGTAATTACCCATGAAATTATACAAAATGGCCACTTTTATTTCACATCAAAGTGCTCTAAATCCCATCACATGAAGAAGAATGTGCATTTGTACCATTTTTAAAGAAGATTCACCTTGCAGTCTGAGACTAACCTCTACTTTTTAAAAACATCTATGATTAAATGAAAATTACTCTACAGGGCATCAGTTCTATTTCTTCCTACATCAACAAGTTCCATGACTCCCAACTGTTCTCTTTGCACTGCAACATCTTGTGCACTGTTAAAATGACATAAAATAAGATAAATTAAACTTAAAGTACAATAAAACTGAATGTTAGCCTTTATGCCCCACCCACTCTGCTTCCAAGCCCACTCCAGGCCTTTGACTTCCAGTGACCCCAAGTGGTTTTATGTTGCTCATCATTGTCTTATTAGGATCAACATTGCTATAGCAGTACTTCACCAAGTTAATCTGTGCTTATATTAGTAGCAATATTGTAAAGCATGGATAATACAGCAGTTGTCAACTTGCTCTAGGCTTTTGCAGAGCAACAGCAATGCAGGTATTGCAAAATGTCTTTAGCAGTTCAAAAGTCTGCTTTGTTTACATGTTGACCTCATGAATACATTAGGGAAAAGAAAGTAAATGACAGTGTAGGGGTAAAGGTGAGAGTTAAACAAAGTAGTCATTGAGCCAGGATCAAGCAGGATATTCTTGATCTTGAGAAGTTCTTAGTCATCTCACAACTTCAAACAATAGTGACAGAATTGAAAACATTGTAGCTGTTTTCAGGATGTTGGCAGTTCTGTGTATAAAGTTATGTCTGTCAAATGGAACTCTTTCCTGCTCATGAGGCTATTGGAGTGAAAATAGTGGTTGCATGCATCGCTCAAATAATGTATGCCCTTAAAGGAAACTTGCTATATGGAAAGAAATGCAAGTAAAGCATATATATATCATGCCACTTTGGTTTGGGTGGTGACATTCTCTTATTTAAGCGTTGCTAAATACCATGGCACACAATCTAGGCCGGGACACCAGCTTGGTACTGAGAAAAGTCTGTGGGCTTGAAGCTGTCAACTTTCAAACCAGGGTTGTGTTTGTCTGCACAGGGCGAAATAAAATATTCTCTGGACCTGCTGTGTTATGTAGCACCAGTTCTCTTCACGCCTTTGTAGAAGCAATGATCAAAGAAGCTTTTACAGACACAGAATCTATTGTTAAGATTGGGAATGAACAATAACATTAGATCGAATTACAGATGACAAAACACTTGCAGCAAACATAGAAGAAAGGTTGCAGAAACTAGTAAACAACTTAAGTATTGCTGATAAAAAGGTTCATTGTGTGAAAGCTTTTCATCTTGCACTCTTCCGGCCAGATCCCAACAATACAAATTCAAGGGGTAAGCCAATATTTATGCTGCAAGAAGAAGAGACCAACTTGTTAAGGAGCTCTGAAATGTGGGTTTGGAGAAGAATAGAAAAGACAGAATGAATAGAAAAAAGTAAGAAATGATGAAATGCTAAGGGCATTAAACAAAGAACAAAAAATACTGAATGTAACTAGGAAAAGGCAGAGAGATGGGCTGGAGACATTTTAAGAGGAAACAGATTAGTAACATTAGAAAAACATTAGAAAATTGAGTGAGGGTTTCAAGAAAACAATTTGAAAGACGAGGGAAGACAATATTATTACTGGATGGATTGAAAATTAGAAGAGATTATTCGAAAACGTAAATACTGATAAAATTCAAGATTACAATCAGAGTACACATGATGACAGGGCAAAAACAAGGACTGCAGATGCTGGAAATCAAAGACTTGATTAGAGTGGTGCTGGAAAAGCACAGCAGGTCAGGCAGCATCTGAGGAGCAGGAAGGTCGACGTTTCGGGCAAAAGCCCTTAATCAGGAATAGATTCTATTCCTAATGAAGGGCTTTTGCCAGAAACGTCGATGACAGTCCCAGGAAGGGGAGCAAGGAATTTTCCATGAGCAAATCTCACCCTTTGGACAACACTAGGTGAAGCAGATATTATGCTGCTTATGGGACCTCCCTCTAAACAAGTTAGTTGCCATCTTTGCCTACGTAACAACAGTGGTTACAGTTTAAAATAAGCTGGCTTGTGGAAGGCAGTTTGGGACATCGTAAAAAGTGCTGTAAAATGCAAATTGTGTCTCTCTGTCAACTGTTTTATATAGCAATGCTCTTACAATTCTTTAACATATATCCTATTCTGAAAGTTTCCATACACATAAACATTGAAGAGTCTTAACGACAGCTAATGGCAAGGTTTTGTTTAGGTTTGATTCAGAGATGGCATAACCTAGTTACTGCTTCCCTGGGTAAAGCACAAGCAGAGAAGATAAATATTGTTCTGTGCTGAGTAAATTTCACCTTCACCTGTCGACGCTGGTAATTAGCTATGGACTGGATGGATAACCTGATTGATTTTTAATTGCACTTTACTTTCAGCTCTGTGCAGATCCTCTTTTTTTTCTGGATTAGGGAAATAGGCAAGTAGTACTGAATAGCTAGATTTTAATTATAGCTGCAACAACTTAAATTGTGGCTACTAAAGAAGCTAGGTAGAATATGGGCAGAATCTCACTGGGATCTGAATGATCTGATGGAACAATAGAAACATAACGTTGGTGCAGACTCAATGGAGCGAAGGTCCTTTAGTGCACTGTACGACTCTATAACAGTAAATGTGCTGATGTAGGAGACAGTCACAGGGCAGAAGAAAGACAAGTAGTGACTCACATAAAGAAGTTAATGAAGTAGAATAACCTGTGAAAGAAGAAATGCCTAATGTATTCCTCGGGCATACCGAGGACTCAGATGACTCAGACCGAGCTTTTTGGCAAGAAGTTATTTATATCAATGAACATTTCAATAATTTATGCTTAATGGATGTATGATTATTACTATCTTCCCATGCAACTTTTGGAGTACAGTGTACCGTTGAGGTCGTCCTGCTAATAGGAGGGATATTATTAGGTTGGAAAGGGTGCAGAAAAGATTTACAAGGATGTTATTGGGACTGGAGGTTTGAGTTATAAGGAGAGGTTGGACAGGCTGGGACCTGTTCCCTGGGGTGTAGGAAGTTGAGGGGTGATCTTATAGAGGTTTATAAAGTCATGAGGGGCATAGAAAAGGTGAATAGCAAAGGTCTTTTCACTAGAGTAAGGGAGTTCAACACTAGAGACCATAATTTTAAGGTGAGAGAAGAAAGATTAAAAAGGGACTTGAGAAGCAACTATTTTCACACAAAGAGTGGTTCGTATATGGAAAGAACTGTCAGATGAAGTGGTAGATGCAGATACAGTTGTACTATTTAAAAGACATTTGAATCGGTATATGAATAGGAAGAGTTTGGAGAGATTTGGAACAGTCTGCAGGCAAGTGGGACTAATTTTGTTGGGAAACCTGGTAAGCATGGACAAGAAGGACCAAAGGGTCTGTTTCTGTGCCGTATGACTCTATGACTCTACTGTTGCCTGCTATATCTTCTCCACTCACTCTGACCCATCCCAAACCCTTCCTTCACTCACCCCACATGCCGTCTGTGCAGATGATTTCCTTGATCAGGATACTGTCTACCTGCACTGAAAGCTGTGCCACCTACTTTCATTTCCCATTACACAATTTCCTCTCTTATTCTAGGAGCATTCCGGCAGACTCTGAGTGTGTGTGCGTGAAGTGCCAGGACTTGAGTGGCAAAATGATCTTGCTGCAGCACCACAATGTTAGTTATTGGTGCAGCCCGAGTTGCAGCACTACAAAACTGACCATTAAGTGGATTGGAGATGTGCTGTGGGAATTCTTAAAGTCTGGCACACATCAGGTACCAAAGGTCTGTGATTGGTTGGGGTAGGGGATGGGTGGGGCATGGGGGAGGTGGTGGTGGAGGAGGTGGGGGCAGGGAATGCTTGCTAATGGTACCCATGCAGCATGCCCTGAAACTTCAATGCCTAGTTTCCAACATGGCGGTTGCTTGGATCAAGTGGCGAGCTGAATAGCCAGACACCTACACTTGTTTCCCTGTGAGTTTTCCTAACATTGAACTTGTTTACAATAAGTTTGACAAGCAATAATCACAGTCAATTTGCAATTCGGTGTTACCTGGTCAGAATCTTGCTATGCTGTTTGTGCAAAGCATTCAAGATGGTGTGAGTGTCTCCTGGTGTTGAGGTGTATCTCATCACATTTGTTGCCCTATTCTGCTACACACCCCACCATAGCTTAAACCACTCAGACCCCAATGAGATTCTGCCCTGTCACTCTTCATGTGGAATGTATAACAAAAGCTGGTGAACTGCTTGCCAATGATTCAGGTATCGTTGAATTGTCTGTTCAAGATATCGGTTGCAGCAGCTATCACAATGAAGGAACTGTCACCAAGCCACAACTATTTTGAATACCACAATAGTAGAATAACTATTACTAATCAGCTCTAGGTAAGGAAAATAAACCCCAAATGCTTGGACATTGATTTAGTTTCATTTTAAGCTGAAGTTAACTTAAAATTATGCATGTTTTGAAGCTCACTTAAAACTAGTGAATGGAACCAAATAACTTATTTTCTCAGAGCTAAAACAGCAACTAGCATTTATGTCACATATTTAATGTGATAAAATGTCCCAAACTGCTTCACAGTGGCATATAAAGCACAATATGACAACATAGCATATGATGTGTTAATCAGACAGATGACCAACACTGGTCCTGGAGATAGGTTTTAAGCAATATTTGGAGGGAGGAACATGAGGTAGGGAGATGGATATGTTCAGCAAAGAATTTTCAGAGTTGAGTACTTGGGCAGTTGAATGCTCAACCACCAATGGTATAGCGTTTAAAATCAGCGAAATCCAAATAGGTGGAATTAAGCAAGTACAGAAAACTGGGAGGATTGGAAGTTCTGTGGATATTACAAAGATGGGTGGTGTTGATGCCAAAGAGGGATTTGAAAGCAAGGAGAAGAATGTTAAAATCAAGGCAATGTTGGTAAGTCACTGAGCTGGGGTGATGGCTAAATGGCATTAAGTCCAGATATGAATCAGACACTTTTGAATGGCCTCAAATTTACAGAGGAGAGTATGTGAGATACCAATCAGGAATGTTTTGAATATTCGAGACTGGAGGCTACAAAGGCATTGACAGGGGTTTCAGAAGCAGATGAACTAAGGCAATGGCAGGGTTTGGAATCAGAAATAGGTGGTCACAGAAAGAGTGCAGATTACAAACCGCAATTTGCTTTGAGATGCTACTGCATGATTGATTAGAGCATATGTGCTTACCTGGTGTGTGATCACTTACTGGACCAGTCCCTGCAGTGCTGCTTTTGCTAGCTATTGTCCAGTCAAAATCATCATCAGTCCTCTGCATTAAGCTACATTCAGTGAGCAAAGACCTTGAAGTTGTACTATCAAAGCTGCAGCTTCCTGGAATATTAACAAACTGTGCTGAAAGAGCAAAAACAAAGGTATATTTTAATAAATCATATTGAGGAATTGACACCAAACCATTTATTTTTGCACATGAAGGCAACACCCTGGCTGCCAACTTACAGTTTAATGTTTTCATTGTAAATTTCCTTGGGAGGGTACTTCTAATTGGTGATAGTGACCTCAGCAGAGAATTGGCAGAAGGCCCAGATACAGGCGCAAATCTATTTTCGGGTTTCTGCCAATCTCCCTCAGAAACTACAATGACTAATTCGGAGATTCCCAAGCAGGTTCTTGGCCTCCATTGTGAAACCGTGAAGTTGATAACTACCTCCTATAAAATGAAGAATTGAAGCTAGCCAGATCATCCACTTTGGACAAGCATAGACAAGACAAAGTAAAGCAAAGCAAGAACCTGCCAACTCCTGTTGCTCACACTCCACTCATTAGAATAGTTCACAAATGGTCATTTTATAAAAAAAAATCCAAATAACATCAAAGTATTTTACCAGGTGATGGGGTATGAGAGAATTTGGCAGCATTCAAGTAAGCAGTTAGGATCAGAAATGCCACTAACTAATGGCCTTGGCAGCATTGCTCACTTCCCATGAACAAGAAAAGAAAGAGACAGATTCTGAAGTTAACAATGTATACTCATCAGAAAATATAAAACATAGGATAATGATTAGCATTGAAACATAAATTGAATATTATTTATTATTTTTATTAAGAACTATTGTGTAGGTCATTTGCATTGGAGACACAAGAGAAGTTTAGAACATATATCAGTACAGTTTCATTTACCTACTATCTGTAGCTCACTACTTTATAAACTCTAATGAGTGTATAATTACATTGGACTGGGACAGCTTATTGCCACCAGAGACAATGAAGCAAAGTAATTCAAGAGACAGTGATTGTAAACTAATGGTACTTTATAGGTGCATGATTATGCATTCAATTTTCAATATGTATAGTCTCAGATGAACCAACCACTGCATCTATTGGGTAGACACTTCCTGATCCTGAAACAGGTGATTTGGATGCAGGGAGGTCAAGGTAATACTAAAGAGCTGCATCTGATGTGTGAATGACTTATAGTCATAAAGGCTATGACGAAGCTTTAACAAAGTTATGTTGTCCTTGGTATTTTTTTCAAAGCAGTTGACACTGAGTCATGGAGTCATAGAGATGTACATCATGGAAACAGACCCTTTGATCCAACCCGTCCATGCCGACCAGATATCCCAACCACCTGCCAGCACCCGGCCCATATCCCTCCAACCCCTTCCTGTTCATATACCCATCCAAATGCCTTTTAAATGTTGCAATTGTACCAACCTCCACCACTTCCTCTGGCAGCTTATTCCATACACACACCACGCTCTGTGTGAAAAAGTTGCCCCTTAGGTCTCTTTTATATCTTTCCCCTCTCACCCTAAACCTATGCCCTCTAGTTCTGGACTCCCCGACCCCAGGGAAAAGACTTTGTCTATTTATCCTATCCATGCCCATCATAATTTTGTAAACCTCTATAAGGTCACCCCTCAGCCTCTGACACTCAAGGGAAAACAGCCCTAGCCTATTCAACCTCTCCCTATAGCTCAAATCCTTCAATCCTGGCAACATCCTTGTAAATCTTCTCTGAAGCCTTTCAAGTTTCACAACATCTTTCCAATAGGAAGGAGATCAGAATTGCATGCAATATTCCAACAATGGCCTAACCAATGTCCTGTACAGCCACAACATGACCTCTCAACTCCTGTACTCAATATTCTGACCAATAAGGAAAAGCATACCAAACGCCTTCTTCACTATCCTATCTACCTGCGATTCCACTTTGAAGGAGCTATGAACCTGCATTGCAAGGAGTCTTTGTTCAGCAACACTTCGTTCGACCTTACCATTAAGTGTATAAATCCAGCTAAGATTTGCTTTCCCAAAATGCAGCGCCTCACAGTTATCTGAATTAAACTCCATCTGCCACTTCTCAGCCCATTGGCCCATTTGGTCAAGATCCTGTTGTAATCTGTGGTAACCCTCTTCGCTGTCACTACATCTCCAATTTTGGTGTCATCTGCTTCTGGGGTGTCTAATTTAGAGGGTTTTCAGGCCAATTTGATTATAACTAACAGATACTGCCTCAGGAAAAAGGCTTTCAAGTTTAAACAAAACACTTGTACAATGAAAGGGGAGTGGTCAGTTCTCTCAGCTCAGCTTTCCTCTGGTCTCGTTCGGTCTGGCTGTTGAGAGAAAGCAGTCAGTTAGTTTCTTTGAGACAGCTGGTCAAAGAAACAGCTACATAGAAGGTGTTCCATGCTGAATCTCTCTTCCATCTCTCTCTCTCTGACATCTCCTGTTAGAACCTATGTTTGATTTTTTCCTTTTTTGCCAGGGGGTATTTAAAGGGAATTGTAGCAAGTAATTGGAACAGCATCATTAAGTTGGGATAATCTGTTGGGTTTTTGGATAGGTTAAGTTAGTTTATATTCTGTTCTCTTTTGTTTGTGTTTCATTCGGTAATCTTGCAAAAAAAATTTCTGTTTTGTGTAAAGATAAGTGGTTGGGCCAGCTGCATCACACCTGGAATATCTACTTTGCTTAAAACAACCAGCAAAGTTAGGGTCCGGGCTACTTTGAAATATTTTGAGGGGGTCCGCCTGGTCCATAACAAGGCATACAACACAGATAAGGCCCTTCAGCCCACTGAGTCTGTGCTCATTTATTTACACTAATCCCACTTATTAGCACTTAGCTCATGACCTTGAATTTTATGGCATTTCAAGTGTTCACCCAAGTGAAGGTTATGAGCTTTCTTGTCTCCACTGCCTTGTCAGACAGTGCATTCCAAATTCCCACCACTGGTGTTTCTTCAAATAACCTATAACTCTCTGGCCCTTTACCATAAAATTTTGCCCTTTGATTAAAGAGCATATCTGCTTTCTATCTATCCTACGTGCCTCGTAACCTTGTGCACCTCAATCAGGTCACCCCCATGGCCTATTGTGCTCGAAAGAAAATAACCAGAGCCTACCTGTAGTCATTGTAATGAAGTCAGCCAGCTGGGCCTCTTAGAATATGAGTTCCCTGATTGCCCTGGCTGACAGATAAAAACAGGAGTGCCAGAGATTCTGACACTCTGGGTACTGACTCCGATGAGGCTGTGCCAGAGTCAAGAACTTTTCACATGTAAATAAAGGGTGACTTGGTTTTGAGACACTGGCCCTGTGGAGTTATTTCAGTGACTGAAGAAACTCACTCACAACAATCATCTTTGAGTTGGGATAAGCATTTCTTGCATCATCCCATTATTTGAAAAGCTTGACTTGTTCGACACTGCCGTAAAAGACTGGGTGCCAGTATGTGGAAAGAATGTTATTTTTCCAAGAAAACAGATGAAAGCTCCACAGGCTGTCGGGTGGTTCTCCCGACAGCCTGTGGAGCTGCATCTTTTTCTGTTATTAGGAGCCTGACTTACCCTCAGGCACCAGATACTGAAACTTTTCAAAAGCTGATGAAAAGGAATATCATGACCTGAAGCCTCCTTTAAAGCAATGATGCTTCCATTTTTACTCAGAAGTTTTGACAACCAGGGGAATCTGTGTCAGGAGTTTTGAATATGTTAAGACGACTGGCAGAGACATGTGACTTTAGTTTATCCTTCAATGAAATACTTAGTATGTGGCATTAAAGATGCAACGACAGAAAAGCATCTATTAGCTGAAGCCCAACTCGACTTCAAACAGGCACAACAACTGGCTTTATCATTGGAAAATGCAGCAAGTGGAGCATTTGAGTTGCAGGGCATTCCGATGGAAGTAGACATCCTCACCAACTGAACTTGGAGGACACCACCCGAGTGCACACAATTGAATAGCCTCACTCAGGACATACCTTGATTGGAAGGATTATTGGTTGGCCCACCGGAAAACCCAAAAACAAAGCCAAGCCTTAGCCAATGGTTAAAATGTTCTTCAGGATCTAGGCTGGCAAGACATTGTAGAGATACCGCCATGGATTTGAGAAGTCTAAAGTCTCACTAA